>NC_091471.1:269713202-270055705 GCF_036971445.1 Narcine bancroftii
TCAGCTTTTGCGTTTCTCTTCTGTACCTTTTTTTTATCTTGTATCTTCTTAGCAACCAGTGACCTTGCTCCAGTTTAATGTCTTGTGCAATAGCTTCCAGCATCTGGGTAGGAAAACGGCAGGAAGTTGGTTCACCACAACTGATTCCAGGGGTCATAGTGCAGTCAAAGTAACAGCAGACAGGACATCAGAAGTTTAGAATTTATGTTCACTAAATTACAGGAATCCTGAACCTTCTGACTGTTGCAGCATTGGAAAATCTGAACTGCTGCATCTTTACAAATAACTGCGGAAGTGGAGTATCTTATACACTTGAGTTCATGGATGATTTTTTTCATTTTTATTAGATAAAAAGACTGTAGCAACTTCCCCACTTATACATCTCGACAATGTGTAGAGTGATTCCATAACATGTACACCGACGTCGGGGGGGGAGAAAAAGTCACTGTATATGTGTGAAAAAGAAAAAGTGTATATCATGGCTAATGTGATTTATGGTGTGAAAAATAAAAAATTTTAAAAAAATATATATCAGAGCATACAAAGAAAAAAAAAAAACATGTACACCGACGTCAATAGTAGCTCATTATAGAATACTCTGCTACATTGGTGGCCCCGACAGTCCAAACGATATTTGGACCCCAACATGGAAAATTTTTCTTCGATGCATGCCTTGGCTCTGCAACTGCCAACATTTTGGACTTCACAACCACCTGTATGGTTTGGCCAATCTGAAGGCCAATTCCAGTTGGGTCAGATAAGTACTGATTGCATGCAGTACTACTATGCAGCAAGTGCCCTGGATCAAGAGACAGCATGCCGAGTTCACGATTTTTTTTTGCAGCATCCTCCAGAGGAGGCAAGTATACAGCAGTCATGATGTAAGCAAGGGGCCCATTTACTTCACTTGGATGGCTTGGGAGACGGGACCCTTTTTACACTCATGAATGAAATGCTGACACTAACGGAAGGGCGTAGGCCTTGCCTCACATTCAAATAGGCTTTCTTCGAGCAGTTTCCACATGCTGCTGGCCAAGGAGGATTTCAGTGACACCTGGAGAGTCTCGGCCAGTGCTGGCATTTTATGGCAGGCTAAGCAAGAAAGCTTGGGTCACCAAATCCCACTCACAGCAGCAGGACCATGCAACTCCAGTATTAGACTGGCACCAGAATCAATCAAATTCGTTGTAAGACCGCCAATTGGCCAGGAGACAACGGAATGAAGATGGCATCCATTGGTGTTTCTACCATCAATGATGGGGTGCAGAAATTCACCACTGCCAACCTCCTGTGCATTTCATGGAAAGCAATGGGGTCAGCCGTTGTTAATTGCTGCAGTGGCTGGCCATTGAGACAGGCTTTTTGTATGTCTGGGATAGACATTCCAGCTGGTGTTTTTTTGATGGATACAAGGCCTGAGATCAGCATGCTTCTCCCTTCAGGGTGTGATACACATAACAGAAAACCTAGGCCATTATTGAAAACCATGAACTGCAGTACTATCCAGACATTTGGCATGTGTAGGATCCTGCTTCAGTTTACCGATACTAAGTACACGTGGACGTTCACATTGGCCATGATCACACAGCTGCTACTGGGAGCAGATTTTTCTCAGCACATGATCTAGAGGGATGAAGGCTTGTTCATGCCCACACTTTCCAGTCCTTCACCCTAGATGAGGCCAACCTGCCAGCCCTGCATTGAGACTCTGTTACTCTTTCGGAGAATGAATTCAGCAGGTTGTTGAATTACTCCGCATTTCACCTTGGCGATACCGAAACAACATACAGCAACCAAAAGGCCACTGCTGCATGCCTGAACTTTCAGGCTCCTTCCAGATAAACTATGTCTGGCCAAAGAAGAATTTGGATGACATTTCAAACACAGCTATTATTACACCCTTTGGCCTTGTTGAATTCAGAAGGATGCCTTTTGGACTCAGGAATGCCGCATAGACTTTCCAACATTTACTGGACGATTTTGGTGCCTCATCGGCAAAGCTGGTCTACAGTGTGCCCTGATCGTTCCAGGAGAATTTGTATCAGACTCACGAGGACAGGAGGAGATGCCTGCAGTGGTCCAAAGCAAGCTCCACGAGAAGCTCAGTTCTTTAGCGCCTATGTCAACATCTCAACACAGTCAGGCAAGGTCCTATCTACCCCAGATCTTGCAGGACTGAAAGTACATTTTCAAATAGAAAGGAGCACACCGAACACCATTCCAGCGTCCGTATGAGGGTCCCTTCAGGGTACTAAGACGTAATGGTTTTTTGGACATCAGAGGTAAAGAGGAACCTGTTCATCTGGACAGACCAGTTGTGGTTCAGGGACCTCGACGGAGAGGAAGGGCGCCCAAACAAAAAATATACAGACTTTGGGGGTCTGCAGCAGGATTGCCAGTTCTGGGGGTTGGGGAGGGGGTCATGAGACGACCCATTTACCAGCTACCGAACCGGCTCCCAAAATAGTGGACATGCTGTGGAAAATGCTGGAAATTGACCTGCATCTTATACAGGATTTTATCTGAGCTGATGACATCACTGATGATGTCACATCCTGTCCATGTGACAGAAACAATGTATATCGCCCAGCATGCAAGTCTGGAGGTGTCAATCTTGCACTAGACTCCATTGACTTCCCTGCATATACATCATTTTGACAACGTGAACAGCAATTCCACAACATGTACACGGATGTCTATAGTAGCTCAGTATAGAATGCTTCACTACAATTGTTCTTTACTATGGGAGGAATGATGAGTGTGATATTCAAGCTAAGAAAAAGCACCCACCAAGTGAATTACATTTGTTTTTCTAAACTGCTTGAGTAACTTAAGTGCTGGGAGTTAAACATCTGGTCATAATAAAGAAATGCAGATTTATTCAAGTGAACTTTCTTCTGATGGTGCAAATGCACTCTCTGGAAAATGATTAAAATTGAATTTTCCAGTGTATGAATATAACACAGTGAACTCTTCATTGTTTTGCAGGGAAGTTGAACATTTTAACAAAGAGATTGAAAAAGAAATGAAGCTGAAGCAACAGCATTTGAATGAAGAGGATTCCACAAACTAAAGCTTTCATTCTTGAAATGAACATGGATATAAATATATATAAAATGGAATCAAATCCCTATTTTTTTGTGCAACAGTTTTTTTTTAAATAGCAAGGTGTTTCTTATAAATGGTTGAAACCAAGGATGTACAGCTAATTTGGGAGTTAAAAATCATGTAAATATCCTATCAGATGAGAGTATGTAATCAGAAGCGTAAGTGATTGTTAAGTACTTCAGATATGAGTTTTTGTACAATGAACAATATTCCATAATATTTGGCATTCTAGTGTAGCATAAGTTAAAATCCTATTTTCTATTCTCAAGCATTTGAATCATTTCTGAATATTTGCATTCATTTGATATTAATTTTTCTCACGAGTGAATGATTGTGATTACTGGTAGTTACTGAATGAAAGGGAAGCAATATTAGCAAAGATTTTGCATTTGGAGCAGCTTTTGATTTTTTTTAAATGTCAATATACATTGGCAGTTGAACATGTCTTTGTAAATTTCAAACATTAGTTACATTAAAAAGAACTGAAGTGTGTATTACATTTGAATGACTCTTTGAAAATGCATACTCCATTCTGTTTTGTATGTGATTACTTATTAATGGTAAGATTGACACTGTCCATCAATCTTAAATGGGGAAGAGGCCAATAAATTTGGTAACAAATCAACAGCTGTATTAGAGCTTACAAGTTTCATCAAATAGGCAGAAATGGCGAATCTGAGGCTTGGCAAGTGCTGGCCACTAATTTTCTTTTATTTAAAGATTTTGTTTTTTTCAACAATGGATCAAGAGTTGCAAGGAAAATTAATTTTATACTTTGATTAATTTTTAAACCTCATGAATCATGAAGTTTCCACGGACCTAATGTGAATTAGTTATATTAATTCAACAGTCCACTGAACATCCACTAAGGATGTTGAGCTGTGGATTGTCACTTTTTCAGTTGTTGGGGCTTTGTAAACCTGGATTTCTTTCCAAGCAAAATGGATACTTTGCACTGTATGCTTTGTGATTTTAAAACAGCAGTGGTTATTGGCTATGATAGGTCTTTAGTGGTACCTATGAAAAGCAGCAGTTCTGAAAAGCAAGCATTAATCAGTGTACATATTACAATAACGAATTGTTGTGGCAGACGGTCATTAATTCAGAATTTTTTAAAATTGGCTCATTCAATCCAACCTTATGTGAGTCTTCATAATCCTTTGTTTTGCTGTTATTAACTTTTACACCAATAACTGTCCTCTGAATCCCTTCAAGTGAATTCCTGGGAATTGCACTGGACAACAAATTTTTTTTCAAAAGATTTGTTACCTGAAAAAAAAGGGATTATAATAGGCAACTTCAAACTGAACACAAAGATAATTTCAGATTTGCTCTATCACATAGGAAGTTGGAGAAACATTAAGCGAACTTTTGAATTTAGCACGTTTAATCGCATAATGATGTTGACACATTGCGTTAGTTCAACTGACCTAAAAATGTTTGGCCACTGATTTTCATTTGCACTGACCATCATGTCAGTGTCTGACAATAGTCGGCCAGCACTGATGGATTCAAGTTTCCCTGAAATGGCTTTTCCATGGTCAATGTCCTGGTAAAACCTTTCACCATATTCGTCACTGACTGCACCAAGATCAGCAGGGAAGGAGTCCAAGTGTGAATAACATTGCAATTCATGGTTGTGGTACTGGGTGGCGTGTAGTTTTGGTGGGAGAAAGTGTTTGGCATGAACTAGAAGGGCCTGTTTCTGTGCTGTGATTGTTTTATGGTATGCTTGAAGAAGACTTAAAAATATACAACAGGATAAATATAAAATATATAAAAATTAGTTTGCATTTTTTTTTATAAATGGAGGGTGATCAGATCATTTTAAGGTTATTTTATGGGATCCATAAAATGAACACAAAAGTGTTCAGGAACCAAAATCTTTCAAAATAGTGGGGGGTTGAGTTTTCAATTTCCTGAACCCACTGAAAGGCTGGATGGGTCTTTACAGCAACTGGGAGAATAAAGGGAAAACAATCTGCCGAAACCCGGGATCGAACCAGGGACCTTTAGATCTTCAGTCTAACGCTCTCCCAACTGAGCTATTTCGGCACCACGTTGAAGATGACGGAGTCGACGACTAAAAACGGGCTCGCCCGGGACTTCTTTCAGGTAAGTTCTATAATGTCGTTGGCAGATTCTCTTCTCCTTGTGCCGACTGGCGGTCGGATGACGTCCGCGGAAAGACCCCGTCTCTCTCCGCGTCTCCCCCCCCCCACCCCCTTCCAAACATTGCGGTGGATCCTTGTTCAGGCTCGTTCCGCAAAAATTTGAGCGGTTCTGTCTCTGTGGCGCAATCGGTTAGCGCGTTCGGCTGTTAACCGAAAGGTTGGTGGTTCGAGCCCACCCAGGGACGGATGGAAATTTTTTTTTATCAATTAATCTGTTATTATTATTTAAACCGTTGTTATGAGAACCCTCTTGAAATTCTGAAGCAAACTGAGGTCATTTTATATTGCTTATAAGCTATTTGTATTTGTTTTAACCTGGTCGGAACTTTTGTGCGGGTTCCGGGGACATCATTGGGAGCTGCGCCAGCTTCCGGTCATGATGGCGGCCACGGGCGGTGAGTGCATCTGCTGCTGGGTTTGCGTCGTGTGGAAGGGATGATGCTGGTGCGAGCGCGCCGATATCCGGCGCTTGTAGAGCGAGGGCCGGGAGGAGTGGCGGCCCGGTGGCGGGCCCGCGGCCACCTGCAGAGCAGCGGGGCTGCCCTGACCTTGACGGCGGGACGGACTGCGAGCCGCTTTCCGGCGAGGGCGGCGGGTCCGTGTGTCTGAGCCGTTCCCCCCCTCCCCCCCTTCCCCTCCTCCCTCCCCCTCCCCCTCCCCCTCCCCCCCTCCCCCGGCGCTGTGCGCTCCCCAGCAGCGGCATCGAAGTCTAGGGTGACGGGTCACTTTGGGGTTGCCGAGTTGTGGTCTTGTGGATAATGATGTAAATCAGGCCCCTGCCCCGAGGAGCTGTTGGCCAGCGTTCCTCCCACGGATTATCTGGACCCTGATAGTTTCCATTTGTGAGAGCTTGATGCCAGTCCCAAAGTAGTTTGGGTTTTGTCTTGATATTGTAAACAGAATCCTTTTTATTGTTTGCATTTCTGCATCTTTAACCCAATCTCCCCTGTGAGAAGCAGAGGTGCCTTCACAGATTTCACTCGAGACAAAAATTGAGAACAAAGAACTTATTATACTATTACAACAATGCAAAGTTGGGTGCTTCCCCTTACCCTGGGAATACACACAGATACTGAGGCTGACCCAACTTTTATACATTTCATTTCAGTACAGAGATACCTTCCCCCTAACATTCTTCTGCCTCCTGGATTGGTTTAGCATTAGGTAATTCTGCCCACGTGGATTCTAATTTCTTATCAGTTTATGTGCCTTCCTGCAAACTTGTTAGCCAGGAAATATCATGTCTTTGTTCTTTACTCGTTAATCAATCCCCAAGACTTGCTAAAGCTATCTACTTGCTATGCTGTTTCGAAGATCCTTATTTTATTATACTTTTATAACCCTTCCTCCCATTCCAGCATCCCTTCACCCTGATTTAACCCATAATACTTCATTTCTAATGAGCACTTGCTTGACTCCTCACATTCCAGCATCCCTTCACCTTAAGTTAACCCATAATACTTCATTTCTAATGAGCACTTGCTTGACTCCTCACATTCCAGCATCCCTTCACCTTAAGTTAACCCATAATACTTCATTTCTAATGAGCACTTGCTTGAAATATATCATCACCCCTAAAAATTGCTATTGTATCTTCCTCAGACACTTCTAGTGGTAAAAGATTCCCTGATCTACAAATCATAGAATGTTTCTCATAATCATTCCCATTGCCCTGACTGATGAAGGCAGATATTGACCAATTATATGGCCAACACTTTTGATGTTGCTTTTTTTTTCCATTGTGCCCTTCTATGTCCCTGTAAAAGTGGTTGTGTGCTTCATGCTGAGACCCAAATAAAATCTCCTTTATGCCTTTATGCCTTTCACAATTGTTGCTGTGGGAATGGCATATATTTGTAATTTTCAAAATCTGCAGTAATTTAAAAATGTGTGGAACCAGTGAAGGGAGTATAAGATGAATTTTTCCCTCACAAAATTAGATTAGTATTGGATCTGCATCTACCACTGTTTTGCAATGAGATTGAAAATAGAACATGTAAACTGTGTCCTGAAGATAAACCACTTAAATTTTTTTGACTTTGATTCACTGTCATATGAACATAGGAAGTAGGAACAGGAGTAGGCCAAAAATGGCCCAACGAGCCTGCTCCGCCATTCAATACGATCATGGCTGATCTAATTTATGACCTAACTCCACCTACCTGCCTTCTCCCCATATCCCCTAATTCCCCTAATGAAGAGCAAGAGATATTGTACAATGTGAATGAATGTTAACAATTTGTTTCTTATCATAATAAATACATTACTACTAATTGACTTTTTTTTTCATTCTTGCTTCTTGCAGTTATGGGCCTTGGCAAGTTTGTGAGCTGCGTCTCCAGGTAAATCTGCAGTCTTGTTTTACTTTATATGGCCAACAAAGCTGATTTTTTTAATTTTTGAGCCTATATATACATTAAAAACTATTAAATCCTCCCTATCCCTTAACCCTCTATTTTTCTTCCATCCATGAGACAGAGATCTAAAGCAATCTTTTGGGCAGTAATTCACTGATATACTTTTTTTCTGAACAAGGAATTAGATCAACTATTGAGCAATGTAGATATGAATAAAGTCGAGAGTTATTTGTGAATCTTACAACCCAACAAAGTACCACATGCAGGTTTAGAAATACTAAGAGCTTGGGCACCTCAACATCATCAATTTTCTTCTGTATTTCTACATTCAGTACATCTAATTACAGCCAACTTTCACAGTGAATAATATAACATTCACTTGTGCAATACAAGCACAGATATTTGCATTTCATAAAAAGTAAGCTGGGCTTCAGACTGCCAATTAGATAGTTCAGGTGTATTCTGGCCTCAAATTTAAAAAAACTACTTAGCTTTGTTTTATGTTGTTGTCTCCAGGCTGCAACGCTGGAATTTTGAACTCTCATTTTCTTAAATGAATAATTTCTATCAATCCCAGTCCGCATCCAAGAAAAATGTTAAAGCAAGGGAAATTCAAAATTAAATGCTTGGTATTCTTCCCTGTCTGGAAGAAATATACAGCTTTAATTCTGGAATCATATCTTGGGATCTTATTACACACCTTATTAATTTTTCTATGCCAGACACAAGTATTTGGAGTAGCACTGAGTTGCAATGATTGTTTGAACTCTTCTCTGATAGGTGGTGATGTACTTTATTGCACCACCTTGTACACAACGGGTATGAAATGCTAAATCTACCAATCCCTTCAGATGTTTGTGCAGCATCTGTTACTTTTAGGTCATATCATGAGAGTGCTCCTAAGTTCTTCAAGTTTACATTTGCCCTCCTGACAATGGATGAGGCTGAGGCCGGGTATATCTGTGGAAATGAATGGGAGAATTAATGGTTTGTTGCAAAAAGCTCAAGCTTAGTCCCACAACCTACTGTTTCCAGAGTAAAACGCAAAAGTCTGCAGACACTCTGGTTGAGGTAAAAACATAATGCTGGAGAAACTCAGCAAGTTAAACAGTGCACCTTGATAAAGGGCTCAAGCCTGAAACATTGGTTATATATCTTTTTCTTTGCTACATTAAGTATACTGTTTGACCTGCTGAGTTTCTCCACCATTGTGTTTTTACTGCAGTCGATTAGGCTGGATGATGTGTATGTAGAACTCTGCCTCACCTGGAGGGTCTGTTTTTGGCCCTGGATGGAGGTGTAAAGGGTTTTGCATTTTCTGCACTTACAGTGGAAAGGGCCGAAGGGAGCATATGACAGGATGGGGAGGAACAAGTGGATCAGGGAGTTTTGAGGAGACTAATCCCTGTAAAAAAAACTGTCGGTGTTGGAAATTTGCTGATAACAACGTATTTGAAAACCTTGCCAGTTGAGGTAGAATCTGAGATATAAAATTGAAATCTAATTTGGATCAAACCTCAACGTAACCTGATTTCAACAGACACAATTGGGTCTCGGTCTTATCAGGATCAACTACAGTAACCAAGCTCTAATTTATGGTGAGAGAATCAGAGCTAACTTTTCTCAGGTGCGATATTATGTCCTCTTTCCACAGATACTCCACAAAAGTACTACCCAGTGTTTCCAACATTTTCTTTTTCGATCCCATGTGTTCCATATCTGAGATCCTCCTGCCAGAACATTCGATAATTCATTCAGATTTCTGATTTATTGTCAGAGTACATTCATGACATCACATACAACCCTGAGATTCTTTTTTCTGCAGGCAAGGCAGAATTACCACTTAGTACAAAAAAAATTGTACACAATGTACACGTAAACAAAAAAATGTAAAGAAACTGTACAATACAAAGAGGAAAATAAAACGATAAAGTGAAAAAGTACAAGTCCTTAAATGAGTCCCTGATTGAGTTTGTTGTGGAGGAGTCTGATGAGTTTCTAAACCTGGTAGTGCGAGTCTCGTGGCACTGATACCTCTTTCCTGATGATAGCAGCGAGAACAGAGCGTGTGCTGGGTGATGTGGATCCTTGATAACTGCCGCTGCTCTCCAACAGCAGCATTCCCCTTAGATGTTCTCGATGGTGGGGAGGGTTTTGCCTGACATCCCGGCCTGTGTCCACTGTGTTTTGCAGGGCTTTATGGTCTGGATATTGGTGTCCCCATTCCAGAGCACAATGCAGCTGGTTAGCACACTTTCCACTACATGTCTGTAGAAATTTGCCAGGGTTTCTGGTGTCATACCAAACTTCTGCAAGCTCCTGAGGAAGTAGAAGCGCTGACGTGCTTTCTTCACATGGGATGGGTGAAAGATCACCCAATGATCACTGGATCGTACACCTCTGGTGTTCCCTTCCTGGAGCCAACAATCAGCTCCTTGGTTTTGGTGACATTGAGTGGGAGGTTGTTGGTGCACCATTCAGCCAAGTTTTCAATCTCCCTCCTTCATCCTGACTCATCACCCCTTTTATACAACCCAGTACTGTAGTATTGTTGTCAGCAAATTTGTAGATAATGTTGTTGTTGTAGTACTAAGCCACATAGCTAGGTAGAACTTCAGTTAGAACTTTGTACTGTGCCAGTATTTCATGTATTTTTTTCCAGGTTCTTATATTACACCTCTAATATAATGCCTTCTTTCCATCACTAGGAAACATCTCAAGATGCCTTGTAGAAAATTAATAATTCTGGATATTTGATTTTCTTTAAGGAAATATCCTTAAAATTAATGCACCAGTACTATGTGTACCTATATTTTTTACAGGCGCAGTTCACTCCTTGCTAATCATTTGCGGTGTCTCCATCAGACCACTGTGACAGAAAGTGCAGGGTAAATTCAAACCTCATTTCTTTTTTAAAAAAATCTAAGATGCATATTGAACACAATCTCTGTGTGGTTATATTGTATTTGACATTGTATTAAATTAACTATTGTGGGGGAAAATATAGACTAGTTTCTAGATTGACACTGCCCCTTTACATTCACATAAGTACAGATGCCTTGTATCTGATTATGATTAATGACCAGTGCCTATTACTTAAGAGCCAATTCCTAGTTCCAGCTAGCTGTTGTGAGCAACTTATCGGTTCCCCTAATTTATTTTATAAACCTCCATATGGTCTCCCTCCTTGCACAAAAGGAAAATGAACCCCCTTCAGGATTGCTGCAGGACATGGTTATTTTGCTAATGGGGCCACCATTGATTTGGAACAGCCACATAAATACTTTGGTGACAAAATGCACATCAAAAGCTGTGGCGAGTGACTGACTTCACTAACCCTTCCTACTGTATCTCAGGCACTCATTTCTGCAATAATTTGCTCTTCACCTGCCTGGGTGAGTGCAAAACCCACCTCATTGAAGAACCTTGGTACCATCTGGGATAAACAGCCCACTTCACTGTCACCGCATTCATCATCTTAAATATTTCCACTGTGACTGCAGTGTGTGGCATCTACTAAGTGCCCTCCAGTTATTTACAACCTTTATAATTAAGGCCAAGCATAGAAATACCGTTACTTCCAAGTTTCCTTTCAAGTTGCACATATGATCCTGATTTGTAATTATTACCATTGGTGTAGTGGATCTAAATTCTACCTAACAGTACTGTTGGAGTACCTTCATCAGAGTGAATGCCATCAAACAAAAGATGGCTCACTAATTAAAGATGGCTAATAAATGTTGTTTTTAACCACCAATGTTCTTGTCCCATACATTAAGGAAGTCTCCATCATTCACTCAACTGAGTTTGTATAATTTCCGACTCTATATTTTCTGTTTTTAAGCCTTTAATACGTGAAATGAAATGGGATTCTTTGCTTGCAGCTCCACACTACCAAAGGAATCGAAGCCTGCGATGCCCACCAAGAAGTTCTCACTTCCCAGCAACAAGGGGGAGTTTGTTGTCACCAAACTGGATGAGCTATTAAATTGGGCCCGGCGAGTAAGTACTGTATTGGCTACCTGTTTACCTACTTATAATTTAGTTCTTTTTAATTTAAATTTTTAATTTAGACTTTGCTAACAGGCTGTTTCGGCCCATGAGTCTGTGCCGCCCAATTTACACCCAATTAACCTACATTTTGAACGGTGGGGGGAACCCATTGCAGACAGTGCGGGATTTGAACGCCGGTCCCAATCACTAGTGATGTAAAGGCATTGCGCTAACTGCTATGCCAGTCGTTCCCTCCTACTTCTTTTTTTTTTTTTTCACACCATAAACCACATTAACCTTGATACATACTTTTTTCCTTTTCAAATATATACAGTGCCCTTTTCTCCCCCCCTCCCTCCTCCCATCCCACCCTCCCTACCTCCCCCCTCCCGTCCATTTAAAGTACAAAATCTAGGATACATTAAACCAGTCAAACAATGTTGTCATTCAATAAAAATAAACAAGAAATTCCACTGAGTCAATTCTTTTCATTTCCTTCTTCTTTCGTTAATTTAGGTAGTGAATGTCCCCGGTAGGTTTTCGCTATTGTGTTTCATGTAAGGCTCCCATATTTGTTCAAATATTTCAATATTATTTCTTAAACTATATGTTATTTTTTCTAATGGAATACATTTATTCATTTCTATATACCATTGTTGTATTTTCAAATTATCTTCCGATTTCCAGGTTGACATAATACATTTTTTTGCTACAGCTAGAGCTATCTTAACAAATCTTTTTTTGTGCATCCTCCAAATCAATTCCAAATTCTTTGTTTTTTACGTTACTTAGGAGGAAGTTCCCTTCTACTTCAAGCAGTTCTTAACATTGGATTCTTTGGGGGGAAAAAAAAGGAATCCCTTTAAACTTTAGGATGATGTTTTGGTCCAAATCGCAAATAATAAAGATGGCAACCATAATTTTCCCATTCCGTTTGTTTAGTCTCAATTGTTCGAAAGATTTAATTTATTTTCAAATTGACTTTCAGAGTTCTTTATGGCCCATGACCTTTGGGCTAGCCTGCTGCGCTGTAGAAATGATGCACATGGCAGCACCCAGGTACGACATGGACAGGTTTGGCATCGTCTTCCGTGCCAGTCCCCGGCAGTCGGATGTAATGATCGTGGCTGGCACCCTCACAAACAAAATGGCTCCAGCTCTTCGGAAGGTAACCTCAGTGATTGTGTGATTCTTCTTACTTATTCCTCTAATAAATGAAACTGAAAATATTTCAAAGCTGACACGAAAGCTAGAAATTCGCAGTAAATTGGCCAGTCAGCATCTGAAGAGTCAACGTGTCACATTGGGGGCTCCTTCAGAATTACTCCTCTGAAAGTTGCAGGCTGGAAACATTTTATGCCTCACATCTGCTGGAACTGCTGTTTCCAGTCTTGTTCTGTGTTTGCACCTTCTAAGACAAATTGCTCTCTAAACTTTATTAATGATGTTATTTGTGTTGGAGGAGTAAGCAATGCCTGAAAATCTATTTCACAAATGAGCAGTGTTTTCTCTGGGATGCTCGCTTTTATTAGAAAAGCCAAGAATTTCACCTGGTGCAATAGTCTTGCCACCAGTTGGTTGTCATTTCTCAAAGCCCTCCAATGCAACAGTGAACCTGTTATTTACTCTGAATGGTTCATGCTTTATACAAATGTCCTCCTATCTTACTGCAGAAAAATCATATTCCTTTCATCAAAATCTAGAATAGTTAACTTGCTATTATGTTCCACTTTAATTCTAATAAATAAGTTTTATTCCTGATCTCTCTATCATGTAGTTACCACTAGTTTTGGAATCCCAAACAAACTGCTTCATAATTAGTCTGTTAGTCACCCCTCAACCTCTGCGGAAAAAAAAAAGCCTTGGATTGTTTATGGTCATATCGTCCCCAACTCATTCCCTAGGCTCACTTTGAACGTTGCTGTTGGCTAGTATAAAATAGAATGGCAGCAAAGTGCCAACTAAAAAGAATCCAATGTGATAAACAAACTACTGCATGTGAGAGTTGAATTCTGTTTTACATTATTACTGTATTGTGCAGGTTTACGATCAGATGCCTGAACCTCGCTATGTTGTCTCCATGGGCAGGTGAGAGTACTGTAGTCATTTAG
The DNA here is from genome assembly GCF_036971445.1 of Narcine bancroftii. Classification (NCBI taxonomy): domain Eukaryota; kingdom Metazoa; phylum Chordata; class Chondrichthyes; order Torpediniformes; family Narcinidae; genus Narcine; species Narcine bancroftii. The sequence goes on from NC_091471.1 coordinate 269,726,946, forward strand.
ATTTCAACACTCATTTCCCATGCATGAAAGGTAGAAATTCAATAATATTTCTGTTCCAAACAGCTGTGCAAATGGAGGTGGTTATTACCATTACTCCTATGCCGTGGTGAGGGGCTGTGACAGAATTGTACCAGTGGATATTTATGTCCCAGGTAAGTACAACTAACTTTTGGAAAATTGCAGTAATGTGGCTAATAAATACAGATTTCACTATGTTGTACTTTCTTCCATGACAGCAAGTAAATAGGGGCACAGCATTGTAAAAAATGCTAGACGCTATTGGAAAGATTAGAGTGGAGTGTAACCTATCTGAATTAAATGTTAATTTTTCGTAGTTTGATGTCAGCAGAGGTGGCCCTGTTGATATCAACACATTGGTGGGTTGGAGAGTTGATAATGGGGGTAATTAAATTCAGTCTGTGAGATGATAACCATGAAACAGAGCATTTCTGGAGATACAATGGGTAAAGAAAGCATTTAGTAATATGATGACAGTCTCTCTGGGTGGTTATTTTGGACTGTGATGAGGGGAAATTTCTTTGGTTGGGGTATTGTAAATCATTAGAACTTTGTACCATTGTAGATGTTCTGTCATGAGTATACTCAGAGCTAGGATTGACCAACTGTAGGATTTCAGGAATCGAGGAAATCTCATTTAATAGAATCGTGGTAGACTGCCAGTGCTTTTTTTCCCCCAGGGCAGGAGTAGTAAACACCAGAGGACATCAGTACAAAGTGAAGGGAAGGAAGTTTAGGGGAGACATCGGGGAAGGAAGTTTGGGGGAGACATCGAGGTAATTTTTTTTAACACAATTGAGGGTTCCTGGAATGCCTCGCTGGGTGGTGGTGGAGGCTGAAACATTAGGAGCATTTCAAAGACTCAGGCACGCACATAATGGTTATGAGTGAGGCAGGGTATAGTGTTATTTTGATAGGTATATATATATAGGTCAGCACAACATTATGGGCTGGAGGGCCTTTACTGTATCGTAGAGTAAAATCCCTTCTATCCAGAATTCAAGAAACTGGCATCCTCAAGCAACTGACAAAAATAGTGAATAATTTTTTTAAATTTAAATAAATAAAAATTCAAATAAAAGTTTAAAATTGTAAAAGTAAATCTCCTCTGAAATAAAACATAAACCTCTAGAGAAGCTGGGAGCAAATATTCAGCCAGCAGAGCGAATGCACTTATCGGGCTTTGCTCATAAGAGCTATTTGAAGAAACAGCAATGGCATCGCCCAGGATGAAGAGCTGGTTTATGCTGCTCACTGTTGGCTCGCTGCTTAGTAATAGTCTTAGTAAGAGGCTTGCTTCATATATTAAGTATTTTAGTAAGGCTTTATCTGTAGGGTGGGAGGGTGGGTTTATTTTGTTATGAGCCCAGAGGACCCCAAGACACAGCAGAATTCGATTTTCACCAAGACAAATGGTTACTTAAACAAAAGTTGCTTTTAATTATCTTTAAACATGAAAACAGAATCACTCTTTAACTTATCATTGTTAACTTAACCTAACTTAACTTTCTTCTAATTCTAAGCGCACATGTATATAATGTGTGTGTGTGTTTAGAAAAGTTATTTGATTCACAGTCCAATCTCACCTCATTCCTCCAAGTTCACTGGTTGCAGGCAATTCTTATACTGTACACAGAATTTAACATTTATGAATTTTACCAGGCTTTGGTGCTTGAAAGGTAAATGATCACCACTCAGAGAGAGATCTGTTGTTCGCTGGACACCCACAACTGATCCCTTCCGATCAGCCACTTGCCGAAGAAACTTGCCCCATTAGGGTTTTCCAGATGATAACCTCATTCTTTCAGGTTACAACAGAGTTGTTTTTTGTTTCCCTTACTTCAAGTGAAACATTAGGCAGCCAGTCCTCTCCTCTTGCATGAACCACAAAGGCTTTGACCAGACTGAACTGAGCACTCACAACCCATCTTCCAAATGGGGTTTCCCACAAGCTTTCAAGCTTGTCCTGTTCCAGTCGCAGTAGCACTGCAGAACTAATCTCTCTCTCTCTCTCTCTCTCTCTCTCTTTTTAACTTTTTAATTTTTCACACTATGAACCATATTGACCAAAATACACATAAACATTTCCCTCTTGAATATACAGTGTCATTTTCACCCCTTTTTCCCCCTCCCTTCCCTCCCTCCTTTCCACCCTCTAAACGTTCAACATATACGATGCATTAAACAATGTCATCACACAATGAAAATAAACAAGAAAATTGTGTCATCTACTTTTACACACTGGGTCAGTTCATTTCATCTTCTTCTCATTCGGTCATTTTAGGTGGTGGAGGTCCGCGGTAGGATTTATCTGTTGTGTTCCATGTATGGTTCCCAAATTTGTTCGAATACTGTGGTGTTATTTCTTAAATTATAATTTTTTTTCCAATGGAATACATTTATTAATTTCTATGTACCATTGCTGTATTTTCAGGCTATCTTCTGATTTCCAGGTTGACATGATACATTTTTTTGCTACAGCTAAGGCTATCATAATAAATCTTTTTTGTGCTCCATCCAAATCGAGTCCAAGTTCTTTACTTCTTATATTACTTAGAAGAAAGATCTCTGGACTTTTTGTTATGTTGCTTTTTGTGATTTTATTTAATACCTGATTTAGATCTTCCCAATACTTTTCCACTTTCTCACATGCCCAAATTGCATGTACTGTTGTTCCCGTTTCCTTCTTACAACGAAAACATCTATCTGATACTGTTGGGTCCCATTTATTTAACTTTTGGGGCGTGGTGTATAGCCTGTGTAACCAATTACATTGTATCATGCATAACCTCGTGTTTATTGTATTTCTCATAGTTCCAGAGCATAGCTTTTCCCATGTTTCATTCTTTATCTTTATGTTTACATCTTGTTCCCACTTTTGTTTGGGTTTTCAGCTTATTTCCTCATTGTCTGTCTCTTGCAGTTTGATGTTCATGTTTGTTATAAATCTTTTAAGTATCATTGTGTCTGTAATCACATATTCAAAACTGCTTCCTTCTGGTAACCTCAGCCTGCTTCCCAATTTGTCCTTCAAGTAGGTTTTCAGTTGAGGAGTCACGTGATGGAGTAGTGGCCGGTCAGGGAATTCTAGCCCTCTCCCGAAAAGTTTAAAAAAAAAACACACAAAGTACAAAGATACAAATTAAAATTTATAATAAAGTAAAAATAAAGGTGAGAAGAAAATGGCAGCGAAGAGAGAAAAGTCGAAAACAACGCGAAGAAAAGAGGAAGAAAGAATGTCGGAAGAAGAAAGTGAAGGCCTTACCTGTCCGAAGAGGCCCGCTGCGGAGAGAGAAGCCCACTCCCGCAGGTCAGTGGAAGTCCCAGGCTCGGGACTACAAAAATGGCTTGCAGAGCCGAGTAAAAGTGTGCAACCGCGCATGCGCGATGCGCATGAAAAAAAACACACTGACGGGAGGGGGGAACAACTGCGGAGTCGATCTCCACAGCTGAGAGAGACACCTGCAGCACAGCAGCAGGTGCAGAACACAGACAATAACGACAACAAAGAAGAGGGTAAAAAGAAAACAAGGAAATAACAGATGGTCAATCCAGAGGAAGAAGAAGAAGAAGAAGAACAGAAAGAAGTGGAAGAAGAAGAGAAAAGCAAGACAATGGATGTATCTTTTTTTAAAGAATATATGGAATCAGTGAAAGAATGGCAATTACAAGAATTTGATGAGATAAAAAGAAGAATTAAGAATGCAGAAGAAAAAATGAATAAAATGGAAATGGCCATATCAGAGTTGGCAAAAAGAGTGGAAATAAAGGAAAAATGAGAAACATTTGTAGATATGGAAGTAGAAGACTTAAAAGAGAAATTAGAAGAATCTAATAAAAAAGCTAAAGAGGCACAGGAGCTGTTAGCTCAAAAGATAGATATAATAGAAAACTATAATAGAAGAAATAATATAAAGATAGTGGGCCTTAAGGAAGATGAAGAAGGCAAGAATATGAGAGAATTTATAAAAGATTGGATCCCCAGGGTCCTGGGAAGACCAGAATTACAGGAAGAAATGGAAATAGAGAGGGCACATAGAACTTTAGCCCCGAAACCACAACCGCAGCAAAAACCAAGATCCATTCCAGTAAAATTCTTAAGATATACAACAAGAGAAAATATATTGGAGAAAGCAATGAAGAAAGTAAGAGAGGTCAAAAAGCCACTGGAATATAAAGGTCAAAAAATTTTTTTCTATCCAGACATAAGTTTTGAACTCCTGAAGGAGAGGAAGGAGTTCAATACAGCGAAAACGATCTTATGGAAAAAAGGATATAAGTTTATGTTAAGGTACCCAGCGGTACTTAAAATAATTATTCCAGGGCAACAAAACAGACTATTCTCGGATCCAGAGGAAGCAAGGAAATTTGCAGAACAACTACAAAACAACCAGAGAGATGAAGACATGTAATAAGAGTAAAACGATCTATATGTATGTGTGTAAAGGGGTATATGTGTGTATATATATAGTGTGCATACATGAATGTATCCGTATTTAGAGGAAAATATATAGAGTATAGACAAGAATTAATAAGGGAGGGAAATGGAATAGAGGGAATAAGGAGGGAATTAAAAGAGTGACCTTTGTTACATATGAAAATTGAAATCTTTTCTGGGGGTGGCTGGGTGGGGAGGAGTTACGGTCACTGCAAAATCAGCTGACGTTTGTGAGTGAATTCGCAGATCCAAATGGAGAGGGGAGATGTGGTTGTTCGACAAGGGATAAAGGACAACTCATGAGGGGGAGGGGAGAATGGGGTTAAAGAAGTTTTAAATAGGAGAATAAGGAAAATGTTTGATGTTTTAGAAATGTTGTCTTATAAAGTGTTCAAAACAAGAAAGCAGAAATGGATAAGAAGGAAAGGTGATGATGGAGAAACGGAAAGGGAAGATAAACAAAGTATAAAATGGCTACGCTGAACTATATGACTTTAAATATTAACGGAATACATAACCAAATTAAAAGGAAGAAACTGCTAACTTTACCGAAAAAATAAAAAATTGATATAGCATTTGTGCAAGAAACACATTTAACTGAATTGGAGCACAAGAAATTAAAGAGAGATTGGGTAGGACACGTAACAGCAGCGTTGTATAATTCAAAAGCAAGAGGAGTAGCTATATTAATTAGTAAAAATGTGCCAATTAAAATAGAAGAGGAAATAATAGATCCAGCAGGGAGATATGTAATGATAAAATGTCAGATAAATTCGGAGTTTTGGAATCTACTCAATGTATATTCACCTAACGAAGAAGATCAAAAGTTTATGCAAGATATTTTTTTGAAGATAGCAGATACGCAAGGGAACATATTAATAGAAGGGGATTTCAACCTGAATTTGGATTCAAATATGGACAAAACTGGGAAAAAAATTAACAGAAAGAACAAAGTAACCAAATTTATAATTAAATCGATGGAAGAAATGCAACTTTTGGATATATGGAGGAAGCAACACCCAAATGAAAAGGAATATTCATATTACTCGGGTAGACATAAAACATACTCAAGAATAGACCTATTTTTGTTATCAGCTCGTATGCAAGATAGAGTAAGAAAAACAGAATATAAAGCTAGAATATTATCGGACCATTCATCCTTGATATTGACAATAGAGTTAGAGAACATCCCTCCAAGAATCAAGAGATGGAGATTAAACTCCATGCTACTTAAAAGGCAGGATTTTAGAGAATTCATTGAAAGACAAATTAAAATGTACTTTGAAATAAATACGGAATCAGTGAAAGATAAATTCATACTATGGGATGCAATGAAAGCGTTCATTAGAGGGCAAATAATAAGTTATGTAACCAAGATGAAGAAGGACTATAATCAGGAAACAGAGCAGTTGGAAAGGGAAATAGTAAATATAGAAAAAGAATTAGCAATGAAGGAAGATACAACTAAAAGAAGAGAATTGGCAGATAAAAAAATAAAATATGAAACACTACAAACTTATAAGGTGGAGAAGAACATAATGAAGACAAAACAGAAATATTATGAATTGGAAAAAACGCACAAAATTCTAGCATGGCAACTTAAGACAGAACAAGCTAAGAAAATGGTATTGGCATCAAGGAAAAAAGACAAACAAATCACATATAATCCAACGGAGATCAAGGAAAACTTTAGAGAATTCTATGAACAATTATACCAAACTGAAAACGAAGGGAAAGAAGGGAAAATAGATGAATTTTTAACCAAAATTGAACTACCAAAATTACAAATAGAGGAACAAAATAAATTAACAGAACCATTTGAAATAGTAGAAATACAAGAGATAATAAAAAAATTACCAAATAATAAAACACCAGGAGAGGATGGATTCCCAATAGAATTCTATAAAACCTTTAAAGATTTATTAATTCCTCCCCTCCTGGAAGTAATCAACCAGATTGATAAAACACAAAGCTTACCAGATTCATGTAAAACAGCAATAATTACAGTAATACTAAAGCAAGGGAAAGATCCACTCGCACCAGCGTCATATAGACCAATATCATTACTTAACACAGATTATAAGATAATAGCTAAACTATTAGCAAACAGATTAGCAGAGTATGTACCTAAAATGGTAAATCTAGACCAAACTGGATTTATTAAAAAAAGACGCACAACAGACAATATTTGTAAATTTATTAACTTAATTCATGCAGTAGAAGGGAGTAAAGTGCCAACAGTAGCAGTTGCTTTAGACGCAGAGAAGGCCTTTGACAGAGTAGAATGGAATTATTTATTCAAAGTATTACAAAAATTCAGTTTACCAGAGAAGTATATTAATTGGATTAAAGCATTATATAAGGGGCCATTGGCGAAAGTGACAGTAAATGGATATATATCAAAGCAATTTAACTTAAGCAGGTCAACACGGCAGGGATGCCCACTATCACCCTTATTGTTTGCATTAGCTATAGAACCACTAGCAGAATTGATAAGAACAGAAAATAATATAAAAGGGATAAAAATAAAAGACAAGGAGTATAAAATCAGTTTATTTGTGGATGATGTTATAGTATACTTAACAGAACCAGAACTATCAATAAAAGAATTATATAAGAAATTGAAGGAATATGGAGAAGTGTCGGGTTACAAGATTAACGTAAATAAAAGTGAAGCAATGCCAATGAATAATGCGGATTTCTCAAAATTTAAGAAGGAATCACCATTCAGATGGCAAATGCAAGCAATAAGATACCTAGGTATACAAATAAATAAAAATCTCGGCCAACTATATAAACTCAATTATTATCCACTAATGAAAAAAATTACAGGGCGATTTAGAGCATTGGAAAGATTTACCACTAACACTAATAGGAAGGATAAACTGTATTAAAATTAACATTTTCCCAAGGATATTATACCTATTTCAGGCATTGCCAATACACTTGACGGAGAAATTCTTCAAGGAGTTAAAGAAAATAATAAGGAAATTTTTATGGAAAGGGGGGAAACCGAGGATAGCACTAGATAAATTATCAGAATGGTATAAACAAGGAGGCTTACAACTGCCAAACTTTAAAAATTATTATAGAGCCGCACAGTTAAGATACCTATCAGATTTTTATCAAACAAGGGAAAAGCCAGATTGGACTAGATTAGAACTAGATAAAATATGGGAAAAGATACCTGAACACATATTATATAAATGGGATGAAAAATTGGTACAACGTAGGAGTTCTCCAGTATTACATCATCTACTCAATATTTGGAAAAAGATTCATGTAGAAAGGAATAAAACAAATTAGCAATTACCAAAACTAATATTGATGCAAAATAAGTTACTCCCTTTTACAATAGATAACCTATCCTTTAGAGAATGGGAGAAAAAAAGGGATCAAAAGAATAGAAAATTGTTTTTCAGGAAATAGATTATTATCCTTTGAACAAATGAAGGACAAATATAACTGGATACACAGGCTATACATTACACCTCAAAAGTTAAATAAATGGGACCCAACAGTATCTGATAGATGTTTTCGATGTAAAAAAGAAATGGGAACAACAATTCATGCAATCTGGACATGTGAGAAAGTAGAAAAATTTTGGGAAGATCTAAACCAAATATTAAATAAAATTACAGAAAACAATATACCAAAAAATCCAGAGATCTTCCTCCTAAGTAACATAAAAAACAAAGAATTTGGAATTGATTTGGATGGTGCCCAAAAAAGATTTGTTAAGATAGCTCTAGCCGTAGCAAAAAAATGTATTATGTTAACCTGGAAATTGAAAGATAATTTGAAAATACAACAATGGTAAATACAAATGAATAAATGTATTCCATTAGAAAAAATAACATATAGTTTAAGAAATAATATTGAAATATTTGAACAAAAATTGGAGCCTTACATGAAACACAATAGAGAAAACCTACCGGGGACATTCACTACCTAAATTAACGAAAGGAGAAGGAAATGAAAAGAATTGACTCAGTGGAATTTCTTGTTTATTTTTATTGAATGACAACATTGTTTGACTGGTTTAATGTATCTTAGATTTTGTACTTTAAATGGATGGGGGGGGAGGTAGGGAGGGTGGGATGGGAGGAGGGGGGGAAGAAAATGACATTGTATATATTTGAAAAGGAAAATGTACGTATCATGGTCAATGTGGTTTATGGTGTGAAAAATAAAAAAAATTTTTTAAAAAGTAGGTTTTCAGTTGGTGGTATGCAAACATTGTACCGTGAGTTATACCATATTTGTACTTCATTTGTTCAAAATATAATAATTTATTTCCCGAAAAACAATTTTCTATTCTTTTGATCCCTTTTCTCTCCCATTCTCTAAAGGAAAGGTTATCTATTGTGAAAGGGATTAGTTGATTTTGCGTCAATATTAATTTTGGTAGTTGATAATTTGTTTTTTTTTCCTTTCTCTGTGATTCTTCTTCCAAATGTTGAGCAGATGGTGCAGTACTGGTGAATTCCTATGTTGCACCAGCTTTTCGTCCCACTTATGTTATGTATATGTTCAGGTACCTTCTCCCCTATTTTATCTAGCTCTAATCTGGTCCAATCTGGTTTTTCCCTTGTTTGATAAAAATCTCATAGGTATCTTAATTGTGCTGCTCTATAATAACTCTTAAAGTTTGGTACCTGTAAGCCCCCTTCTTTGTACCATTCTGTTAATTTATCTAGCGCTATCTTCGGTTTCCCCCCCTTTTTCCATAGGGATTTCCTTATTATTTTCTTTAGCTCCTTGAAGAATTTCTCTGTTAGATGAATTGGTAATGTTTGAAATAGTTATTGTATCCTTGGGAAGATATTCATTTTAATGCAATTTACCCTTCCTATCAGTGTTAGTGGTAAATCTTTCCAATGTTCTAAATCATCCAATAATTTCTTCATTAATGGCTGATAATTTAATTTGTATAGATGGCCTAGATTATTATCTAGTTGAATACCTAGGTATCGGATTGCTTGTGTTTGCCATTTAAATGGTGATTCTTTCTTAAACTTTGTGAAATCCGCATTATTCATTGGCATCACTTCACTTTTATTTGCGTTGATCTTGTACCCCGATACTTCTCCATATTCCTTCAGTTTCTTATGTAATTCTTTTATTGATAATTCTGGTTCCTTTAAGTATACTATGACGTCATCTGCAAATACACTGATTTTATATTCCTTCTCTTTTATTTTTATTCCTCTTATTTTATTTTCTGTTCTTATCAGTTCTGCCAAGGGTTCTATAGCTAATGCAAACAGTGAGGGAGATAGTGGACATCCCTGCCTAGTTGATCTGCTTAATTTAAATTGGTTTGATATATATCCATTTACTGTCACCTTCACCAATGGTCCCTTATATAATGCATTAATCCAATTAATATATTTCTCTGGTAGGTTGAACCTCTGTAGTACTTTGAATAAATAATTCCATTCGACTCTGTCAAAGGCTTTCTCTGCGTCTAAGGCAACCGCCACTGTTGGCGTCTTGTTTCCTTGTACTGCATGGATTAAGTTAATGAACTTACAGATATTGTCAGTTGTTCGTCTTTTCTTAATAAATCCAGTTTAATCTAGTTTTACTATTTTTGGTACACAGTCGGCCAATCTGTTTGCTAATAGTTTGGCTATTATCTTATAATCTGTATTAAGTAGAGATATTGGTCAAAACGATGCTGGTGTTAGTGGATCTTTCCCCATCTTTGGTATTACTGTAATTATTGCTGTTTTGCATGAATCTGGTATATTTTGTGTTTTTTCAATTTGGTCATTACTTCCAGGAGAAGAGAAATTAATAAGTCTTTAAATATTTGATAGAATTCTATTGGGAGTCCATCCTCTCCCGGTGTTGTATTGTTCAGTAGATTTTTTAATTTCTCCTTTATTTCTTTTATTTCAAATGGTTTTATTATTTTGCTCCTCTGTTCGCAATTTTGGTAGTTCAATTTTAGTTAGAAATTCATCTATTTTGTCTTCTTTCCCTTTGTTTTCAGTTTGATATAGTTGTTCTTATAATTCCCTGAAGTTTTCGTTGATCTCCGTTGGGTTATATGTAATTTGTTTGTCCTTTTTCCTTGATGCCAATACCGTTCTTTTAGTTTGTTCTGTCTTAAGCTGCCACGCTAGTATTTTGTGCGTTTTTTCTCCAAGCTCATAATACTTCTGTTTTGTCTTCATTATGTTCTTCTCTACCTTATATGTTTGTAATGTTTCATATTTTATTTTTTTGTCCACCAATTCTCTTCTTTTATTTGTATCTTCCTTTATTGCTAATTATTTTTCTGTACTTGCTATTTCCCTTTCCAACTGTTCTATTTCCCGATTGAGTCCTTCTTCATCTTAGTTACATTATCTGCCCTCTGATGAATGCTTTCGTTACGTCCCATAGTGTAAACTTATCTTTCACTGATTCCTTATTTATTTCAAAGTACATTTTAATTTGGCGCTCAGTTAATTCTCTAAAATCCTGTCTTTTAAGTAGCATGGAGTTTATTCTCCATCTATTCGTTCTCGGTGGGTTGTCCTCCAGCTCTATTGCTAATAACAGGGGTGAGTGATCCAATAACAATCTAGCTTTATATTCTGTTTTTCTAACTCTCCCTTGGATGTGGGCTGACAACAGGAACAGGTCTATCCTTGAGTATGTTTTATGTCTACCCGAATAATATGAGTATTCCTTCTCCTTTGGGTGTTGTCTCCTCCATATATCCAAAAGTTGCATTTCCTGCATTGATTTAACCATAAATTTGGTTACTTTATTCTTTCTGCTAGTCTTTTTTCCAGTTTTATCCATCTTTGAGTCCAAATTAAGGTTAAAGTCCCCTCCTATCAGTATATTCCCCTGCGTATCTGCAATCTTCAAAAAGATATCTTGCATAAATTTTTGATCCTCTTCATTAGGTGCATATACATTGAGCAAATTCCAAAATTCTGAATATATCTGACACTTTATCATTACATCCCTCCCTGCTGGATCTATTATTTCCCCCTCTATTTTGATTGGTACATTTTTATTGATTAATACAGCTACTCCTCTGGCTTTTGAATTATATGATGCTGCCGTTACGTGCCCTACCCAGTCTCTCCTTAATTTCTTGTGTTCCACTTCAGTTTGATGTGTTTCCTGCATGAATGCTAAATCAATTTTTTCTTTCTTCAGTAAATTTAACAGCCTCTTCCTTTTGATTTGGTTATGTATTCCATTAATATTTATAGTCATATAGTTCAACATGGCCATTTCATACTTTGTTTATCTTTCCTTTCCACTTCCTCATCACCACCTTTCCTCCTTGTCCATTTCTGTTTTCTTTTTTCGTACACACTGTGACAACACTTCTAAAACATAAAATATTTCCACTATTCCCACATCTAAAATTCCCTTAACCACAAATGCCCCCCCCCCCTCTGAGTTGCCCCTTGTCCATTGCCGGGCAACCACAACTCCCCTCTCCATTTGGATTGTGAACCCGCTCGCAAGCGTCAATGATTTCGCAGTGACTGTTATTCTCTTCCACCCAGCCCCCTCCAGACAAGACTTTTATCTTCACATTTAACAAAGCTAACCCTCTTTATTCCCCCCTTATTTCCTTTCTTCCCTTTTCTTCCCCTCCTTAGTTTTTACTTGTACATTATTTTTCTTCTTTATATGAAGTTTGTCGTCATTCTTTATTCTTGTTACATCTCTTCATCTCTCTGTCTGTTTTGCAGCCGTTCTGTAAATTTTCGTGCTTTCTCCGGATCTAAAAACAGTCTGCTTTGCTGCCCCAGGATAACTATTTTAAGCACCGCTGGATATATTAACATAAATTTATAGCCTTTCTTCCATAGGATCGATTTTGCTGCGTTAAACTCTTTCCTCTTCTTCAGGAGCTCAAAACTTATGTCTGGGTAGAAAATTTTTTTTTGACCTTTGTATTCCAGTGGTTTTTTGTCTTCTCTCATTTTTTTCATTGCCTTCTCCAATATATTTTCTCTTGTTGTATGTATATCTCAGGAATTTTACTAAAATGGATCTTCGTTTTTGTTGTGGCTGTGGTTTTGGGGCTAATGTTCTGTGTGCCCTTTCTATTTCCATTCCTTCCTGCGTTTCTGGCATTCCCAGGACCTTGGGGATCCATTCTTTTATAAATTCTTTCATATCTTTGCCTTCTTCATCTTCCTTAAGGCCCACTATCTTTATATTGTTTCTGTTATTATAGTTTTCCATTATATCCATCTTCTGCGCTAACAACTCCTGTGTTTCTTTAATTTTTTTCAGTTTCTTCCAATTTTCTTTTTAAGTCGTTCACTTCCATTTCTACAGCTGTTTCTCATTCTTCCACGTTGTCTAATCTTTTCCCTATTTCTGTTAAGACCAGCTCTAATCTACTCATTTTTTCTTCTGTACTTTTCATTCTTCTTTTTATTTCACTAAATTCTCGTGTCATCCATTCTTTTAATGCTTCTATATATTCTTGAAATTTTTTTTTATCTATGTACCATCCATTCCCTTTATCTTCTATTTCTCTGTGCAGAGCTTGATGTTCTCCTTCTTCTTCTTCTGTGTCTGCTCTAGGGTTTGTGTCTTCTACTTCTCTTCCTTGTATCTGACTTTCTTGTTGGGCTGTTTGCCTCAGTTTGTTGGGTATTTTTTTATGGTGTCTTGATGTTGGTCCTCTTCTTCTGGGCTGGTTATCTGTTGTGTCTCTGGTTTCCTTTTTTCATTCTCACCCCTCCCATTCCCATTATTTCCTTTATCTTCCAGCTGGGAACCCTGCTGTCGGGTCTCTCTCAGCTGTTCGTGCTAAAGAGTTCCACTCCACAGCTGGTCCCTCCTCCCGTCGGTGTTGTGTTTGTCGTGCGCATCGCGCATGCGTGATTCCTCATGCAGTTATGCACCTCTGTTTGGCTCCATGAGCCATCTTTGCAGTCCTGCGTTCGGTGGGTCGCGACCCTGCGGGGTTTCCACTGACCTCGGGGGGGTGGGCTCCTCTTTCCGCGGCAGGTCCCTGCTTTTTCGTACAGGTAAGGCCTTTACCTTTCTCTTCCGACATTTTTCTTTCTTCTTTTCTTCCCGTTTTTGGCTTTTCTTTCTTTGGTGCCATTTTCTCCACACCTTTATTTTTTCTTTGTTGTGATTTGTGTGTCTGGGGCTTTGTTTTTTCCTCACTTTTTTCCTTCTTTTCTGGAGAGGGCTGGTGTTCTCCTACTGGCCACTACTCCATCACGTGACTCCTCCCCCCGCCCCTCTCTGAAAAAAAACTGTTCAACTCTCTGCTTGCAAAAACCACATGATCCTCTTAGAACAGCAAGCAGCACTCCTACACAGCCTGCGGCTCCAAACTACTCCTCCGATCTCTTTCAAAACAACAATCCAGTAATAACGTCCCTTGGGCACTCCCCAAAGTTTTTGCAAAGGCCTCCAGGAGCTGCCCTGTCTGGCTTGAGCATAGCTCCAGTATTTTAAATGAAATCTGTTTTAAAGTGTTGGTATGTGACCTACACTAAAAAAACCTGCCCCAATTTATCTCCCAAAAACTTATCTATATGCAATACAAACACAACATAATCTGTCACAATTATCTCCAATGTTATTAGTCTTTCAGTCAGCTCTGTGCAAATGCAGCAACGGTTAAATGTTTTCAAACAATGTGACTGAAATTAAAGTAAAATTCTGTAATATTTATATATTCATGCAAGTGAAGTTTGTTCATTGTCAGTGCAGTATAATATTTTTGTCTTTTAAATTGTTTTTTTCTTAATGCAGGTACATTAGGCATCGTAAGAATGAGTCTCAGGCAACTGGAAAACTTACTTATCTGGCACCTACCAATTCCCGTAGGTGCTGGATACCAGGGGTTTACTGTAATACACTTGAAAGTGAACTTGGTACATTGAATAGCATGGTTCATTACTTGATAGTCAATACTGGGATTCATGGGCTTGTTGGCCGTAAGAGCGTGTTACTGTGCTCTACTCTTTAAAAAAAAAATCATGGATGTGGTGGACCGAAAGGCTGTTCTGGATTGTGTCATTTCATGGCATTGCAGGCTTGAACGATCATCTGTCTTGTTCCTGGCTTTTTTGTGGTCTCAGTGGCTCGGTTGATAAAACAAGAAATTAACTCCCTAACTGATCCCTAGATTACTGGGTGGATCTCAGCTGGAAAAATATTTGAGTATGCTTCAATTGAACCTCTAGGTCAGTGGTTCTCAACCATTTTTCCCCCACTCACAGAGCAACTTAAGAAATCCCTTACTAACCACAAAGCACCTATGGCATAGGATGTTATAAGTGCTCTGTGGTTAGTAAGGGATTACTTAAGGTGCCATGTGAGTGGAAAGAAAAAGGTTGAGAACCACTGCTTCAGGTGATTGTGTGGGAGAACACACCAGGTTCTCTGCAATTGGTCCTGCAATAATGCCCAATGTGCATGAAGAATGAATAGTTAGGGCAAGCTGGTAGAAGAGTTGGGAGAAAAGAAGGGCTCCATCTCCATTCAAATTGCATTCCTCGGTAAGAGATTCTATTCCCTTTGGTTATTTAACATTTTCTCCAGTAACTGTTGTTTTCCCTTTTTATGTTAGGTTGCCCTCCCACAGCAGAAGCACTTCTGTACGGAATGCTACAACTCCAGAAGAAAATAAAAAGGGAAAGAAGGATACGCATTTGGTATCGGAAATAAGTACATGGTATAACTGCAACTAGTATTTATGGAACTTGTGGATAATGATCTGATGTTATGGTGGAGAGTGATCTCTTTGTGTTGTAACAATGTCCTATAAACATTTGTTTTAAAATGGGAGCCTTTCTATGGCTTTCCTTTTGAGGCAATACATGATTTGAAAAGTAACTTCAGCATTTGTTGTCTATGCCATTTTCCTGAAATTTCTTGCTGACTTTCCATTTTTCCACTTCTTGCCTCCTTGCTTTCCAGCAAACTGACACTGATAAGATAACTTTTCAATGATCTTGCGGACATATTAAACAAGACCCAATGCCCCTTTTTATAATGGGCAAAAATCCATCCTGTAAAAGAAAGGAACTGGGGGAGTGAGAAAATTAGCCACTGAGAATGCTAAATGAGTTGCAGCAAAAAAAAAGCCTGGGAAAATATTTGGCAAGAGAGTGAAAAAAAGGATAGAAAGAGTTAAAGGAACAAGAAATGTGAGGTAGGTGATACCACAATATTATTTGATTCAATTTTCATTCCTAGTTTCTCTCAGTACAAAGTGCTTGCAACATTGTGTCCAACACTGCTGTATGCCAGTGATTTGTGGTTTCCTCTAAGTGCTCTGGTTTCATCCAACCCTTCAAAACGTACAGGGGTTGTAGGTGTAATTGAATGGTAGAGACTAGTGGGCCTGAAGGGCTTGTTTCCATGCTGTATGTCTAAATTAAAATGAAAGTTAGCAATAATAGCTTCATAAGGATATGAAGGAGATCAATAAGATTGAAAGAGTGCAGAGGATTTACTAGGATGTTGCTGGGTGTAGCGACTTTGTTCCAATAAAATAGTGATTTGGAGGCCAAGTTGGGTATTTATCTGCAATGTGTTCTTGCATAAATCGGTAATGAAGTCTGTCAATTTTCTCAATCTTTAATAATAAACAAAGGGGCTAACAAGTAACTTTCCGTTATAAAGTGTCCATAACATTCTTATTTAATAGTCCACCACCTAACTCACCCTTTTCAAATCCCCAACTGACAATGCTGGCTGTAGAACCGATATTTAAATGCACCCGAAACTGCCACATGTGCTCCTTTGAACGCGCTGGCACCCAGCTCCAACCATTCACTTCCGGGGCCGAGCCAAGCGCGCATGCATCGATCCAGTCTGTGGTGCATGGGCACTGGTGGACATGCTGGCTCCAGTATGCCTACCCACCACACGCACGTGCAGTAATCAACATGGCCATGCACGGTCTACTAACCTCCAGGACACTACCGACGCTGGTGGGGACCAACAGGATGCCACCCAACAACAGGTAAACGGCGGGTCCTTTTACATTAGGTCTTCAGGATTTGAGTTTACAGGAAAAGATTAAACAGGTTAGGACTTTATTCCTGGAAGCGAAGAAGAATGAGGGGAGATTTGATAGAGGTTTACAAGATTATGAAAGGTATAAACAGAGTGGATGTGAATGGGCTTTTTCCACTTAGATTGGGGGAGATAAATACAAAAGGTTATAGTTTTAAGCTGAAAGGGAAAGGTTTAGGGGGAACATTAGGGGAAAGTTCTTCACTCAGAGAGTGGTGGGATTGAGGAATGAGCTGCCATCTGATATGAATGCGGGCTCGATCGACCTTGAGTTTTAAGAATAAATGGGATAAATAAATGGATGAGAGAGGTCTGGAGAACTATGGAATAGGAACAGGTGAAATAATGGTCAGCCAGACTAGAAGGGCCAAATAGCCTGTTTTCTGTGCTGTAGCGTTCTATGGTCCTAATTGTGAGTGGTAAGCTATGGTATTTAAATTTTGCTTATTGTTACAGTAATTGTTCCTTTCACCCAATTAAAATTTTTTTTGGGGATGTGTCATTATTCTCCACTTCAGAATCTACAGTTGCATCAGCTGAAAGTATAAAGTATTATTGGCAAATGTCCTAAAGGTAGAATCTCCAGTGAGGACCAGGTTAGAAGAGAAAGGCGAATATGGAAAATTGAAATTTCACTTTGAAACTTCTGTACACATGCTGATCGAAGATCAGAGTTGTTTAACACTGATATGCTCATTATATTCATGTTAACTGAGTTCTCCATCTTTCACTGTATTCTAAAGAAAATGGGTTATACTGTATATACACATGTAATGGTCACATTTAGTGGACAAATTTTTAGGGTAAAATCTGGGGGTCAACTATTGCACACATTACTACTTTTGACCGCAATAAGTTCTTGCATTGCTTGGAGCATCGGGACCTCAGATTGGTGGGCAGGCAGCTGGGACCAGGTGGCATCAAGAGCTAGGATGGGTGGCAGTCAGGGCCTAGGCAAGAGTTTGTAGTCAGGATGTTGAGAACTAGGATGGGTGGGCATGTGGCCAGGACCAGGAGGTTAAGTCTGCGTTTGGGGCACCAGGAGCTCGGATAGGTGATAGGCAGATGGCCAGGGCCTGAGGTGAGAGACAGTGGTTGGGGTGTTGGGAACTCAGATGGGTGGGTCGCTGGGACCAAAAATGGTGGGGATTTGGGGGTGGGGGGGAGGGGGGAAGAGGGAGACTTTTATATGCGATATATGGAAAATACCAGATTTTTAGGCCAAAAAATAGGTCGACTTATTCACTGTGTTGACTATCACATGCATTTATATAGTAGTATGACATTGTGAGTGAAGATTGTCTGGTTAGTTTTTAATTATCCTGGGCGTAATCATCTTATGAAAAGAGTAGTATCTGCAGGCTTTTGGGGGAGTGATATCCATCACTGTGGTCTCAATGTTCTCCTTCTTGAACCCAGCTTCCACCAGATGAGATACTTGGGTCTCCTGGACAAATTAAGCACAAGTATTACTTTGAATTTTGAAACCGATCACACTACTTATGGCAAAATGATGTCATCTTTATTAGCACAATACAAAATCGGATCATTAGGCAAAACCTATATAATTGTCGAAGAATATTTTGTGTCCTCATCAGTTGAGAGTTAATGGGCCAGATAAAAATAAAACCTCCCATCTTGTTCATTGGTTATGGCTGTCAGGAGAATGTGTCCACAATAAAACTCTTTTCTGCAAATATGTACAATACTTCTTGTGGCTAATTGTTTCCCCGACAATTTCTCTAACCTCACCGATAAATGCACAAACTGAGTTTGACATCAATCTTGCTGTTACTAAAATGAAATTAGATTTAGACTGCCTGATTCACCACAAATGTCCTCCTCCCTCATGAAAGAATAATTTATTCAGCAGAATATACAAATTAAGTACTGTATTTGTGCTTGTGTAATGCCTTTTTTTTTTATAAATCATCCGCATTTTCTAATAAAATGGTGGTGCAGAACCTTACCACACAATTGCATTGGTGGAGAAACAGTCCAAGAGAATTTGCCCTGGTAAAACATGGTAGGTTCAGAGTGACATTTCCTGTTTGCTGAGTCTTGCTCTGAACAAATTAGCTGCCAACATGGCAAACCTAGCTATTGCTGCCTTTTCTCTTCTGACTCCAGCCAGTGCTGCTGCTTTAATTAAGAGCCAAAAGTGAGGTGGATGGTGATAATTCCTTCACCACTTGCAATGAGAAGCAAGACTGCTTGTTAAATGGATCCAGGTGCATGTAACAGGGACAATGGTTTGAAATAATGTCAATTCAACTGAACCTGAACCACAAATGAGGTTGAATGTTGCTGTGCGTATTCACTGTGGACAATTCCAACAAAGACATGATGACTAATCACATTGTCTTAAAGTTATATCTGCAATTAGACCCTTTTTGTCTTGACAGACATCCCTTTGATTTTTGCAATCTAATTTAACAGAAGGTGCATTCTCTGTCTTAAACTGCTTGGATGAATTATTTTTTTTCATGCATGTCTCTATTTCACCTAACAGCAGAGTGAGAAAATATTAACCTTTGAAATGCATTCCCTGGGGTAGTGGTGGAGGAGGGGGCAATGGGGAAATTTAAAAGGTTCTTAGACAGACACCTGATACAAGAAAAATAAAAGGTTCTGGGTGTGAGGTAGGGAAGGATCAGATTGAGTACATGGTTGGAGGTCTGTACTGAGCTGTAATGTTCCATGATATAAACACGGAAAATAGCAGAGTTCATGGAGACAAAGAACAGCTGCAGGAACTCAGCAGGTCAGACGGCATCCCTGGGTAGAGGTCCGTCAGTTTCTACCCATGGCTGACCCTTTCTACCCAGGGATGCTGTCTGACCTGCTGAGTTCCTCCAGCAGGTCTTTGTCTGCTTAAGACACCAGCATCTGCAGCTTTAATGCTTCAAACTTTATGGTACTGGGACTAAAATCACAACTCATCTTTATTTCATGATTAAAGTTAATATTACACTTTAATTTTCAGTGCATTTTTCCCCATTCGCATTAGTAGTTCTAAGGAAAACGTATTTGGTTCTTACCTGGAACATTTTCTCAATGTCGCTGTACTTTTCCTTCAGTAGCTCTCCCCAGGAGGTGAGGTTGCAATATGTAAGAACACCACCTGGCTTCAACAAACGCAAAGCATGATCCTAATAGAAATTTTAAGCAAAGATCATCAGTGCATTTGGTTTTCTTCTCTCCGCGGGACCTTCACTAAAAGGTTTATGATGTTACCTAACGTAGAATTGCAGTGCACGTAGTGAGTCAACATCAATGCCAAATTATTAAAAGGTGGAATGAGATGACAAATAAGATCGAGATTTGGGGAGGGAAGAAGCACTGAAGAGCAAACGAGCGACTGTATTTTCTGAATTGATTTCTGGGGATGGGACTACAATAGTCAGGGTGGAAATTATACAGTTATGCAAGATATCGTCAACAGATTATGCTTTTTTTTTGCACTATATAAAAGACAAAACTAATATGTGTACAGTGCTATGATACATATCTGGAGTTAATTATCAGATGCTCTTCATAAATAAGGCTTTCCAACCTCTTGGTTGATTCTCTCCTCTGATTGCTTACACTTGAACACAGTGAAGATTGCAGTGATCAATTAGCACTGCTCATTTGCAAACTCCTTCTCCCCTCCCCACCCCCTGTGGGTTTGATCTTACCTTTATAAAAACAAACTGATGGATGTGCCAGGTTTCTTGCGACAGAGGGTATGTATCATAAAGAATCCCTGGAAAGCAAAAATTTGAAAGGAAGAAATTTGAATTACTTCCACATCCAAAGCGAGAAAAAGGGCACAGTACCTCAAATAAAACTGCAACCATCTCCACTGCCAGTGAAAACTCCTGCCGCCT
The DNA here is from genome assembly GCF_036971445.1 of Narcine bancroftii. NCBI lineage: Eukaryota > Metazoa > Chordata > Chondrichthyes > Torpediniformes > Narcinidae > Narcine > Narcine bancroftii. The sequence goes on from NC_091471.1 coordinate 269,747,301, forward strand.
CAGATTTACCAGTTGAAAACAACTTTGAAAGAGTCAAAAACAACTTTGTGTTGAAAGCAGCCAATTCACGTGGCAGCTCTTTTGCCAACAGAAGTTTGACTGTCAGTCCAAGGTTGCAAAGCAAACTGCAACACGTACAGAATGTTCGGTTAGCAGAATACACTCCGACACCAACCCCTATGCAGCAGGATAACAAAAGTTATGTATTGACAGATTATTTTTAACAGTTGTCCTGGAGCTCTTAATTCTTTCTACAGATACTGTCGGTAACTCTCTGTATTCTAAATATTTTGATCTGTGGGAACTGTGGAGAAATTCTGTTTTGCCTCACTAATGTCTAAGAATTATGCGGAGTAACAATGCTTTTCAGACATTGTTTTTCTTTTTTCCCTCTCGCCCGCTCGCTCCTCTCTCCCTCTCACCCGCCCGCTCGCCCCTCCCGCCCACCCGCCCCTCCCACCCGCCCGCCCCCCTCACACGCCCCGCCCCTCTCGCCCATCCGCCCCTCTTGCCCCTCTCGCCCACCCCTCCCTCCCTCCTGACAAATGTGTTTAGCTCTAATTTTGTTACACTCTTCTCCTATTAGCAGCTGTGCTTTCAGCTGCCAAGGCCAGAAGCTCTGGAATTAATTTTCCTTCAAGCGTCCATCCTTCATTAACACCTTTGGTCATCTCAAAATCTCCTTAATAATATATTGCCATGTTAGAGAAGTGATCCAGAAATTGTTAGCCCACTGCTGAAAATTAAGCAGAGAGATAAAAATGGACCAGAAATTTTACCCATGCTGACATTTTTTTAATTACAGTCTTTAAGTTGAAACTTACCATCAAAATGTGAATCGGGTAATGTAGAAACTACATCCTCCCAGAGTCCTTTGAGAGGAATAACCTATGTAGAAAAATGGATGCAACATTAATGTTATGACTTGATTTTTAAAAAACCTTTATTGTGTTTAATTAAAAAAACATGGACACATATTAATCCAATACATGGGCTGAAATATAAATGACAGATAATTTGTACTTCTCAAATAATACCTTAAACATGCATGGTATAAATTGTGTGTACCCCTCTTAATCAAACCCTTTTTATGAAAACATCTCGAGAAAAAAGAAAACTGAGAAAAAAAGGGACCCCCCCCCGCCATTAATCAAACCCCTCCCTCTAAACACCCTCCCTCTAATTAAAGGTAATTTAATTCATTAAATTATGGAAATACTCCATGAACGGGCCTCATGTCTTATAAAAATTCACCTTTACATCTTTAACATATATAAACTTAGGAAGCACCACAGAGTACGAGTAGGTGGAGTGCAACCTTTCCATTTCTTCAGAATTGCCCCTCTAGCTATCAATGAGGTAAAAGCTAAAATTCGCTTCTGGAGCGTAGAAGATTGAGGGGGGACTTGATAGAGGTGTTTAAGATTTTAAAAGGGACAGACAGAGTAAATGTGGATAGGCTTTTTCAATTAAGAGTGGGGGAGATTCAAACTAGAGGGCATGGTTTAAGACTGAAGTGGGAAAATTATAAGGGGAACATGAGGGGAAATTTCTTTACGCAAAGGGTGGTGGGGATGTGGAATGAGCTTCCAGCAGACGAGGCGGGATCATTGGTTACATTTAAGGAAAGACTGGATAGTTACATGGAGAGGAGAGGACTGGAGGGGTATGGACTGGGTGCTGTCAGTGGGACTAGGAGGGTGGGGATTTGTTATGGCATGGACTAGTAGGGCCGAACTGGCCTGTTCTGTGCTGTAAGTAGTTATATATGGTTATGAAGCCAATACTATTTTCTCTTTTTCAAAAAAAAAACAAATGGAGCAATTAAGGGACAAGGTTCTAATTTGGCCATAAAAATGATTGATAAAGTTTAAAAATAATTTTTCCAAAATTTTTCTAAACTAGGGCAAGACCAGAAAACTCATCAATGAGCCTCAAAAATGTTACATTTATCACATCGTGGATCAGTATCCGAATAGAAGTGAGATCGTTTAACTTTTGAAATATGAGCTCTATGCACCACTTTGAATTGCAACAAACAAAGTTGCGCACAGACTGAGGGTTCATTAATCAAATTCAGAACGATGACCCGGTCCTCATCTGGAAGTGACAAATCCAAGTCACGCTCCCAATCACTCTTGATCTTAACTAGTGAAACTCTACTCAAATCCATCAAATCACTATAAATAAATATGAGAAAATTGAAAGTCAAAAAGTAAATCATGAATATTTGTTTCTGAAATCAGTGGAAAATTAGAGAGCTGAAAAAATGACTAGTTGGTAATTTAAATTTTGCGCTCTTGTTCAAAAGAAGCAAAATTACCTCAAAAAGAATCTTTAACATTTTTGATACCCAGACTATAACTACTCCCTAAAACCTCTATTTGACAAAGAAGGTAAAAATGATGAGCTATGATAGGACTGGCAAGAGAAAAACTATCAATTCCAAAAATGTTTCTAAATTGTGCCCCTATTCTCAACCTATGCCTCATTATCGGATTGCTTGTTAATTTAGAAAAAGGTAAAAAGGACCCGAGGACTGCCAACAATTCAATTCCATTTCCATCCCAGAAGGGTGATCAATTAATTTATCAAATTGTAACAAAAGAAGCAGATTACATATTTTGACTGTCCAATAGTCAAATCTGAAATTTGGAAGCAACAGTACTCCACTCTTTAGTTTTTAGAAGATGCGCTTTGTTTAAATGAGGTTGTTTTCCTTGCTATATACACAAAAGAAATAAACAAATCCAGTGAAACAAAAAAAGATTTTGGGATAAAAATTGGTATAGACTGGAAAAGATATAAAAATTCTCATCGAATTAATACATCCAATCATCGTGTCCATCCCAAAAATAGGACTTTAACCTGATTAAATGTTGCAGACCTGTCAAAGGACAGACAAACCCTCTCATAGCGTCAATGGCCATCGAGCAAACGCGTGCCGTGAAGCGCAGAAAGGGCATCCCTTGCATCGAAGCTTGGTCTGGCCATTCACTGTAACAGAACATCCCCCAGGCATCTTGGACCTCACCATGCTGCTAGATCCAGGAGGGGATGTCAAGAGGGTGGGTCTAGATCTGTGCAACCCCTACTCACCTAAATCTATTCATGCACACACTCTTCCTTTCTGAGGAATGGGGTATCCTCAGATCAAACCCCACAAACTGACTGAAAGGAACCATCATCATCCTGAGATGGATGGCCAGGGGAAGAAATGTTGCAGAAAATTTTTCCTTCAATAAATTCTTATAACTCTTAGTAATTGTAATTCCAAGGTATCTAAACTAATCATTCACTAACTTAAAAAGGAAATTGGAATAACTTAAAGAAGACCCCTTTAAGGTTAATAATTCATTCTTATGCAGATTTATTTTATAGCCTGAAAGCTGACCCATATGGACAAATAAGGTTAATATATTTGGTATAGAAACCTCTGCATTTAAAACGAAAAGCAAAAGATCATCTGCATATAAAGAAATTTCATGTTAACACCATTCCTAATTATCCCTGAAAAATCTCTACACTCCCCATAGAGCTATAGCAAGGGGTTCAAATACCGTCAAAAAGCAATGGGCTTAATGGGCAACCTTGCCAAGTTCCCCATTAAAGCCTAAAAATTTTTGAATGTGAATTGTTACGAATTGTGGCCATGGGACACAAGTACAGTAATTTAATCAATTTAATAAAATCTGGACCAAAATTAAACTTTTCAAAAATAGCAAATAGTCCCATTTTACCCAATCAAAAGCCTTCTGGGCATCTAATGAAAGAACACATTCAAGAGAAAGATATTCAATAATCGATGTGTATTATAATAATGATTTTTGATCCAGACCACTAATTGATGGTAAAATATTCTTTAATTTACAGGCCAAGATTTTTAGATAATATCAGATCTACATTAAGTAATGAAATGTGTCTGTACGAAGCACATCCAACAGGATCCTTTCCTTTTTTCAAAATGATATGCAAGCCTCATTAAAAGATGATGGAAGCTTCCCATCTTTAAAAGAAATGGATCAAATACAAGAAAGATCAATACATAATTTCATATATATATTTATACGATGGAATTTACTGCTTTTACAAATATTAAGCATTGAACTTGTTAAGACTTGATTCTAACTGGCTTTTCACTTTGTGGAAATTTACGATACAATAAAATGGGATGTAACTACATTGCTTTTATTGAGGTAAGCATTGCTACAAAGATAAATGGGTCATACTGGTGCTGGTCTGTCATTCTTAATTATACATATTACAGCATCTTTCTCAGTCCGAAACATTACAAAGATTCCCATGAAGAGTTACTTTGAAATGACTATTTCATTAAGGTGAGAGTTTCAGTGCTTTGAATGATCTTTATGTTGTACTAATTGTTTACGATACAATATTGTTTCTTTATTCTTTTGGATTTTGGATTTGAATCTAATCATATTGGCTCGCTCCAAAGTCATTTAGGTTTTTCTTCATTGCCACTTCTTCCAAGACCAAAACCATAAAAGGGTTTAAAAAGAAAGATTGGAGTTGCAGGAAACAGGGCTGAACTATCAATATATGTCAACAGAGCGCTCACCTTGTGAGGTTGCTCCTTTGCCCACTCCTGCAACCTTTTAAACACACCGTCATTGCATTCAATGATCCAGTGCTCCTCAATATTTAAGGACTCAATCTTCGTGGCAGCAATTGCCATTCCAAACCCGATCTCCAGAACTCGTCCTCCTAGACCAAGAGAAAAAAAATCTTACTGTTTTTTTTTCTTCCCTATACTTCAGCCCAGAGTGTGCATTCTGCTAAAGCTACTGGCTATAGCACTTGTGAATCTGCGGGAGTCATCCACTGCATCCAGAGCTCCCAATGGGTTCTCCTCCACATTGGAGAGACTGGGAGATCGCTTCATTGAGCACCTGGGCTCTGTCTGGCACAATAGTGTAGATCTCCCCGTGGCCACCTATTTCAATTCCCCATCCCATTCCCTTGCTGCCATGCCTTTCCATGGTCACATGCACTGCCAGACTGAGACACCTGCAAATTGGAGAAACAACACTTCATCTTCCAACCAGATGGCATTAACATGGACTGCTCTGGTTCCCCTTCCCCATAGTTCTGACTCTCTCTGCCCTTTTCTCTGTGTCTCCCTACACAGAGCCAAAATCAATTTTCACCTTCACCTCATGTTCAATTTTGGCTGTTGGTCAGGACTCCACCCCCTCCCCTCCCATTCTTTCCCCGTCATCTCTCGTCTTTAATTGTCTGCTTGCTTTTTTCCTTACATCTCGAAGAAGGGCTCAGGCCTGAAATACGTTTGCCTCCGATAACACCGAGTTCCTCCAGCATTTACCGTGTGATTTTCTAGCAGAGATGTCGACCAGCTGGGCAATTGAAAATCACTTCATTTCTGGAGCTGCTCCCCTCTAACAGGAGCAAGCAGTCATTCAAATGCAATACCGACATGGTGAGCCATGAATGAATGAAACAGCTGGGTCACTGGAGATTAACAGCTGTTACCTTATATGTCTATGTGCAGACTGATCATCTGTCCCGATGCTACTGGGACATTTTGACCAACTGGTTCGACAGAGGAAGAAGCGGGGACAAAGTTGCAACTTTTGATAGAGTCATGACGTGATAGTGATTCTTAACCCTTTAAATAGACACAGATTTATATTTTTTAATTCCAAAATATTTGAAGTTAATGATTCTTCCACAGCGCCAACGAAACAGACAATCTCCACTCCCCTTGATAGGGCACAGGGAGTCAGTCCAGGGAACTCGGACAGCTATCTGCATTGTACACTTGGAAATATAATCGCTGTTCCTTCCTTGTCACCGTTCTCTCTTTTGGATCGGCGTAACGTCGTGTGCTGCAATGTTCTATGAATATCTGAGCAGAGGGGGCTGCAGCAGTTCAAAGAGGCTCTCCGCTAACTTCTCAAGGCCAATCAAATGCTGAGGTTATCTGCCACTGGAGCCGGCAAATCGGTAACTTTGAGGTCTCGAGTTTTTAATTCCAGGGAAAGCGCAGAAGCTTAATCACCACGTGTCTTCACCTCCTCTCCGCTTCCGAATGTTTTCCAGCGACTCAGTTGGAGTTTGGACAAATTCCCTCAAGTTTCAGTAAGCGCGGGAGGCATTAATGGGTTTGAAAAATAGCATTTTCATCTCATCTTCACCTGTCAAACACAAGCCTGCATTCAACCAGCCACCGCCCCTTTCTCATAAAGTCAGCTTTGGTGACATTCTTGGGTTTAGCCTTTTGAGAAAGTCATAACATTCTAAGGAACTGAGATTATGTGATCATTTTGATACATTTACAACCTACTCCTGCTTTGGGATGGCTGATGCAAAAAAGGACCTCGCTCCACTCGGGTCCCCGCTCCGAACCTGTGCCTTGACGCTAATAAACGATTCGCTTCAGCTTGAAAAAAGTGATCACGTTGCCTCCTTGGCACTCGCTTGAATTTTTAAGCCTGGAACTCGCCTGAGCAACAAACTCTGCTAGAAAGGCGGGTGGTAGGGCCTTCCTGCTTTACCTTGGCTTGAGTCCCTCAATAAACTTTCACCTCCTATTGGACTTTGTCCGTGTACATGATTTTGTTAACATTTGGATTTACAACAGGGCGATCACGGCCACGCATCCCAATTGAGCACCTGGTCGAACAAAAATGAGTTTGTGGCCACAAGAGCTTAGCCGAAGTACCAATACTTGTCCGAAATGACCCGCGCTTCCCGTGGAAGTGACTTCCTTCTGGGACTGTGCGCCCTGAAGTTTTTAATCAGCGGATCGGATGGGGGCGAGCCATTACCTTTCGATGCAGCCACAGTGGCCAAGGAATGCATGTATGGAGTCTCCCAGCGTTCCATGACCGGTTTCCCCAGGATCTGCAAGTGGGCATCGCACTCATCGTATTCGGCGTGCGCCAACCTCCAGTCGGGTTTGCAGTCCTCTCCCTGCGAGAAGATTGGCTTCTCTGCACTCATTGCTCGGGCAGCGGCGGGGATCCAGCGAACTCAGAGCAGGACCGAAGTTTATAACCTGCCACTTGTGCTGACGTTGGACGTTGCTCGGATGGTAACCCTCCCCCAGCGTGGAAAACTGGTCTATTTTTAAAAAAAAGATTTTCACAGGCAGAAATCAGAATTCGGGGCAGGTGGTCGCACCAATTTGATGCTACTGTGCTATTAACTCTTAGCAGCCCCGTTTATAGTATAATTGTCATAGCCGGAAGCAGATCTATTTCATATATACATGCTCTCTTGTCCGAGACAGTATGTGTTGTCGTAATCATAAGTATGCATGAGATGTATGCAGGTTGAGCTATTAACCTGACCGGAGGTCAGAGGGCATGCGCGGGATGTATCCAGGCGCGGGATGTATCCAGGCGCGGAATGGTGGAATAATGGAAGCGGTAAATCATGACATGTGTGTGTATATATGTAGCTGACTGCTACAAAGAAGCATACTCAGTGTGTGAGAGGTTAAGCTCTGAGATTTTCTGAGGCTGGAAAGGCTCCTTTTTTTTACACAGTTGTTTGTTTCATTGCCTCACATCACAATTGCGGGCAGGAACAATCCTTCTTCATCCCCACCCTGTTAATGATCTTTTAGCACCAGTTTCCAGCTGCTGGTCTTGTACTGCTCCAGCTTTCAACCGCGCCAGTTAGCTGTGTTGAGGGACGTGTTACACTAGGGCACAGGAGGGTAGTGTTAACTGTGCCGACTGGGATGTCCTGAAGCTTCAGCCCTGTGAGAGCAGGCCTGTACTGAGGTATCTCGTCGTCCTGCTGCTGTGCCACGAAATCCAGTTGGTTAGCCAGAGAGTGGATTCTCTGCATCGACAAGGCGTCCACGATCACGTTGTCTTATCCTGAGATGTGCCTTATGTTGGTGGTGTCCTCCTAAGACAAGTGTCTCTGTTGGCAGGCTGACCATGGGTCGGAGATCTTTGCCAGGGCAAATGTCAGTGGCTTGTGGTCCATGAAAGCCCTTCCCGAAGTACCGGAAGTGGCGGATGGCTAAGTACAGCATCTGTTGAAACCACTGTACTTTTGCTCAGGGGGCCACAATGTTTGCTGAAGAAGGCTAGTGGACACCAACTTCCTAATGTCTGCTGCTCCAGAACTCCACCAATTGAGTCATCAACCTTGAAGGCTGTGGGTGTGTCTGACCTGAGGTGGGCCAGGAGTGCAACATTAGCCAGGTTTCCTTTGCTTCCACGAATGCTCGTGTGGAGTTGTTGTCCCAGGCCAAGTCCTTTGCCTTGCCAGTAATCAGGGTGAAGAGTGGGTGCATGGTTCAAGCCGCTGAATGAATCTGTGATAAAAGTTGACCATCCCCACGAACTCCTGCAATCCTTTGGTCATACTGGGCCTCGGGAAATTGTGGATAGCCTCCACTTTGCTGGGTAGGATTACATTTGGTAATCCTGTGGTCCAGGAAGTCAATCCTGGTCAGCCCTGTAGTGCGTGTCGGAAGAACCAAAGACTTGTTGATCAACCAAGGCTTTTATTAACTAAAAGACTGGAGCATATCACCTGTAGGTCGACCAGTCCAGAATGACCTGGTCTGGCTAGGAGCAATCCTTTAAGACCTGCCAGTAGGTGTGGCTACACTCTCAGCCAATCACAGTCATCCTACACTACAATCTGTACATATACACATTGGTGATAGAATCTGTACTATCACATTCACCCCTTCTTTGAGAACTGACCCCAGGGTGGATGGAGGTTAGGGGCTGTACCAGTCAGGGGGCTTGACCATCCAGCACGACCGCCGTGGTGCTGGGATTGGGGTTGCCGGCGTCGTGTTGCCAGCAGGCTCGTAGGATGCGGCCACTGCTTCACTCAATTCCCCAATGGCGTTGTCGACAGTCTGGCCTGAGCTGGTGGGGTGGTGCTGGCCCCTCTGTTCAAGCACATGACCTGGGTGAGAAGGAATAGGGGGAGGTTGGGTTAAAGGCACTGCTGCGCCTGATCCAGCTTGGGCTAGGTCCCTTACCAAGACTGTGTCCTCCCACCTGTCCGGGTACTCAACGTAAGTATAATGGGGGTTCGCGTGGGGCAGAGTCACTCTGTCAATCAAGGGGTCGTTCTTTGAGTACCGGATGTGGCATCATAAGAGGACCGGACCAGGAACCGTGACTCGACTCGGATTTCCTCGGGAAAGAGAACATCCTTTCATGGGGGGGTGGCCTTGGTCGCGGTGCATAGGAGGAAGCGTATGGAGTGTAGGGCATTAGTGAGCATGTCCTGCCAGCGAGAGGTGGGGAGACCTTTGGACCGGAGGGCAAGAGTAACCGCTTTCCAGATGGAGGCATTCTCTCTTTCGACTTGCCCATTACCACATGGGTTATAGCTGGTGGTCCTGCTTGAAGCAATACCACGGCCCAGAAGGTACTGCCGCAGCTCTGCGCTCATAAACGAGGACCCCCTGTCACTGTGGATGTAACTGGGGTACCCGAAGATGGCGAAGATGCTGTGCAGGGCCTCTATAATTGAGGAGGCAGTCATGTCTGAGCAGGGCACAGCGAACGGGAAGTGGGAGTACTCGTCGATGGCCGTAAGGATGTAGGTGTTACAGTTGGTTGACGGTAGGGGCCTCTTGAAGTCTATACTGAGACACTCAAAGGGGCGGGTGGCTTTGATGACATGGGTGTTCTCCGGACAGAAGTGGGGCTTGCACTCAGCGCACACTGGGCAGGCTCGGGTCATGGAGCAAATCTCCTCCACTATGTAGGGCAGGTTGCGATCTTTGACAAAGTGCGCGAACCTAGTGACCCCTGGATGACAGAGCTCCTCGTGGAGTTTCTGCAGCCTGTCCAGTTGTATGTTGGCGCAAGTCCCCCTGGAGAGCGCATCTGGCCACCGCAAACAGGAGTTTACCTGGCCGATACAGTATGTCATAATTAAAGGTAGAGAGTTCGATTCTCCACCTAGCGATCTTGTCATTCTTGATCTTACCTCGCTGGGTATTGCTAAACATGAAGGAGACCATGCATTAGTCGGTCAGCAGTGTAAAGCGCCTGCCAGTGAGGAAGTGTCTCCAACGATGTACTGCTTCAACTATGGCCATCCTGGAAAAGAAGGCTACTGGCCGGCTGGCCTGGTTCAAAGTGGGTGCCAGTGCAAAGTCGGACGCATCACTCTCGACTTGGAACGGAATGGACTCATCAATGGCATGCAGCGTTGCAGCATCGATGTCTGATTTAATGCGGTTGAAGGCCACTCTGGCTTTGGTTGACAGGGGGAAGGAGGTGGTCTTGATGAGTGGCCGTGCCTTGTCGGCATAGTGTGGAACCCATTGGGCATAGTAAGAGAAAAAACCCAGTGCCTTCTGGGTGTGGGGTGGGGGGGGGAGGCAAGTCCATGAGGGGATGCATGCGGTTAGGGTCTGGCATGACCACCCCGTTCTCCACCACACAGCCCAGAATTGCGAGCCAAGTGGTCCGGAAGACACACTTGTTGAAATTGTAGCTCAAGTTCAGCCGAGTTGCTGTCTGAAAAAATTTCTCAAGGTTAGCATCATGATCCTCCGTGTCATGGCTGCAGATGGTGACATTGTCCAGATACGGGAAAGTAGCAGTCAGCCCGTTCTGTTCCACCATCTGGTCCATTTCCTGCTGGAAGACCGCGACGCCATTTGTGACTCCAAAGGGTACGCCGAGGATGTGATACAGCCGCCCATTCGCTTTGAAGGTCGTGAAAGGTCGGTCTTCTCAGTGGATCGGGAGCTGATGATAGGCCGAATTTAAGTCAATGGTGGAAAATACACAGAATTGGGTGATCTGATTCACAACATCCGTGATCCGTGGAAGGGGGTACGCATCCAGAAGCATGAAGCGGTCAACCACCATCCGCGGCTTCCCCCCGTTTTTAACAACCACCACCTGGGCCCTCCATGGACTTGAGCTAGGTTCGATAATGCCCTCGTCCAGTAGTCTGCGCACCTCGCTTGTAATAAATTTCCTGTGTTCATAACTATACTGCCGGCTTTTGGTGGCCACAGGCTTCCAACCAGGGGTGAGATTTGAGAAAAGCACTGGCAGAGCGTGGAGAGACTACAGGTGAGGCCCCGGGGCGCGGGGCGGGTGGCTCGGGCTTCTGCTGGCAGGAGGTTTCCGGGGTGGAGTGGTTACAGACAGAGAGTGGAGCGTGAGGCCCCCTAAAGTGCAGGGAAATGGTTTGAAACTGGCACTGAAAATCCAGTCCCAGCAGGGCAAGGGTGCACAATTGGGGAAGGACTAATAGTTTGAAGTCTGTGAATGTGATCGGCAGCGGTAGTGATGGGTCCCTGGTTGGCAGCGGCGGCAAGTCCCTGGTTGGCAGCGGCGGCAGCCGTTGAGATCGGGGCTGGGGCCTGGCAGACGTTGCTTCGTGAGGTAGGGTGAACATCATTGAGGCGAGGGTGGGTTGTACCTTCCGTGCTCGGTGTCTGCCCCGTGACATCAGACGCTGCCACGCGGTGGAGTCCTGGCTCTCATTGGACGAGAGCTCTGAGGAAGAAGTGTTTGAGATGGCGATTGGGCTTCACACGAGGCACTGTGTTTGCGGTGGCCATTTTGGAGTGATAGACTACAGGAAAGTGGCTGTTTTCAAAGCACTTCTGGCACCTGGCTTTTCTCGCCGGGCACTGGGACCTGCTGTGCTTGTTTCTCCCACAAAAATAACACTTTGGGGTTGTATCGGGCAGCGTATCGGCAGTAGTAGGGTAGTGGGAGGGCATCCTACTCACATCAGAGTGTGGGGTCCAGCCCCAAGAGTACATGTCCATACTTAAGACCACAGCCTCCATCGTCTCTGTGATCTGGATCACATCCTCTAGGTTTTCTCCCCTGTGCTCTAGCAGGCGCTGCCTCACCTCAATCAATCGAACCCCGGCCACATAGCCATCCCGAATGAGATCGTCTGTGGTCTCCGCAGCAGTTCTGTCTGTGCAGGCACAGTCACTGCCCATTGCCCTTAGTGCCTGAATATAAGCTCTACAGAATTCACCGGGCTGTTGCCTCCTTGTAGCAAATTTGTACCGAGCATAGACTCTGTTCACCGGTCGCTCGTAGAGTCCTTTCAGCACTTTCATGGCTGCGGCGTAAGTGGTCGCATCTTGTACACTCTGGTAGACTCTCGGGGACACCATAGTCATCAATATTGGTAGTTGATGGTTGTCCTCTATCACGGCAGGATCAAAGAGCTGTAAGTATGTTTCAAAGCATCTCACCCAGTGTTTAAAGTCATTCAAGGCTGTAGCTGACTGTGGGTCAATGACGAGGCGTTCCAGCTGTAGCATATGCTCCATCCCTTCAAAACATTTTAGTTAATAAAATTGTAGAGCGCGTCGAAAGAACCAAAGACTTGTTGATCCAAACCAAGACTTCAATTAACTAAAAGACTGGAGCATGTCACAAGTGAGTCGACCAGTCCAGAATGACCTGGTCTGGCTAGGAGCAATCCTTTAAGACCTGCCAGTAGGTGTGGCTACACTCTCAGCCAATCACAGTCATCCTACACTACAATCTGTACATATGTATATATACACATTGGTGATAGAATCTGTACTATCACATGCCCAAACTGGCATTTAGTCAGGTTGATAGTAAGGCCGAACTCACGTAGGTGACTGTAGAGGCTTTGGAGGTGTTGTAGATATTCCTGCCGGGTTTTGCTTGCCACCAGGATATCGTCTAAGTAGACGAAAATGCTGTACGGGTCTCAGCCCACTGCGTCCATCAGTCGCTGAAATGTCTGTGCTGCGCTCTTGAGGCTGAATGGCATCCTCAGGAACTCAAGCAGCCCAAATGGAGTGATGATGGCCGTCTTGGGGATGTAGTCAGGATGCACCATGCTTTGGTGGTACCCTTGCACCGTCCACTTTGAAGAATATCATCGCTCCGTACAGGTTTGCTGCAAAGTCCTGGATATGCAGCATGAGGTAACGATCTGGAGTGGTGGCCTCGTTAAGCTAACAGTAGTCGCTGCACGGTCTCCAGCCCCTGGATGTGCAGGGGAGAAGACAATGGACTGTCCGACTGCCGAATGATGCCTAACTCCTCAAGCTTGCAGAACTCCTTCTTGGCCAGTTGGAGCTTCTCCGGGGGAAGTTGTCTCACCCTTGCATGGAGTGGTGGGCCCTTGGTAAGGATGTGATGTCTTCACCAGGTTGGGGCACCTCCATCATGAACTGAGGGGAAAGGATTGCCGGGAACTCGGCGAGCACTTTGGAGAACTCGTTGTCTGAGCTGTGGTCAGAGTCCAGGTGTGGTGCCGAGAGCCCAGCGCCCCTCATTGCGAAGGTTTGCACAAGCCACTTGCCTTTGAGGTCTACAAGGAGGCTGTGGGCCCACAGAAAGTCCACTCTGAGGAGTGGCTGTTCTACTGCAGCCAGCATGAACTCCCATGAGAAGTGACTGTCTCTGAACAGCAGCTCGGCCCTACGTGTGCCATAGGTCCATATGCTGCTGTTGTTGGCACCCATCAGTGTGAGGCCCGCTTGCCTACATCTAGTATCCAATCCTGTTTGGGGCATCATGCTGACCTCTGCTCCTGTATCCACCAAGAATTGTCTACTGGAAAGCCTATCCCATGCGTATAGGAGGCTCTCTTGACAGCCAGCTGCCGTGCTCATCAGTGAAGGCTGGCCTTGTTGTTTCCATGGAACTCGCAGGGCGACCGGCATCGGCGGGCCTCGGAGCCCCATCTTCGGAGGTAGAAGCACCATCTCTCCTTGACTTGTCCCTGGCGCTCCTTTCCAGGGGCTGCCTTGGTCTGGTTGTGAGACTTCATGATGAGCCCCATGGTAGCCAAGCACTTCTGTTTCTGCTTCCACAGAATATCTGCCTGAGCTGCGACTTTCCGGGGATCACTGAAATCTACGTCAGCCAGGAGCAGTTGGATGTTCTCGGGCAGCTGCTCCAAGAACGCATGCTCAAAAATGATGCACGGCTGGTGGTCTCCCAGCAGAGCCAGTATCTCGCTCATGAGCACTAACGGGGACCTGCCCCCTAGCCCATCCAGGTGGAGCAGCCATGCCCCCCTCTCTCACCACGAGAGCCAGAAGGTATCAGTTAATAGATCTTTGAAGGCAGTGTAAGCGCCTTCCGATGGTCGCCTGTGGATGAAGTTGGCCACTCTGCAATCTCTGGATCCAGGGTGTTGACCACGTGATAGTAGCATGTGACCTCAGATATGATGCCCCAAATCTGAAACTGAGCCTCAGCCTCATCGAACCACACCATAACACTCCTCAATGACAAACTCAATCAGAGACTCATTTAAGGACTCTTACTTTTGCACTTCATTGATTTTTTTTTCTCTCTGCATTTCAAAGTCAGTTTGTTTACATAAGTATCTGCTTGAATAGTTTTTTGCATGGCCAATAAATAATCATTCTGCCTCATCTTCAAGGAAAAAATATCAGGGTTGAATGTTATGTCATATATGTACTCTGACAATAAACCTGAAATTTTAATTTTAACTGTTAAGTATTCCATACTTGCTTTTTAAAGATTTCTAACAAATGCAATGGTTTCCTTTCACAATTCTAGAATTTTTCATTCTCCTTTTTCATTTCCAACTATTTACATTTTCTTCAGATTAATTTCTGAGATGATGCAGAACAGAAACATAAAAACTGCAGATGCTGAAATCTTTTTTTTAAATTTTTTATTTTTCACACTATGAACCATATTGACCAAAATACACATAAACATTTCCCTCTTGAATATACACAGTCATTTTCTCCCCTTTTCCCCCTCCTTTCCCTCCCTCCTTCCCACCCCCTCCCCACCCACTAAATGTTCAACATATATGATACATTAAACCCATTAAGCAATGTCATCACACAATGAAAATAAACAAGAAATTTGTGTCTTCTACTTTTACACACTGGGTCAGTTAATTTCGTCTTCTCATTCTGTCATTTTAGGGGGTGGAGGTCCGCGGTAGGACTTCTCTGTTGTGTTCCATGTATGGTTCCCAAATTTGTTCGAATACTGTGATGTTATTTCTAAAATTATATTTTTTTTTCCCAATGGAAAACATTTATTCATTTCTATGTACCATTGCTGTATTCTCAGGCTATCTTCTGATTTCCAGGTTGACATATTACATTTTTTTACTACAGCTAAAGATATCATAATAAATCTTTTTTGTGCTCCATCCAAATCGAGGCCAAGTTCTTTACTTCTTATATTACTTAGAAGAAAGATCACTGGATTTTTTGGTATGTTGCTTTTTGTGATTTTATTTAATACTTGATTTAGATCTTCCCAAAACTTTTCCACTTTCTCACATGCCCAAATTGCATGTACTGTTGTTCCCGTTTCCTTCTTACAGCGAAAACATCTGTCTGATACTGTTGGGTCCCATTTATTTAACTTTTGGGGCGTGGTGTATAGCCTGTGTAACCAATTACATTGTATCATGCGTAACCTCGTGTTTATTGTATTTCTCATAGTTCCAGAGCATAGCTTTTCCCATGTTTCATTCTTTATCTTTATGTTTAGATCTTGTTCCCACTTCTGTTTGGGTTCACAGCTTATTTCATCGTTCTCTGTCTCTTGCAGTTTGATGTACATGTTTATTATAAATCTTTTAATTATCATTGCGTTTGCTTCCCAATTTGACCTTCAAGTAGGTTTTCAGTTGGTGGTATGCAAACATTGTACCATGAGTTATACCTTATTTGTACTTCATTTGTTCAAAAGATAATAATTTATTTCCCGAAAAACAATTTTCTATTCTTTTGATCCCTTTTCTCTCCCATTCTCTAAAGGAAAGGTTATCTATTGTTTAGGGATTAGTTGATTTTGCGCCAATATTAATTTTGGTAGTTGATAATTTTTTTTTCCTTTCTCTGTGAATCTTCTTCCAAATGTTGAGCAGATGGTGCAGTACTGGTGAATTCCTATGTTGCACCAGCTTTTCATCCCACTTATATAGTATATGTTCAGGTACCTTCTCCCCTATTTTATCTAGCTCTAATCTGGTCCAATCTGGTTTTTCCCTTGTTTGATAAAAATCTGATAGGTATCTTAATTGTGCTGCTCTATAATAATTCTTAAAGTTTGGTACCTGTAAGCCCCCTTCTTTGTACTATTCTGTTAATTTATCTAGTGCTATCCTCAGTTCCCCTCCCCCCTTCCATAGGAATTTCTTTATTATTTTCTTCAGCTCCTTGAAGAATTTCACTGTTAGATGAATTGGTAACAATTGAAATAGGTATTGTATCCTTGGGAAGATATTCATTTTAATGCAATTTACCCTTCCTATCAGTGTTAATGGTAATTCTTTCCAATGTTCTAAGTCATCTTGTAATTTCTTCTTTAATGGCTGATAATTGAATTTGTATAGATGGCCTAGATTATTATCTGGTTGAATACCTAGGTATCGTATTGCTTGCATTTGCCATCTAAATGGTGATTCTTTCTTTAAACTTTGTGAAATCCGCATTATTCATTGGCATCGCTTCACTTTTATTTGCGTTGATCTTGTACCCCGATACTTCTCCATATTCCTTCAATTTCTTAAGTAATTCTTTTATTGATAATTCTGGTTCTGTTAAGTATACTATGACATCATCTGCAAATAGACTGATTTTATATTCCTTTTCTTTTATTTTTATCCCTCTTATTTTCTTTTCTTTTCTTATCAGTTCTGCCAGTGGTTCTATAGCTAACGCAAACAGTGAGGGAGATAGGGGACATCTCTGCCTAGTTGACCTGCTTAATTTAAATTGGTTTGATATATATCCATTTACTGTCACCTTCGCCAATGGTCCCTTATATAATGCGTTAATCCAATTAATATATTTCTCTGGTAGGTTGAACCTCTGTAGAACTTTGAATAAATAATTCCATTTGACTCTGTCAAAGGCTTTCTCTGCGTCTAAGGCAACTGCCACTGTTGGCGTTTTGTTTCCTTGTACTGCATGAGAAAGAATGAGAAGCTGGAGGGACTCAACAGGCAGGCAGCATCTGTGGTAGAAGTGGTCAGTCAACATTTCAGATTAGGATCTTTTATGATATGTAAATGAGGGAACAGAAGGATGAGAAGCTGAGGGGGGTGGGGGTGTCTAAGAGGTAACAGGGCATTGGATAGAATGCAGGAAAAGTGGGGACAGGTAGACAAGGACAGATCAGTCTTAATGAAGGAAGGTTAAAGGGAAAGTAAGAACCACGAGAAGGTAAAGAAGAGATAGAAACAATGGTGTGCAATGTTTGCCTCTTAACTGATGTAGTGGTAAATTATTTTGAGAATGAGTCTCTTCCAGTTAATAAATCAATATTCCAATGAACAAGTCCTTAAACTTAAGAGAGAGATTTATGATAGGGCCAGGCATTAGTCCAATTCCATTTGACTTAGTTGGCAGAGAAAATTATTCTACAATTTTAAATGAGTTATTGATATCCCACAGATATCAATAACTTGGGATACTAACACAGAATGGGGAAATTTACTCTGTTGAATACAGACTTCTCGTGACATTTACAGTGACTTTTAATGATTGTTGGAAAGAAATACATGAAAGAATGGCTGAAATCACTTGAAATGTGACACTGTTTCAAACATGAGATCAGGGACTGTCAACAAAAGGGAAATGTTGAAAGCAACATTTATATTCAAGCAAAGTCACACACAGTTAGTGTAGAGATTAGTGCAAACACTATTACAGTTGCCAGCAACTCAGATTCGAATTCGGCACTATCTCTAAGTTTATATGTGACCTGCGTGGGTTTCCTCTGGGTGCTCCAGTTTCCTCCCACCTTCCAAAGACATGCAGGGTTTGAAGATTAATTGGTGTATTTTGGGTGGCACAGGCTTGTGGGCTGGCAGGGCCTGTTATCGCGCTGTATCTCTAAAATTTAATTGCTAGGTCAAATCTGCCAGTTATAGTTTTCTTGAGAATGGATATTAAAAAAAGGAAATGCCTGCATCAGAATTTAAGTGACACTGTTTCGATTGCATATCTTGTACCACCTTGTGCTAACTGGACATGTTAAACCCTTAAGGAGGTATCAGGTGTTCAGGAATCCCAGATTTAACAATAAATTTAATAGGGTGGTGACGTCATTAATTTAATTTCTCTAGTTTCTGACTGTACCCAGCGAGTTGATGAATGAGTTGGGTGGGGAAGCCTTCATTTGGAGGCCACAGCCAGCAAAGTTTCCTCAGGGGTATATTTCCACTACCCATTCTGGGAATCAATCTGCTGAATCTTGGTTGTAATTCCAACAACGCAAGCGTATGCTTCCTTAGTTCGAGAAACCCGACCTTGCACACAACATGAAGGGAGTAAAACATTAAAGTCTGTAGACACCACGATTGAAGTAAAAACCACAATGCTGGAGAAACTCAGCTGGTCAGACTGTTTTTTTTATATAGCAAAGATAAAGATATATAACCAACATTTTGGGTTTGATCTCTCATTCAAAGGTTTTGTTTGGGCACTGTATTGTGGAGGGTCATGGCTGTCACATGACAGCACTGCTCATTGACCTGGTCAAAGACACACCACCTGCCAATCAAGGTTTAGCTCCCTTCACCCATCAGTGCATACCTGACCACTGGCCTCACAAGTACCTTTGTACTTCGCCTTGGCCTTTGTAATCAATTAGACCTTCCTGGCACCGAGCCATTGGTACACCTGAGTTGGACTTCGCAGTCCTCCAGTAATATAAAGGGCACTGGCATCACTAGGGGGTGTGGACCACACCGGGTGACACCAAAATGACTGTCTATAAAACTTTTGTGCAATGTTTCAGCAGAAATTTATTATTTTTTTTATAAAAATATCCCTGCAGTTAGTAATAACAACAAAAACATTTTTTGTAAGCCCAGCTTACATTCTCAACAAGGCTAAAACTCTATGCTAATTTACTTTTTGAACCTTTTATTGCCCTCCAGTCAGAGCTGTCAATATTACCCAATTACAATTATGCTTCAAAACACATGGTTTTATTTGCACGTGCTGTGTGTATGATATTGTAATTTAAAGCTGTAATTTTAATTTTGCTAGTTTTTTATCTCTCTACTATTGCCATTACATTCAGTGATTTGTGAGAAATACAATTGACAATTGACAAGTAACATTAGTCCAAAAAACATTACTAAGCAATCTGTATGGTCTGGTACAGGAGGAGGTCCATGGGGGTTGGGGGTGGGGGGCTGTGAATCACCACACTGGGTAACACCAACCCTAGTGACAGCACTGATAAAGGGCTTGCCTCTCTTGGGACCACCCTACTTCACTCCAGGCAGAGTATTGTGGACGGCGCTGGAGAAATCATTTGGTAAGGTATGCACTAGTAAAGGGTTGGGAGTTTCTTAGTTAGTGTCCCGAGTAGCATAGAGCCATTCCTGCACTGAGTCAAAGGGTGGCTGGTGTCATATTGTTTTTTTTCCTTGATTGTATGTAACCTGTGATAATTGGTGTTGTGGGGTTGGGTGTGTGTGTGTGTGTGTGTGTGTGTGTGTGTGTGTGTGTGCGCAGTTGGAGTCTCAAATATCTTTACCTTTGCCCTTAAAACTTCTTGCAGTAAAGACAGGCAGTCCATGTGAGGGAAGGTTGTTTGACCCACTAGGCAATGCTGACTAGTACTTACTGACGAGGTAAACCAGCATTTGCTTCCCTCAGCTGTTAGCCTTTCTAAACTGGGAACCACTTTCATATTTTCATGACTGTCCCAGATTTCCAGAGAAGGTTATTTGGATGGGCCAGATTTACCCATTCATTCAAAAATAGTTTCATTGGGCATGGCTAAGGGTTCCCATTTAAAAAAAAAACCAATTTAAGGTTGAAGAACTCGTTATTGTCATGTATTATACACAAAATGTGTCAACCTTTGCTTGTTGAAAAGGTGTAGAAAGTGCTAAATCTCGCCACAAAAATAAAGGGTCAAATGCCATTAAGCTCAGCAAGCCACGTTGTCTTCTCTATTCAACATGACCCATTAACGCCTTATTCTCTTGCCACACTCTGCCCCGTGCCACCCCATTTGCTACTTCCATTACATATAACCATATAACCACTTAAAGCACAGAACAGGCCAGTTCGGCCCTACTACTCCATATGGAAAAATGTCGGCGTGTCCAAATAAAAGGGGAAGGGGAAGGAGTATGGTTGCAAAGGCAGGAGATAATAGGTGGAGAAGGGAGCGAGGGCACAGCAGCAAGCAAGGAGAAGAGGGATGGGCTAGGTGAATAGAGAGGTAAGGGGTGGAGAGCTGCCAGGGGGAAGGGAAGGGAGGGGAAAAGGAAAGCAGGTGAATAGAAACCGGAAAATCAGGTGTTCTTCCAATTTACGAATGATCATGAGGCCATGAACAGTCATGTGAATATAGGAGTATGATTGTCCGGCCTGATCTCATCTGGTGCTGGAGCATGGGTGGGGTAGACAGGATGGCTGGGGTCTTGTGCCTTTGCTGGTTCTTGACGTATGCTGGCATTAAACGGTCAACAGATATAGTGTCAGTCTTTCTGCCCCAATTGATCACAAAACATTAGGGCTGGCCTTGGATGAATTGATAAGGACCATCATCCACTTCTACTTCTGTGAATCAGTAATGTTTTCTTTGTTCCTGTCCTTTCTTTTGAACTCACAAGATGTATGAGACTTAGATTGTTAAAGGTTATTTGTACGAGTATAGATGTTCCAATTATTTTTTTCTTGACATTGCTCTTTTAATAAGATTCTTTTTTTTTTCACATTTCTCTTTGAGTTACGGTATGATATTCTTATGTGATTAATTTTATTATTATTTACTACATTGACTTGCCTGTAATGTTAAATTATTATTCAGTTAATTCAGTATATAATTCTGCAAATAACTTTTCTAAAGATCATTTTTTTTTGGAACTGTTGAAATCTGACCTTGCTATTTCTGCATTAGTTATAACAAGTCTAGATAAGTTTGGAACTTTTAATGATGCTTACATTCAGATAAAGTGTTGTCTTCATGGATAATTTGGGGGGGGGGGATTGATATTTTAGGATTTAGCTTGCTATCTCAGGATAATTTGGGGGGGGGAGAGGGAGGATTTGGTTTAGGATCCTTTTTCGAAGTTGCTATTGTGATTCAGGGTTGTTTATATTCTTTCTCTTGTCGTGCTTTTCCAGTCCAATGAAGTTTATTGGAATTTTTTAATGTATTTTCTTTTCAAGTAATCCTGCTTTTAATTTAGTTGATATACATAAAGTCATTAATGTAGTGAGTTGGAATGTTCATGGGTTGAATCACCTGGGCAAACATAATAAAATATTTTTGCACATTAAAAACTTTAAAGCTTATTATATTTTTACAAGAAACACATATACATTTGAAAGATGCCGCATCTTTTTCGATGCTGGGGTGGGGGGGTGCAGCACTTTCACATATTTTTTATGGCCAAGGCTAGAGGAGTTTTGATTTTAATTGACCAATCTATCCCATTTGTTCAGCATAATGTTGTTGGTCTTTTTCTCATTGTTTATAGAAACTACATAATAGAATGATAATGGTTATGGTTCTAATCTTGACGGATGAGGCCCTGTCTCCCAGGCCATCCATGTGCAGCAAATGGGTGGCGTGCTTGCACCTTGAAAGCCTGAAAGTTCAGGTTAATAGCTCTTTTAGGGCCTCATACTTACCCTGTTCTGGAGGCTGCTGTAGGAAATCAATGCCCCTTGCTGCAATGTCCTGGGCTAGCAAGCTCACCACGTAGTAGTACTTTGTGGAATCAGTGGAGATGTGCTACAGTTGAAATTGAGCTTCTGCCTATTCGAACCACACCAGTGGTTGCGATGTCCAGAACGTTGGCTGTTTTAGTTAAACTGTGTGGAGTACCAATGGGTCGGTCATCTTTGGGTCCAAATTCTGTTTGGACCAGTTGGTGGATCACCAATGTAGTGAGGCACTACTGCAGAGTGAGAGAAGAACAACACTCACAGGTGTATTATGTGAAGACAAGACTGATTTATCGATTTCCAGCTCTGCTTTTATAGACCCAGCTTCCCGCCACTGGGCCTGGTATTCCCACTGCTGCCAGTGGATGTGGCGTTAACAGTGAGCTGGCCTTTGATTGGCTGCCATGTGGGCTTGTGGCCAGTGAAGGCCATTAGTGTGTGCAGGTATTCCGTACTCGCCATGTTAGTTTGCTTGCCACTACAGGATGCTGACATTAGGAGAAGGTTCAGAAGAAGTTCACAAGTATGATTCTGGGAATACGAGGAATATTTGACAACTCTTCGCCAACACTTGTTTGAATTTAGAATGAGGAAACCTCATTGAAATATTTTTAATGTTGAAAGGCTTGTTGTTTCCCATGGTGAGAGAGTTGAGGACAAGAAGATATAACTTCAGGCGTTGTTAATAGGGTAACCTATGACCATGACCTCCTTTTGCAATGGTCTCCCACGTTGGGCATTGGCCTCCACCGACCAGGCGACCAAAGGAGACTACATCTCCCGGCAACCCCTTGGGGTCCAGCGGGATCGCGCCACCCGGCAGGGCCCGGATGCTGGGTTGCCGGGCAACGCTGACGTGTGGTGCGGGAAGCCCCGTAGCGCTGCGGTTGTTGCGCAGTCCCGGCGTCCGTTGGCTGTCGCCCTGTGTCGGAGCAGCGCACGCGCGGACGGACAGCCAGGCCGAGTCGAGCCGCCATCCCGTCCACACCGTGACCTCCAGCCGCTCAGCGCGACCGGAGGGGAGGACAGGAAACACGGGTGACCCACCCCAGGATCCGCCCGCCGCCCTCACGCCGACAAACCTGGGGACCTCCCCGCCCGCCACGCCGGCCGCCATGAACAACCAGGGCGGCGACGAAATCGGGTAAGGCCATGGGGGGTGGTTGGGGAGGGGGGAGGAGAGACTGGGCCGCTGGGCCTGCGCTCGCGTTGGGGGCCGTTCCTCCTTGCAGCGTTCGATGGCCGGCCGTTGGGAGCGCGGCCTCCACCTCGGGGGGAGGGTTTGGAGCCGGCCGGGCTGCGGGAATCACGGGCTGGGGAAGGGCCGAGGGAGCGGTAATGGCGGCGTCCGAAGGTCAAGGCGCGGATCGTCGATCTCCTGGCAACCAGGGCCCTTCCTTGATCAACCGCGTGGCCTCGCCATTCTTCTCACCACTCACCCAGTGACACCCCCCCTCCAGTGGCCCGCCCCGTGGTGCCCCCCCCCCCGCCAGTGGCCCCCCCCCCCGCCAGTGGCCCGCCCCGTGGTGCCCCCCTCCAGTGGGCCGCCCGTGGGGCCGCCCCGTGGTGCCCCCTCCAGTGGCCCGCCCCGTGGTGCCCCCCTCCAGTGGCCCGCCCCGTGGTGCCCCCCTCCAGTGGCCCGCCCCGTGGTGCCCCCTCCAGTGGCCCGCCCCGTGGTGCCCCCTCCAGTGGCCCGCCCCGTGGTGCCCCCTCCAGTGGCCCGCCCCGTGGTGCCCCCTCCAGTGGCCCGCCCCGTGGTGCCCCCTCCAGTGGCCCGCCCCGTGGTGCCCCCTCCAGTGGCCCGCCCCGTGGTGCCCCCTCCAGTGGCCCGCCCCGTGGTGCCCCCCTCCAGTGGCCCGCCCCGTGGTGCCCCCCTCCAGTGGCCCGCCCCGTGGTGCCCCGCTCCAGTGGCCCGCCCCGTGGTGCCCCGCTCCAGTGGCCCGCCCCGTGGTGCCCCGCTCCAGTGGCCCGCCCCGTGGTGCCCCGCTCCAGTGGCCCGCCCCGTGGTGCCCCGCTCCAGTGGCCCGCCCCGTGGTGCCCCGCTCCAGTGGCCTGCCCCGCTCCAGTGGCCCGCCCCGTGGTGCCCCGCTCCAGTGGCCCGCCCCGTGGTGCCCCGCTCCAGTGGCCCGCCCCGTGGTGCCCCGCTCCAGTGGCCCGCCCCGTGGTGCCCCGCTCCAGTGGCCCGCCCCGTGGTGCCCCGCTCCAGTGGCCCGCCCCGTGGTGCCCCGCTCCAGTGGCCCGCCCCGTGGTGCCCCGCTCCAGTGGCCCGCCCCGTGGTGCCCCGCTCCAGTGGCCCGCCCCGTGGTGCCCCGCTCCAGTGGCCCGCCCCGTGGTGCCCCGCTCCAGTGGCCCGCCCCGTGGTGCCCCGCTCCAGTGGCCCGCCCCGTGGTGCCCCGCTCCAGTGGCCCGCCCCGTGGTGCCCCGCCCCGTGGTTCGCCCCCCTCCAGTGGCCCGCCCCGTGGTTCGCCCCCCTCCAGTGGCCCGCCCCGTGGTTCGCCCCCCTCCAGTGGCCCGCCCCGTGGTTCGCCCCCCTCCAGTGGCCCGCCCCGTGGTTCGCCCCCCTCCAGTGGCCCGCCCCGTGGTTCGCCCCCCTCCAGTGGCCCGCCCCGTGGTTCGCCCCCCTCCAGTGGCCCGCCCCGTGGTTCGCCCCCCCCCTCCAGTGGCCCGCCCCGTGGTTCGCCCCCCCTCCAGTGGCCCGCCCCGTGGTTCGCCCCCCTCCAGTGGCCCGCCCCGTGGTGCCATCCCCCTCCAGTGGCCCGCCCCGTGGTGCCATCCCCCTCCAGTGGCCCGCCCCGTGGTGCCATCCCCCTCCAGTGGCCCGCCCCGTGGTGCCGCCCCCCTCCAGTGGCCCGCCCCGTGGTGCCATCCCCCTCCAGTGGCCCGCCGCGTGGTTCGCCCCCCCCCTCCACTGGCCCGCCCCGTGGTGCCATCCCCCTCCAGTGGCCCGCCCCGTGGTGCCATCCCCCTCCATTGGCCCGCCCCGTGGTGCCACCCCCTCCAGTGGCCCGCCCCGTGGTGCCACCCCCTCCAGTGGCCCGCCCCGTGGTGCCACCCCCTCCAGTGGCCCGCCCCGTGGTGCCACCCCCTCCAGTGGCCCGCCCCGTGGTGCCACCCCCTCCAGTGGCCCGCCCCGTGGTGCCACCCCCTCCAGTGGCCCGCCCCGTGGTGCCACCCCCTCCAGTGGCCCGCCCCGTGGTGCCACCCCCTCCAGTGGCCCGCCCCGTGGTGCCACCCCCTCCAGTGGCCCTCCCCATGCTGCCACCCCCTCCAGTGGCCCGCCCCGTGCTGCCACCCCCTCCAGTGGCCCGCCCCGTGCTGCCACCCCCTCCAGTGGCCCGCCCCGTGCTGCCACCCCCTCCAGTGGCCCGCCCCGTGCTGCCACCCCCCTCCAGTGGCCCGCCCCGTGCTGCCACCCCCTCCAGTGGCCCGCCCCGTGGTGCCACCCCCTCCAGTGGCCCGCCCCGTGGTGCCACCCCCTCCAGTGGCCCGCCCCGTAGTGCCACCCCCTCCAGTGGCCCGCCCCTTGGTGCCACCCCCTCCAGTGGCCCGCCCCGTGGTGCCACCCCCCTCCAGTGGCCCGCCCCGTGGTGCCACCCCCTCCAGTGGCCCGCCCCGTGGTGCCACCCCCCTCCAGTGGCCCGCCCCGTGGTGCCACCCCCCTCCAGTGGCCCGCCCCGTGGTGCCACCCCCCTCCAGTGGCCCGCCCCGTGGTGCCACCCCCCTCCTGTGGCCCGCCCCGTGGTGCCACCCCCCTCCTGTGGCCCGCCCCGTGGTGCCACCCCCCTCCTGTGGCCCGCCCCGTGGTGCCACCCCCCCTCCTGTGGCCCGCCCAGGTGCCTCCCCCCTTCCAGTGGCCTGCCCTGCACCCCCTCCCCCTTCCAGTGGCCTGCCCTGCACCCCCCCCCCTTCCAGAGGCCTGCCCTGCACCCTCCCCCTTACAGTGGCCTGCCCTGCACCGCACCCCCCCTTCCAGTGGCCTGCCCTGCACCCCCCCCCCTTCCTTCCAGTGGCCTGCCGTGCTTCCCCCCTTCCAGTGGCCTGCCCTTGGCCCCCACCCCTATTTCCAGTGGCCTGACACTGTGCCCCTCCCCTTCCAGTGGTCTGCCATGCACCCCCCCCCCGTTCCGGTGGCCTGCCATGCACCCCCCTTCCAGTGGCCTGCCCTGCACCCCCCCCCCTTCCAGTGGCCTGCCCTGCACCCCCCCTTCCAGTGGCCTGCCCTGCACCCCCACCCCCTCCAGTGGCCTGCCCTGCACCCCCACCCCTTCCAGTGGCCTGCCCTACACCCCCCCCCCCCCCTTCCAGTGGCCTGCCCTGCACCCCCCCCCTTCCAGTGGCCTGCCATGCTCCCCCCTTCCAGTGGCCTGCCCTTGGACCCGCCCCTATTTCCAGTGGCCTGACCCTGTGCACCCCCCCTTCCAGTGGCCTGCCCTGCCCCCCCCACCCCCTTTCAGTGTCCTGGCCACCCCCCCTTCCAATGGCCTGCCATGGCACCCCCCCCGCCCCCCTTCCAGTGGCCTTCCATGGCAACATCCCCCCTTCCAGTGGCCTTCCATGGCAACATCCCCCCTTCCAGTGGCCTTCCATGTCAACACCCCCCCTTCCAGTGGCCCGCCCCTGGCGTCCCACCTCCCACGGCCCGTCCCTGGCGCCCTGACTCCCGCAGACCCTCCCGCGGCCCGCCACTGGCCTCCCGCGGCCCGCCCCGTGGCGCCCTCCCCTCCCGCGGCCCGCCCCGTGGCGCCCTCCCCTCCCGCGGCCCGCCCCGTGGCGCCCTCCCCTCCCGCGGCCCGCCCCGTGGCGCCCTCCCCTCCCGCGGCCCGCCCCGTGGCGCCCTCCCCTCCCGCGGCCCGCCCCGTGGCGCCCTCCCCTCCCGCGGCCCGCCCCGTGGCGCCCTCCCCTCCCGCGGCCCGCCCCGTGGCGCCCTCCCCTCCCGCGGCCCGTCCCGTGGCGCCCTCCCCTCCCGCGGCCCGCCCCGTGGCGCCCTCCCCTCCCGCGGCCCGCCCCGTGGCGCCCTCCCCTCCCGCGGCCCGCCCCGTGGCGCCCTCCCCTCCCGCGGCCCGCCCCGTGGCGCCCTCCCCTCCCGCGGCCCGCCCCGTGGCGCCCTCCCCTCCCGCGGCCCGCCCCGTGGCGCCCTCCTCTCCCGCGGCCCGCCCCGTGGCGCCCTCCCCTCCCGCGGCCCGCCCCGTGGCGCCCTCCCCTCCCGCGGCCCGCCCCGTGGCGCCCTCCCCTCCCGCGGCCCGCCCCGTGGCGCCCTCCCCTCCCGCGGCCCGCCCCGTGGCGCCCTCCCCTCCCGCGGCCCGCCCCGTGGCGCCCTCCCCTCCCGCGGCCCGCCCCGTGGCGCCCTCCCCTCCCGCGGCCCGCCCCGTGGCGCCCTCCCCTCCCGCGGCCCGCCCCGTGGCGCCCTCCCCTCCCGCGGCCCGCCCCGTGGCGCCCTCCCCCTCCCGCGGCCCGCCCCGTGGCGCCCTCCTCTCCCGCGGCCCGCCCCGTGGCGCCCTCCCCCTCCCGCGGCCCGCCCCGTGGCGCCCTCCCCTCCCGCGGCCCGCCCCGTGGCGCCCTCCCCTCCCGCGGCCCGCCCCGTGGCGCCCTCCCCTCCCGCGGCCCGCCCCGTGGCGCCCTCCCCTCCCGCGGCCCGCCCCGTGGCGCCCTCCCCTCCCGCGGCCCGCCCCGTGGCGCCCTCCCCTCCCGCGGCCCGCCCCGTGGCGCCCTCCCCTCCCGCGGCCCGCCCCGTGGCGCCCTCCCCTCCTGCGGCCCGCCCCGTGGCGCCCTCCCCTCACGCAGCCCGCCCCGTGGCGCCCTCCCCCCCCCGTGGCGCCCTCCCCTCCCGCGGCCCCGCCCCGTGGCGCCCTCCCCTCCCGCGGCCCGCCCCGTGGCGCCCTCCCCTCCCGCGGCCCGCCCCGTGGCGCCCTCCCCTCCCGCGGCCCGCCCCGTGGCGCCCTCCCCTCCCGCGGCCCGCACCGTGGCGCCCGCCCTCGAGCGTGGGCCCCCCCCTCCCGAGCGTGGCCCCCCCTCCCGAGCGCGTCCCCCCCTCCCGAGCGCGTCCCCCCCTCCCGAGCGCGTCCCCCCCTCCCGAGCGCGTCCCCCCCTCCCGAGCGCGGCCCCCCCTCCCGAGCGCGGCCCCCCCTCCCGAGCGCGGCCCCCCCTCCCGAGCGCGGCCCCCCCCTCCCGAGCGCGGCCCCCCCTCCCGAGCGCGGCCCCCCCTCCCGAGCGCGGCCCCCCCTCCCGAGCGTGGCCCCCCCTCCCGAGCGTGGCCCCCCCCTCCCGAGCGCGGCCCCCCCCTCCCGAGCGCGGCCCCCCCCTCCCGAGCGCGGCCACCCCTCCCGAGCGCGGCCCCCCCCTCCCGAGCGCGGCCCCCCCCTCCCGAGCGCGGCCCCCCCCTCCCGAGCGCGGCCCCCCCCTCCCGAGCGCGGCCCCCCCCCTCCCGAGCGCGGCCCCCCCCCCTCCCGAGCGCGGCCCCCCCCCTCCCGAGCGCGGCCCCCCCCTCCCGAGCGCGGCCCCCCCCCTCCCGAGCGCGGCCCCCCCCTCCCGAGCGCGGCCCCCCCCTCCCGAGCGCGGCCGCCCCCTCCCGAGCGCGGCCCCCCCCTCACGAGCGCGGCCCCCCCCTCCCGAGCGCGGCCCCCCCCTCCCGAGCGCGGCCCCCCCCCCCCTCCCGAGCGCGGGCCCCCCCCCTCCCGAGCGCGGGCCCCCCCCTCCCGAGCGCGGCCCCCCCCTCCCGAGCGCGGGCCCCCCCCCTCCCGAGCGCGGCCCCCCCCCTCCCGAGCGCGGGCCCCCCCCCCCGAGCGCGGGCCCCCCCCTCCCGAGCGCGGGCCCCCCCCCTCCCGAGCGCGGGCCCCCCCCCTCCCGAGCGCGGCCCCCCTCCCGAGCGCGGGCCCCCCCTCCCGAGCGCGGGCCCCCCCCCTCCCGAGCGCGGGCCCCCCCCTCCCGAGCGCGGGCCCCCCCCCTCCCGAGCGCGGGCCCCCCCCTCCCGAGCGCGGGCCCCCCCCCTCCCGAGCGCGGGCCCCCCCCCTCCCGAGCGCGGGCCCCCCCCCTCCCGAGCGCGGGCCCCCCCTCCCGAGCGCGGGCCCCCCCTCCCGAGCGCGGGCCCCCCCCCTCCCGAGCGCGGGCCCCCCCCCTCCCGAGCGCGGGCCCCCCCCTCCCGAGCGCGGGCCCCCCCTCCCGAGCGCGGGGCCCCCCCCCTTCCCGAGCGCGGGCCCCCCCCCTCCCGAGCGCGGGCCCCCCCCCTCCCGAGCGCGGCCCCCCCCTCCCGAGCGCGGGCCCCCCCTCCCGAGCGCGGGCCCCCCCTCCCGAGCGCGGGCCCCCCCCCTCCCGAGCGCGGGCCCCCCCCTCCCGAGCGCGGGCCCCCCCCCCTCCCGAGCGCGGGCCCCCCCCTCCCGAGCGCGGGCCCCCCCCTCCCGAGCGCGGGCCCCCCCCCTCCCGAGCGCGGGCCCCCCCCCTCCCGAGCGCGGGCCCCCCCTCCCGAGCGCGGCCCCCCCCCAGAGCGCGGCCGACCCCCCGAGCGCGGCCCCTCTCCAGCGCGAGGCCCCTCCCCCCCGGACAGCACCACTACTACCTTACCACTGTTGCGCGCACACCACACCTCTGCCAAGTGGTGCAGACCCCTCATGTCGAGCAAATTCCCCCCCCATCCCTTGCTTGAGCACCCTTCCCCCCTTCAAGTGGATAGCATACTCCCTTGCCAGTTGAGAACGCGACACCCGCCCCCTCATCAGCGGAGCGGCCCCCTCGCCGGCGGACCGCCCCCCTCGCCCTCGCCGGCGGACCGCCGCCCACGCCCTCGCCGGCAGACCGCCCCCCTCGCCCTCGCCGGCGGACCGCCGTCCTCGCCGGCGGAATCCTCCCTCGCCCTCGCCGGCGGAATCCGCCCTCGCCCTCGCCGGCGGAATCCGCCCTCGCCCTCGCCGGCGGAATCCGCCCTCGCCCTCGCCGGCGGAATCCGCCCTCGCCCTCGCCGGCGGAATCCGCCCTCGCCCTCGCCGGCGGAATCCGCCCTCGCCGGCGGAATCCGCCCTCGCCCTCGCCGGCGGAATCCGCCCTCGCCGGCGGAATCCGCCCTCGCCGGCGGAATCCGCCCTCGCCCTCGCCGGCGGAATCCGCCCTCGCCCTCGCCGGCGGAATCCGCCCTCGCCCTCGCCGGCGGAATCCGCCCTCGCCCTCGCCGGCGGAATCCGCCCTCGCCCTCGCCGGCGGAATCCGCCCTCGCCCTCGCCGGCGGAATCCGCCCTCGCCCTCGCCGGCGGAATCCGCCCTCGCCCTCGCCGGCGGAATCCGCCCTCGCCCTCGCCGGCGGAATCCGCCCTCGCCCTCGCCGGCGGAATCCGCCCTCGCCCTCGCCGGCGGAATCCGCCCTCGCCCTCGCCGGCGGAATCCGCCCTCGCCCTCGCCGGCGGATTCCGCCCTCGCCCTCGCCGGCGGATTCCGCCCTCGCCCTCGCCGGCGGATTCCGCCCTCGCCGGCGGATTCCGCCCTCGCCCTCGCCGGCGGAATCCGCCCTCGCCGGCGGATTCCGCCCTCGCCCTCGCCGGCGGATTCCGCCCTCGCCGGCGGATTCCGCCCTCGCCCTCGCCGGCGGATTCCGCCCTCGCCCTCGCCGGCGGAATCCGCCCTCGCCCTCGCCGGCGGAATCCGCCCTCGCCGGCGGAATCCGCCCCCCTCGCCGGCGGAATCCGCCCCCCTCGCCGGCGGAATCCGCCCCCCTCGCCGGCGGAATCCGCCCCCCTCGCCGGCGGAATCCGCCCCCCTCGCCGGCGGAATCCGCCCCCCCTCGCCGGCGGAATCCGCCCCCCTCGCCGGCGGAATCCGCCCCCCTCGCCCTCGCCGGCGGAATCCGCCCCCTCGCCCTCGCCGGCGGAATCCGCCCCCCTCGCCCTCGCCGGCGGAATCCGCCCCCCTCGCCCTCGCCGGCGGAATCCGCCCCCCTCGCCCTCGCCGGCGGAATCCGCCCCCCTCGCCCTCGCCGGCGGAATCCGCCCCCCTCGCCCTCGCCGGCGGAATCCGCCCCCCTCGCCCTCGCCGGCGGAATCCGCCCCCCTCGCCCTCGCCGGCGGAATCCGCCCCCCTCGCCCTCGCCGGCGGAATCCGCCCCCCTCGCCCTCGCCGGCGGAATCCGCCCCCCTCGCCCTCGCCGGCGGAATCCGCCCCCCTCGCCCTCGCCGGCGGAATCCGCCCCCCTCGCCCTCGCCGGCGGAATCCGCCCCCCTCGCCCTCGCCGGCGGAATCCGCCCCCCTCGCCCTCGCCGGCGGAATCCGCCCCCCTCGCCCTCGCCGGCGGAATCCGCCCCCCTCGCCCTCGCCGGCGGTGCGGAATGCCCTCCCCATAGTGCATGCCTCATTGAGTGACCCGACAGTGATGCCCCCTGTGAAGGCCATGCCCCCCCCCCTGTCAGTTCTGCCCATCCCCCAGTGAAGCCCCCCCACCAGACTTGTGCTAGGTTGTATTTACAGAAAAATGAAGACTATTCCCAGTGTGTGAATGTTTGGTGTTGAACTCATGGTAACTTCAAATTTTGGTCATCTTTCATCTTGGTGCTAATCATAAAGTCTATATAATTTCAAAACTGCTTCATTCTTGTTCTGGAGCCCATTGTGTAATTTCTGTGTTCCTTGTTTAGGATTTATTTTTAGAAAGATGATTATACTGGTATTCCTTGTATTTTAGGAAGCTGTTTGTGGGTGGTCTTGACTGGAACACTACACAGGGTAAGTTTTGCATGTGTTTCCTTTTGTACTGTTAATTTGTACATATTGAAGTTTATTTTATTTTCGAAGGGTAGGCTTTATGGGTGAGTTATTTATATAGTTCGTTATTTCAAAAGTGAGGTAAAATACCTTTATAATTTTCACAATTGTTTTAAAATGAAATAGAATGGGGGCATTGTATAATTTACAAGCACATCATTTGAGTTGAAGGTGTGGAGGAAGAAAATGTATTAATGAAAAGATCTGCTTGTCTGTAATCTTTCAATGATGCCACATATCCTACTGAGTTCCACTGATTTGCTTTTGAAACTGTATCTTGCTGATTACTTTGGAGTCTATTAAATGCATATATCGATGTTTACTAACATTGAAAACTGTGGATGAAATTTTCTTTCTTCTTGCAGATCTATTTTCCCCTCTTGTGGACTTGTCTCCCCCAATATTTGACCAGCTTGGTCTTTTCCAAAGCTGCCTGTTTATTCAGAAATTTTACTTTTGTGCTGCTGTGATTAGGCTTACAAATTACGAGGGTGTAAAATCAACAACTTTAAGCACAATTATTGGTTTAATTTGTGTGCACTAATTTACATATTAAAGACTCTTGCTTATGCTGTGCAAAATAAAGAAAATAAATTTATGACTTTATATTTTCAACAGAGACCCTCCGTGATTATTTTTCCCAGTATGGAGAGGTGGTCGATTGTGTAATAATGAAGGATAAAATGACAAATCAATCTCGAGGTTTTGGGTTTGTGAAGTTCAAGGATCCAAACTGCGTGGGCACAGTACTAGCTAGTAGACCTCATAATCTTGATGGAAGAACAGTGAGTTGATTTAAAAACTGATTTGATTGAGTGTAAATTTCCATGGTTACGTGTTAAAATAATTCTGTAATATCAACTCAAATTTTCCATACAGTGAATTAACTATCCAAAAGTTAAGTTTTATTTTTCTGGCATTTAGCCGTTAAGCTATTCTGTCTTTTGAAGTTATTTTTTTCTCTATGTACAGTAAAATGCCTATTACCCGGCACCTACGGGGATCACGAATGTTGGTTATGCAAATTTTCCAGTTGAGTGAGACTCCCTCTTCTAACACCTAATACACCTGCATTAAGAATACACCATTTAAAACACAGTGCAAAATGTAATGTAGTCTTTTATTATATGAAGTTCATTTTTAATCAGGTAATTTCCATAACTTAAAAAATTTAATTTCGAGCACTGGTCACTTGTGCTGTTAGCATTGCGCAAGGTGCTATGTTAACAATGCTATCATCATTGTTAACCCCCCCCCCCCCCCCCATGCGACAAGCCGACTCACCTCCACACAAGTGACCCGGTCAAGTCCTTGGCACAACTCACTAACATTCATCCATGTATCCCGGTCAGACCCTTGGCACACAAGTGCTGTTACAGTGTTGCACTAAACATGCCACAAGTTAACAGAAAAAGGCTCACTAATATATTAATAATGTACTAATAAAGATGAAACTCTTGCGAGGCAAGGAGAGGGAGACACTAGGAGAGTTGCCCCAGTGGCAAGTGGCACCGGCTGGGTCTTCAGCCTGGGCACTGCCATTTTATTCAAATACAACTTTATTCAAACAGCTTCTGCAGGCAGAGTACAGGCGGTACATTCTGTTGGCTGAATTTTTGCTCCCAAATGGTTGCGTGTGTTTTGCAGAACATTTATTGCTACAGTTTTAAGCTTTTTACATTTTGTTCATTCATATTTATTTTTATACTTATTTATTCTGTTTTTTTATGTGCTGGATAATGGGGATTTTACTGTACTATTAAATTAAGGGATATGGAAATGGTAAAATTGGAACTGAGGTAAAAGATGAGCTATGAAACTCACAAATGATGGAGTAAGTGATGCCAAATTTGTATTTCATTTTTAACATATTTATTTTCAATAACATTTTCAATTAATATTGTCAGACAGACGTTACTTAGTTTTTAATATTGTGAAATTGGAGTTTAAATTTCTCTGTGTTGCATAAGCCCCCTTATGACTTTGCTCAAAGTTTATGGGCTCCCTTCCCTGTGAAGCAGTTGGTTTCTTTAGTACTTCTATCTACTACATTAAAATATTTAAAAAATGATTTCAGCCCTCACCCCTGCCAAAACCTTCTGTGGCTCTCGAGGGGAGTATGTTCCCCATTGATAATGGCTGTTTTAAGTTTTTTTTGAAGTTGCTAATCATAAGAGGGAATTGTGACGTTATTTAATAATTTGTTGTTATGCCCTGAGCATTAATGCACTACACAAATAAGTGGTGTTTATTGATTGGGATGCATTTGCAAGATTTGTTCATGTAAGTTTGCTGGTACCTACATTTTTGTATATAGAGTATTTGACAGCATATAAGATCCCCTTTTTTCCTCAAAAATTTCCCCGGGGTTTGTATGCAAAGGTTACATTTTGGAGAGCATGGTATTTGCACCTGGGTTACCCTCCTAGAGTCCAGGGCACCACTTAAATCCCCCTTCCCCAGCAAGCACTGTCACCACTCGCAACCCAACCCCCAACCCCCCCCCCCAGCACTGCCTCCCCTAACCTCCTAGGCATTGCTGCTCCTATCCCATCTCTCACCCTGCCCTGAGCACCGCTGCCCTAACCCCCCCTGAGCACTGCAGCTCATAACCCAATCCCCCTTGTGCTCTGCCGCTTCTAACCCTACCCCCACCCCCCCCCCCCCCCGAGTACCGCCACTCCTAACCCTAAACCCCTCCCCCACTGGGCACCACTGCCGCTATCCTGGACATAGAAGGTACTCTCATCCTAGTGTTTGTCCTCAAACAATACTAAATAAAACATGGTGGTCACACACTGAAACATGGACCTACTTTCCAGTAAATAAACTAAAACGTGTATTTACTTCAGGAATCTTGGGTGTCAGTGCCCAGTCTTTCCCAAAGCTTATTGTATACCTGAATTGAATGGTGTACCGTCTGATTTGCCTTTTGTATTCTGGGTTTAAATATTGTTTTATTTTTCAAGATTGATCCAAAGCCATGTACACCTCGTTCCATGCAGCAGGAAAAACCAAAACCCAAAGAAGGTGGTGGATGGGCTGTAAGTATTGGACGTGGAATGTTTTCTATGTTGGGTTTGTTTGTTTGTTTGGTGGAATATTCTAAAACTTCTCTTTCACTGTCTAAAAATAATTCTGATTTATATTATTTGATAATTTGAGATTACAGATGTTATGTTTCTCTTCTGGCAGCTTTAATTGGTATAGAAGAAATCCATTCTGTGGTGATCTTAATCCCTAAACGTTTTTGAGTGCAAGAAAGAAAGGATATTGGTTTTGTTGAATTGTAAAACTGGTTTCAGTCCATTTTTACTGATGTAGCCAGCATTATGGAGTTCTAGTCTGTCATTGTCTTTCTTAGCTTCAGTCAATGTGTTAGTAAGATGGTTTGGGCTATTTGCAGATAATCTTTGCATACTCTAAATGTACTGTATAATGGTTAATAGGAAAAAAAATCAAATCTGATTGTTCTATTTTTAAATTAACCAAATTTTCAACCTTATTATTACAAATTGAGAATGAAATTTTGCAAAAAATGTGTTTATATTTTTAGCTCACAGATGAGACTTTACATGCCGGGTGCTGTATTTGCAATTTTTGGATCACACCACAGTAATATTGTGATATCATAAATAATGTAAATAATTTTTACAGAAGGGTTCACAAAGCCAGAGCAGCAATAAATCAAAGAAGGTATTTGTTGGTGGCATTCCTCACAATTGCAGTGAAACAGAGCTCAAGGATTACTTCAAAAGATTTGGAGTGGTGAGTAATTTGTCATGTTAGTTCTTATGATAATTTGCAGTTCAGTAGTTTCCTCCCCCCTTATCCATGGGGTGGGGTATGTGTTCCAAGAACCCCCCCAGCATATGCCTGAAACCACATATAGTACCGAACCTTATAAAAGGTATGCACTGCTTAACAGCCACGATACATTCTGTGAAATTGGGCATTAAGCAATATGGACATTGTGCGAACACCATATTATCTACTTACCAAAGCTATATGGGATACTGTAGTGTACCTGTAAACTTGTTATTTGTAAGTAGGGATAAATGTGAGGACCAACATGGGGCTGTGGAATCATTGTGGGGACCAACACAGGGCTGTGTAGAGAGAGTGGGATCAATGTGGGGATGATACAAGGCGGTGGGGAGACTGTGGGGCAGTGGGATTAGTTGGGACCGATGCAGGGGTGAGGGGGGCAGTGGGTTCAGTTTTGGACAGCAGATAACTGAATCCGCAGAAAGCAAAACCGCTTATAAGGGGGGACCATTGTATACTGAATTATGTTTTTTTTGTGGTCACTGTTGAGCCTTGATTATTTGACACATGTACTGCAGAGATACAAAAAGATATTTTTCCCTTTATAAGGCTGTTATTTTTTCAGTACTTCAAACAAGTAAGGCTATTTTTTTATCAAATGGAATCTGGAGACTCATTATTCAACTGCACATAAATAAAACAACTAGCAATACTGATTTTCTTTGGATCACCTAAAATGTAGTTGGGGTCGCAATGGGAATATAATTTGTGGTGCTTGGTGTTTTGTTTGCTAGTTTAATGCATAATGTCTATATTTGCGTATTGTAAGAATGTTACCTCATTTCCATAGCTCTCTCTCAATCTTAGCAATTATTATGGGCTACAG
Source organism: Narcine bancroftii (assembly GCF_036971445.1). Taxonomy (NCBI): domain Eukaryota; kingdom Metazoa; phylum Chordata; class Chondrichthyes; order Torpediniformes; family Narcinidae; genus Narcine; species Narcine bancroftii. The sequence goes on from NC_091471.1 coordinate 269,783,348, forward strand.
TAAGAACATTTATCCTCAGAGCTCATATTATACATTACCATAATGTGATGTTTGGGAGACATTTTTTGTAAATTTATGCTTGAATTGTGATACCTGTCAAATCTCATGATTTCTAATATTTGGATTTGCATCATGATGAGGCTTAACTTCAGGAGCACTTTTTATTTTCCTTAGCACTCAACCCTAGTCTGGCTTACTGAAAGAATTTTATCAAATAATGTAGCAATTACTGAATTTTCAAATCATCAATCAAAGAGTGAGTTTGATTGTGATGAGTTTTAATGCTTTAAAGTTGGTAGTTATTGCTACATGATTGAACCAAAAGATGAGCTTTTTCTTGTTCATTTCAAGTGTACATTTAGTTCATGCTCAAAATACACGAGCTACTGAAAGAAACCATGTTATCAGTGATTAACAAAATGCTGGTGGGTTAGGCAGCATCTGGAGGTCGAGAAATAGCCTACTTTTAGGGTCGAGACCCTACATCAAGATTGAGAGCGTGGAGGGAGGTAGCTATCGTAAAGATGTGAGGAGGAGGAGGGGCCCTTTTATCTTGATGCAGAGTCTTGACATGAAACATCGGCCATCCTTTTGCCTCCACAGATGCTGCCTGGTCTGAGTTTTCCTGGCAGTCCGTTTCTTACTCCAGATTCTAACATCTGCAGTCTCAGAATTATCAAAATGCAATCCATTAAAGCTTCAAGGAGGGGAAATTATGTGTGTTTGATTGAGGTATAAGACAGGATTAAAGAGTTCTTGTTTCATTGTGTATGTCAGCCTTGCTGTTTTTTTGATATTTTGATTTTTTTCTTTCAGGTCTCTGAAGTAGTAATGATTTATGATGCCGAGAAGCAGAGGCCCCGAGGTAAAGGCTGATCCACTTTGTTACTGACTTGATCAATTTAAAAAAAAAATTCAGATGACAAACTGCCTCTTGTACCATACAGTACTTTTCACTTTGGGTTCTCAGAAAATGTGTGTGGCTTCCAATATTTTCCAATACTTTTATTAATGAAAAACCAATGAGAACTACTGTTAATTTTAAACTGTCAGACAGTCCTTGAAAATATTTAAGTTATTGGCAGAAAGGAAGGTTGCACATTGTAAGTGACTTGGGAAAATGCTGTCTTTTGTACAGCACTCTGATTTAGGGTTTTTAGAAACTTCAGTTGTGTTAATTAAAGTAGTTTATCTGGTTGACTATCAGTGAGCTATATTCAATGCAATAGCCAAATTAAATGTATTCTTATGTACCTCTGAAAGACAACGGAATTCTATTGGACTTTGGTTGAGAAGCATTGTATTTCAGCATAATGTTGCTGTTATATAATACTTTACATTTGTTTTGTAAATTGTCCAAAAGCAGGAGTAATGTAACAATTTTAGGCAAGTGGTCAGTAAAGTACTAGTTTGGAGTACATTTCACACAAAGTCAAATTGGGGCCCATGTTAAAGGATTTGCTATTATATATCGGTGTTGCAATTGCTTGGCGTTTAGCATTCTCACTCAAGTCAGAAGGTAGTGTCTTTTGTGGCTCATTCAAACTTCAAGCTACACTTAAGTGTAGTGCTGAAGGAGTTTTTCATTATCTTGAGACTGAGAACTCTGTCCTCATCCTCCTAAAAGACATTATGTTAGAGAAAGCAAGTTTATCCCACTGCCCTGACCATTAAGTATCCTTCAATCAACATGACTAAAATAAATTTACGTGTAGTTGGTTGTTGAATTTTTCATGTTTATAAATTAGCTTCCGTGTTTGTTTGCATTATGCATTTAAAATGTTAATTTGTTTACGCAGTGAAAGGAGCCATATAAATTCAAGTTATTACAATGTATATTTAAATTTTACTCTAAAACACTACACTTTCACTTTGGTACTTGCAGTCAGGACCAATCCACTGTTTATTGGAATGTTGCCCTATGAAAATAGAAGGATATGCTGCAAGACTTTGCAGTTTTTGGGGGGAGTATGTTTGATAAGAGAATATCACCGTGCAATGGGTGGGTAGTGATCTGAATTTGAGTATTTTAGAGCAACTGAACTTTAAACCAGCCTTTCATTTTGTACTAAATGTGATTTCACTGTTGAATTGCTGCTCATTTTTAGTTAGACTATTAAATGGAATAGACTATTAAAAAGGCAGTTAATTTGTGTTGGACAAATTGGTTAATGCATGATCTTGTCTTAATCTACAACTTGCAAGCCTGTATATGTTATCTCTGGTAATGCCTGCAGCCCAAGTAGATGTTTCAGCTTCTTGTAAAATCAAAATATCCCAGAGTTGATTATGTATGTTATATTTGTGATCCTTGATGACCAAATATTCTATTTCTTAATGATGGTGGTGGTCCACCCTCTCTTTTGGCCATGTCATCAACTTGCCATTTGTGTGCTAGTACCAATATTGTGGTAAAATTAGAATTTATTTAGAGCAAGTTTCCAAACTTGCTTATTCTTTTTTTTTTATTTTGCACACCATAAATCACATTAGCCATGATATACACTATTTCTTTTCACACATATACAGTGACTTTTTCTCCCCCCCCCCCCCTTTCCTCCCAAACCACCCCCCCACCCCCCCCTCTCATCCATTTTAGGTATACAATCTAGGTTGCATTAAGCCAGTCAGACAATGTTGTCATTCAACAAAATTACACCAGAAATTCTACTGAGTCCATTCTTTTCTTTCCTTCTCCTTCCATCAACTTAGGTAATGTTTGTCCCCGGTAGGTTTTCGCTATTGTATTTAATGTAAGGCTCCTATACTTGTTCGAATATTTCAATATTATTTCTTAACCAATATGTTATTTTTTCTAATGGAATACATTTATTCATTGAAATTTGGTAGTTTCTTCCTTTTAATTTGGTTATGTATTCCATTAATATTTAAAGACATATAGTTCAGCGTAGCCCTTTTATATTTTGTTTATCTTCTCTTTCCGTTTTTCCATCATTACCTTTCCTCCTTTTCCATTTCTGTTTTCTTATTTTCAACTCTTTATAAGACAACATTCCTACAACATCTAACATTTTCCTTATTCTCCTATTTCTATCTTATTTATCCCCAATCTCCCCTTCACCTCCTGAGTTGTCCTTTATCCCTTGTCGGACAACCACATCTCCCCTCTCCATTTGGATTTGCGAATCCACTCGCAAGCGTCAACTGATTTTGCAGTGACCGCTATTTCCCCCCACCCCGCCTCCCCCAGAAAAGATTTCACTTTTCATATGTCACAAAGGTCCCTCTTTTAATTCCCTCCTTATTCTCTCTATTCCATTTCCTTCCCTTATTAATTCTTGTCTATACTATCTATATTTTCCTCTAAGTACAGATACATTCATGTATGCTCATTGTCTCTATTCACTCTTATACCTCTTTACCTGCATACATATCAATCGTGATCATTTTTACTCTCATTACCCGTCTTCATCCCTCAGTCTATTTTTGTCTTTACCCACATACATATCAGTCGTGATCATTTTAACTCTCATTACCCGTCTTCCTCCCTCAGTCTATTTTTGTAATTGTTCTGCAAATTTTCGTGCTTCTTCTGGATCCGAGAATAGTCTGTTTTGTTGTCCTGGAATAAATATTTTCAATACCGCTGGATGCTTTAGTATAAATTTATACCCTTTCTTCCATAAAATCGCCTTTGCTGTATTGAACTCTTTTCTCTTCTTTAGGAGTTCAAAACTTATATCTGGATAAATGAAGATTTTTTGCCCTTTATACTCCAGTGGTTTGTTGCCCTCTCTTACTTTTTCCATTGTCTTCTCCAGTACCTTTTCTCTTGTAGTATATCTTAGGAATTTTACTACAATAGATCTTGGTTTTTGTTGTGGTTTAGAGGCCAATACTCTATGTGCCCTTTCTATTTCCATTTCATGCTGTAGTTCTGGACATCCTAGGGTCTTAGGGATCCACTCTTTTATAAACTCCCTCATATTCTTGCCTTCTTCATCTTCCTTAAGGCCCACTATCTTTATGTTATTTCTTCTGTTATGGTTTTCCATTGTATCTATTTTTTGAGCTAGTAGTTCTTGTGTCTCTTTAGTTTTTTTATTAGATTTCTCCAATTTCTTTTTTAAGTCTTCTACCTCCATTTCTGCTGCTACTGCCCGCTCTTCCATCTTGTCCATTTTTTTTCCCATTTCTGTTAAGGTCATCTCCATTTTAATTATTTTCTCCTCTGTGTTGTTTATTCTTTTTCTTAAATCCTTAAATTCCTGTGTTTGCCATTCTTTAAATGACTCCATGTATCCTTTAATAAGAGCAAGTATATCCTTTACCTTGCCTATCTTTTCTTCTTCTATTTCACCATACTCTTCCTCTTCTTCTTCCTCTGGGTTGACCATCTGTTGTTTCTTTGTTGCCCTTTCCTCCTCTTCTTTCTTGTTTCTATTGTCTTCTGTGGTCTCTTCTTGCTGCAGGTGTTCTGCAGCTGTCGTTGCCGGCTGTGGAGATCGACTCCCCAGCTGGTCCCCCCTCCCGTCGGTGTTTTTTTTTTCATTCGCATCGCGCATGCGCGAAGTTTCGCGCATGCGCGGTTGCTCACTTTTGCTCGGCTCTGCGAGCCATTTTTGTAGTCCATTATTTACCGACCTGAGGGAGCGGGTTTCTCTCTCCGCAGCGGGCCTCTTCGGACAGGTAAGGCCTTCACCTTTTTCCTCCTTTGTCTTCTCTTCCTCTCTTCTTACCGTTGCTTTCGACTTTTCTTTTTTTGTCGCCATCTTCTTTCCACCTTTATACTCACTTTTCTGTAACTTTTATTTCTGTGCCTTTGTGTTTTCTCTTGTTTTTCCCGACTTTTCTGGAGAGGGCTGGAGTTCACCGTCCGGCCACTACTTCATCGCGTGACTCCTCCCCCAAACTTGCTTATTCAATAGAACTATATATTTGATGGCACCAAAAAAATTAGTGAAAGGAAAAATAAAACAACTGAAAATCTCAATGATAGCCCTGAAGAGAACCAGAGTAAATGTGAGTATGTTTGCTAATTATTGCAAGCTGGGAAAGGACCATTTAATATAGGTGGTGGGGTGATTGTATATGATTTCCATAATTAACTATGTACTTGAGCGAATGTAATATTTCCTACATGTTGGAAATTAACAAGTGGTGGGGTCTTTTTACTTTGTAACCAATTCAATACCATGATTATTTAAATCCAAAGTTTTGATGGAAATACATACAGCTGTGTGGTAAGTGTGTTGTGACATGTTTTGACTGCAACTGAACTGCTACTTCCATGTAAAGTTTGTTTTAAAACGCCCAATTTTAAAAAAGATTTGCATGGTTGAAGTTAGCTAAATGTGGGTTGATGAGATCAGTATTTTGTAAAAAGATCAAGGCTTCCAAGTTGTAAATTCTTTGAAATGTGTATAAAAGTGAAATTGCTTTCATGGTTATCCATTGAATCGTAATTTGCCAATAGTCCATTTAACATTTATGAGAACCTTTGATGAATAATCTGTATGTGAAAACTCTTAAACCTTTTACTTTGGAATCTTGAGGACTGAACAAATTTAAAGAGAATTTTTTTGCCAAATTTTGCTTTTGAATTTAATCAAATCTGATTTTTTTTTTCCAAAATCAGATTTGAGTCCTCCAAATTTAATTTTATCTAGATATATATTTGTTGACAATTATGGGTTAATTCTGTCAACTATTAACAGCTTTTTAACAAGTTTTAGGATATGTGAATCAGTGATGTGTTCAATTTTATGTAATAGTTTGTCATCTGAATCCATTAATTTATGTTAGATACTTTCAGAATATTTATGCTTCTATATATATATATATGTACGTGCAAGTTAATTAGTCTCAAGACTTTTGCATTGTTACTCAATTTAAGTGTTATATGTTTTAATTAGTTAAATCTAAGTACTGTAATATTAAGAAACATTTATATGTTGTTTTAATGTAATTAACTTATCTCTTTAGATTTTCCTCTCTAGGTTTGTGATAAGTTGTATCACACAGGTACAGGCCAGTTCTACACACAGGAGGGATGGGATATGTGTGTCTGGAAACTGCAAGACGTTTGTCATTTGCTCTTGTTGCTGACAGCAGAATTTCCTGCTGCAAAACTATTTTGGCCTGTATCTTTGTGTATCAAATGTTTTTCTTTAAATAAACTTCTCTGGGCTGACCAACTTTGTTGGATAGGCTTTGAGGGTACATCTTATAGTGTATATTTATATATATATTATATATTTTAGTTTGGTTTATAAAGTTATAGCACTATGTTGCTGCTGTCAGCACTAGCTGCAAAGCAATCTGCCTACCAAGAGGAAAAACACAGGGTTTCAGATAAGATGGGCCAGCCTGAATTGTATTGGTATTTCACTAGTGGTTTTCTAGAAATTAGTTGACTTTTATAAGCATTTTTGTTTGTTCTTTATCACTGTTTATCCCCTTTCTTCCTATTTTATTTGTGTTATAGCAATGCCCAGTCATGCCATCTAGTCAGTCAAATATTTGCAGTTCATGGGGAGATATAAAGCAACAGTTTATGAATTCAATTATGCATTTTAGCAGTAGGCTAAAACATGCTGTTTTCCTCAAGCTCCTTGCTTTCTTGTGTCATCTTCTTGAGTGTGGCTTCCTTTGGGTATCTGCAGAATAGTTTATAATGCTATAATTTGTGAAGAGATCCAAATAAAATCATGGGTTTGGGTTTTGCTGAACATTAGCTAATTATAAAATGTTCTTAATATAAAATTTTTGTGTATTTTTCTCATTGTAGTCTTCTGAAAATGTGCTGGTCACATAGACTTGTTTCACTCTTTAGCAGCTTTATAACAATTACCATTTTAGAGGCTCCGAGATATGTATATACTGACATAATGCATTGATTATTTGCAGGGTCTATTAGAGATGTTTTAAAATGCCAGCTTTCAAATTTAGCAACCTTGAAAACCATTTGAGAGCTAATGGTTTTTAATTTTTTTAAATAGCCAAACACGTCTGGAAGTTTGCTCAAATGCAGCTGGATGACCAGCACAGTTTAATTTTCTTTTGTTTTTCTTTATCTCAACTTTGAAACTCAGGTTGATCCTCTGAGTAGTAGAAACCACACAGGTGCTGCATAGAGGGATATCAGCTTTAATCTTTTTCGTCATTATGGCAAATATTTGTTTTTCCCATTTTCCCTGCAAGTGTAATTGTCCACATTCAAAGCACAGTCTTGAGTATAAATTTGTCCCACCTTTGGAAATATGCTGTAAAACCTTTCTACTTAATTCCCAGTATTCAAAAACATTAATTTGAGATACCTCTACATAAAATTAATTTTATTTAAATTTTCGGCTTTCCGATTAGGACATCATTGTATTTATCTTGTCTTTTTCCTTCAGTCTTGTTTAGACAATGCATACTTTCTTTAAAACAAATAAGATTAGCATTGCTCTCATTTATTAGTGGAACCAGCCAAGGCTCATAACTGGCATCAGTCTATTCTATCTCACAACTTCCAAGATTTGAAGCTACATTTCTATTAAAATTACTATTAAACAATTGAAAAGTTTTGTGATATAAAAGTAGAGATTATTGACATCAACTGCTACATTTCATTGAAATCCTGGCTGGCTGAAACATCCTCCTTTCAGTGATTCATCAAAAGGGGCTTCCAGTTATCTGAAACCCTGGGATATCCTTTAAATTACCCCGCCCTAATACTGTGCATCATCCTGTTTTGTGTCACTACACCCTGCTACCTTGATTCACTCTTCGTCGTTGGATAGGTTTTGGATTTATTACTTTCGAGGACGAGCAATCAGTGGACCAGGCTGTCAACATGCATTATCACGACATCATGGGCAAAAAAGTGTGTAGTTGTAGTTTTATTTTACCCTTAGAATGAACCGAGGCTTAGGTGACTGGAGATTTCACTGGGGTTATTGTGCGTGGTCTCTATATTGAAGAGAATCCCGTTAAGAGGTAATTTAATGACTCTTAGTGGGACCCAGATTTAAGTACTATTTACTGCAGGAGATGCAGTAAATCTGTGGTATTTTATGCTTTTACCCTTTTAATGATATAAAAATTATTTATCAAAACAATGGATTGTGGTTAAATAAATTATGGCCATTTTTAAGAATGATGAGCCTGCATGCACTTAAGCAGAATTTATCAGCTGCTTGCACGTTAGTTGTAAAGACCTTTATTGTAGTTAGCTATTCATAAGACCGGTGAAATCTGTATTAATCATTTAAGTCTCCGTTTAAGAAACCACTCCTTCAGATATGTCTTTAAGGGCATAATTTTTGATTAGTTAAGTAAGTGGTAAGAAAACCATTAATGTTCTGATTGGCAGATCTATTTACATACTGAAGGACTGGTGGTCAATTTTATTTTGTTTTGTCTGAGGTCACTTGCTATATACTTTAGTGAATAACTTGTTTTAATGTAAAAGGAAAACTGTTAAGTGGCCTCATTTGCTTGATCTTCATACTGTGTTGTAATACAGCATATAGCTGCTCAATTTTATGTACAAGGAAGAGGCAATCTATGATGTTTAATCTGAAATGGGGGAGGGGTGGTGCTTATGTTCAAGTAGCAAAAATAAGGTGGCAATTGAGTTCTTAATTTACATGTGCTAGTTGTGTACAACATGAATATCAGACTTAATGCATGTTTAATTAAATGCTGTTTATAAATTAATTATTAAACTATCAACTACCAGTACATTGGGCAAAAGCAGGTTATTTAAAAATTCCATTATTTAATTTGTGGTTCAGTATTAAGCATTAAAAATTTTCCACTGCAGATTGTAATAACAAAAAAGTGTTGCAACTTTGGCCATTAGAATTCCTTGAAACTATAGATATGTATTAATATCTCAGTCTTGCCATGTCTAAACAATATACAATCTAACTTCAAATATCCAAAATGCTATGTTGAATAAATGTTTTTTTGAGAATTGGTAATTTAAAAAAAAGAGCCCTGTAGCAACAGCAAAATCACTAACAATTTTTAAACAACAAACAGCAAGAAAAAGTTTTTAAGCTTTAAAATACAGTTTAAATCTCACCAAAAAAAATGCTGCCACCAATCATCAACACGTCCCCATCGAGGCCCTACTGCTGTGGGGATCTCGACATCCCCGCTGCTGCTGGGAGCCCAAGGTGCCTCTGCTACTGGGATGCCACTCTCTTTGATGATGCCAGGACAAGAGATTCTTCTGACCCCTTTCTGGAGGCACCAGCATGCAGTTTGAGAGGGAGAGTTGGATGAAAAGTTGATAGGGTAAGGTAAAGAAGAAATGTAAAGAGAGAGGGGAGGGAGTGTGTGAAATGTAGACAATCATTCTAATTTCTTGTCGGGAGAATTTTTTTTTTCAACCTATGAGGTCAGTTCAGCTCCAAAAAATTTTGGATAAATGAAGATTTTGATGAATTTGATTTTGGATCATCAGAATTTTACTGTAGTTAATTTGTTCATCTACTTTGTTATTCTTGGGGATTTTCTGTTTACCAGTACACTTAGCTTGCTAGTCCCAAAATCCAAATTTGATAAATTATATTAATACTGTAGTATAATCTGGCCTGGAATGCTCCCTGCTTTTGTTAAGAGGTGTGTTAGCATTTCCATTTGAATTTTAAGTAGAACATACTTGATAAATTACAAATTTGAAATTTCTGAGAATTATCTGCAATTTTTTAAAAATTAAAATTTGGATGTTATTGATAATTTTTTTGCTACCCAATATATCTGATGTGGGTTTGAATCTTAGCAATTATAAAAATGTATGGTCTGTTAGTAATTTGCAGAAAATAATGGAAGGGCTACACCAATTTAAGTTATTGGTATAAAAATATCCCAAATATGCCCTACAGTAGAAGTCCAGAAATCTGGTCCATCCAAGAATCTGGACTGAAAATTCTCAAACCTTTTAAATTTAGCTGGTTTTTGTGTACATGCGTAAGTGCTAGAGATGCATAGCGACAAAAATTTACCACTTATTTTTCTTTAAAACTGCTCATTTTAATAAATAAAACATGCTGTATTTGCTAATGAATAAACTATCAATTAATCTCTTAATCTCTTCTTAAATTTGAATTTTAAAAATATTGCCTGAGAATCCAGAAATTCAGAAAATCCAGTCTGATCCAACCCCCGAGCAGTCCCAATTTTTTTTGGATTTCAACTGTATTTTGCATAAGGCCCACATGAAGGTTGATGTGGAAAATGGAGAATCCGATTTCATCTTAAAAATGAGTTTGAAGCACTGGAGCAAAGGGAATGTTACCTTTCAACTGAGCACTGACCAAAATAAAAAGTCTGTTCTTCCTTACTCTTTCTTCTTTCTCTTCTATCTTTGGCTTGGCTTCGCAGACGAAGATTTATTTATTATTAACATAATTACACTTTCTACTCACTTTCTAGTTTAAACCATGGCTGTTAAAAGTCTTTGTGAACATAAAGCAATGACCAGTTGGAGTTTGTGTATTCTCCCTGTTTGTGGGTTTCCTCCGGGTGCTCCAGTTTCTTCCCACGTTACAAAGATTAGGGGCAAGGCTAATAGGTAACATTGATGTATTTGGGCGGAGCAGACTCGAGACCTTGTTACCGTGCTGTCTGTAAAATAAAAATTATTTAGTGCTGTTGAAAATTATTTTGGTTCGTTTCCATGGGATTGTGTAGAGTTCGAAGTTGACTGTGTGGCCTTTGCTTTTAAAATATTTATGAGAGGAGTATGTTGCCTGCCAACAAATTAAGATAGCAAATTAGAGTTCATGCTTTTGCCCATGGCACTGAAATAAATTTATGTCCTATAATCTATGTTGTGCACTAAACTTCAAAATACTGTTCAGCAGTCTTCCTTTTTCCCTCTTTTCCATACTGTCCTATTCCTAGAATATTCCAATAGAGTAGGTTTACACTATAGAGACACAAGCCATTAAGTTATTGCAATACTCTGAAATATCTTGAGGTTAATTAAGAAATTTGTTGAGAAATAAATATGATTAATATCTAAGAATCCAGAAACTATCTCTAATATCATCAGTCCCAAGCATGCTGGATTATCGGAGTATTACTGTACATTCCAATAAGCAAAGCATTACACTATTGAATTAAATTGTTAGTTTCTAATGCATTAACTGATATACCATTTTGGTGATTTAAAAATCCTCCCTGGACATCCCTTTGACGTGTAAAGAATATTCTGATATTAACATTTAATTTCCAATATAAACTAAGCAAATGAAAGGAGAGTTAAATAGTTTGTACAGTTTCAGTTGAGGGAATTATTAGTGAATGCCAAGAAGGTTCATGAAAGAGTAAATATTTATTTTTAACATGAAGTTAGTTTGTATATCTGACAAAGGGTGCCTTGCTCTTAAGTGACATCAAATGTGGTGATGGTGTATAATATATTCAAACACAGTATGAAGATTTGCTTCTAATTTAATCAAAACTGTCCATTTTTATCTGCATGTATTTCCTTTTTCTGTTAAAGATGTAATTTAAGACTCGATTAGCTCATCCATTCCCTCTGACATTATGTTTCAAGTAATTAATTGAGATTCTTTATGCATAGCCTGGGGAAGGTAAGTCATTATCTTCCATTAGATGTTTAAATAATACTTTTTTAAGTAAGGCCACATCAATCTAAAGACTATGTTTCTCAGGTAATTTGCATCTATAAAAATGGTGATGGTTAGATTAATTTCTATTAACTACTCCAAAGAAACTAATGAACAAGTTTAGATCTTTTTAATTTGAAACTAAATGTACAGCAAAGTATTTATGTAAAATAGTAATGTATACTTGAGAAACATAAATATTTATCTATTTACTTATCTATATCTATATATATATATATATATATACATTGGCCTATTTAAGCTATTTTAAATGTAGTTGTAAGTTATAAGATGTAAGTGTAAATGTTAAGTTTAATAGATAATGGGTGTGTCAAGGGAGAGGGTTGTGGAAGAGTAGTGGGAGTAGCTTTTTTATCCTTCCCTCTGTTATCCTAATTAGGTTGAGGTGAAACGTGCAGAGCCTCGTGACAGTAAAGGCCCAGGGCCTGGCCAGTCGGGAGCACCACAGTGGGGCAGAAGCTTACCAAATGCCGCTAATGGCTGGGGAGGTCAGCCCTCACAAGGCTGGCAGCAGCAGAGTTATGGTAGCCCACAAGGTAAATGGGTTAAATATTCAAGCAGCATTAAATATTTTAATTTGCTTTGTTAACTTACTATGTGGTAGATTAACATCTAGATTTATTGATTATTCCATATTAAAAGGTTACTGGCAGTGCTCTGGTGACTTTTGACTTTCTTTCATGTTACTAAACTCCCTAATTCTGACATATTGTGCAGCAAGATGAATGAAGAGATGAGTTGCCTTTTGTGTTGCCCACTTATTTTTTTAAATCTAGGTGAGTGTGGTGTCAAAAAAGGCAGAAAATAACTTGAGCTGTTCCATGCATCCTGTTAATGTTTTGTTTCAGGATATTATGATTCAGCTTAAACAATGAATGCTTGTAAAATCAATAGATCATTAGTGGGATGTTGTGCATTTTCTCCAGTTAAATCCAGAGGAATAACTTGTCAGTGGACATGCGTTTGTTTTAATTACTCTTTATTTTTCAGGAATGTGGATGGCACCTGGTCAGCCAATGGGTAGGTTTTTATTTTAAAATAAAAAATTGGAACAATATTTTCTATACAAACTTCTACACGGGAAAGAAACAACAAAATTAATTTGTTGTTTTTGGGTTTTGTAGGTGGGTTTGGGCCTCCACCACCTCCAGGAGGGCGAGGTGCCCCTCCACAACCACCCCATTTTAACCCGTATGTAGTGCCACAGCCACCTCCAGGAAGTTTTGCACCACCTCAGGGATTTGGACAGGGTTTCGGAGCACCTCCACAATATGGTATGCTTTTAAACCTATTAAAGCAAAAATAGTTTTGGGCTTATAGGATATTATGTTAGAAAAATGTAAGATTAAATATGCCTTTCTATTTTAGTGAAAAATCATACAAGTTGCTAAAAATCCAGAAAATGTATTATACAGTTGTATCAAAACATGCATATGATTTTTTTTGCAGAATGTGTTAGAACAGTTATTGTATGGTATCAGTACATTTTTCAGTATGATTGATGCTGGTTGTTGGTGGGGGAGGGGTGTATTACATAATATTTTTAAGCAGCCTATTTAATGGCATGCTCAAAATAATGAGGGAGGGCTTGAACAAATAGGATCTTATTCTAAGATGCCTTATTTTACATTTGAAATAAACTTGTTTAGCAGTGCAGCCTGTAGAGGCCTTAATTTCATGTTGACAGATTGTACAATACTTTTGTTTTTTTAATCTTCTGTACAAAAAGTTAAATATCTGTCAAAATGTCTTGCAGGTATTCTGCATTGCTGATTTTGAGGCCATTGAGTGCCATGATGGTCTGCATTGGGTCTTGCAGCAAATCAGCTGTGCTGGATTTGAATCTGTAGTAGTCTGTTTGCTGTTAACTTCTGCTTCATTTTATTGTTGGTCCCTATAAATCTTGCAATCTATTTTCTGTTGATCGAAGTATGAACTTCAGTGTTGATCGCTTCAGTGTTGATCGCATGTGGTCCTTTTGTTTTAAGCCGAGAGCAGAATGATTGGCAAGATTCCTGTTAGGCAATTTACAAGCAGTTAAGAGTGAAACAGCTGGGTACAGTGTAGTATTATATGAGATTTATGCTTTATGCACATACATGAACGCCTCAGTATGGCAAGTGCCTAATAAAAGTTCTGTTCAGAGGCATACCTGGATGTTTTGATTCTGCTCATGATCGTTAAAACTTTTGTCCTTGTGCGACAAATATGTAATCTGCGCGACACCCCACCTATCCCAATATTTTTTTAAAAATCTATCACGTCTGACCTGAGCTCATTCTTGTTGCTATTCAGGCTATGGAGGATTTGGCGCACCTCCAGCTGACCAGTTTGGCCCACCTGGAATGCCAGCACCCCCTGCCACACCAGGAGCAGGACAGATGGGCTATCCACCAGCAACACAGACACCTCAGGATATGAGCAAGCCACCTGCTGGACAGCCCGAATTCCCTGGGTTCAACCAGTATGGTAGGTAACAAGTAGTGTAGGTTTTGGAGGTGCTGTAGGATTAGAAAAGAACACTACTCCCATCAGAGAATATGACCTGTGAAATCAAGGGCCCTGTTACCTGCTTGTATTCCCAGCAGGAGTATGTGAACACCAGAAGACAGAGGTAAATAATGGTGGGTTGAATTAGATCATCCTTTTCTAGCATTTTATAATGTGTTCATGGATGTGAAATCAATTGTTAGGACCAGAGCAGCAGAGGTAGCCATCAATGTGCAAGTTACCAGAAAATACAAGCTTATTCATTGAAGTAGTTATTCACTATTTTACATCCAAAGCAGTATTATAATTTGTCAAGTTGTCTCCTAATTTCAACTCCTCCCTTCCCACCCCTGCCCCTTCCATCTTCCATAACTTGGAATGTTAGTAATTCCTAACCCAGCTGTTGATCTCTACTGTTCTCAATCTTGATTTGGGTCCATCTGCTTCCTTTTGTTAGCTGGCAACTTGCATCTCCCTACTTTCAGTTTCAGATGCAGTGGGGAGACTGACCAGAATACATTTTAAGATAAGAGAGTTAGTTCAAAAGGTTTTGAGGAGATGGATAAATTGAAACCAGGTCTTGTTCTAAAGAAATTTTAATGAATAAAAGACTCTTGTGATCGATTTGTATTTGCAATTGGCTGAAAACATTATTTTACGGTGATGATCCCTCACAAAATCTTGAATATTAAGACTAATTAAAATCCTTAAATATTGAATTTATTTTGATTTGACAATGAGCTAAGACTTTTGTTACACAAGATTGCTCATTTGGAAGTAGCTGAACCATTGCATGTAATTCACTATAATTCTCTGCTCATTTAATCATTGTCATGAGGTGCATGTATTTATCTCCTTAAACCCAAATACACTGCAATACAGTACCTTTTCTACAGGCTGTACAACTACTAAAGGTACTTGACTACGAGGCTCAGTCCCTAATGCTAATTTAGATACAGATTGTTTTAATTATATATACCGATAGTTTGTTGCCACAATTTACCGATTTTAAAATAACAAATTGACCAACTAGTTGCTTAAAAATGTGTTTCTATTTCACTGGCATTTCTTTGCATCCATATGCCACCGGTGACCTGATGCATCTATGCCATGGATTGAAGCAGGCTCAGGCTTACTGGGGTAGTCATCCTGGTTTCCTCATCTCCCTAATAGGAATGGGTAACTATCCTCAGGATCCTTCAGGCTACGGACCCACGCGTCCTTCTCAGACTTACGGTCAGGCTGAGCAGGGATATAGTGCAGCAGGTAGGTGTGCATAGACTTTGAACTGCCTTGCTTCAACAAAGATGAGTAGCTCACGTAGGATGTAGTCCTTGCTCACTTTTTTTTAATTAAGTAGGAGAATAGTGCTAAATCAGTTGAGCATTTGTTGTGCTGGTACAAGGATGATCTAATTGTGAAATATGAAGTTTGATTTTTTTTTAAAGTTATTTGTGAGTTGTGATATTTGCTTTTTCTTCCCCTCTATAAACAGTCATAACTCTTCTGTTTTATTTACTAGGTTATGGGCAAGACATGAGTGGTTTTGGCCAGGGCCCAAGTTTCTCGGATCCAAACCAGCCAGCTCCCACATATGGAGGACCCTCAGCACCAGCGCCTCCAGGGGCACCACCATCCGCACCAGGTGGATTTGCCCGCGGTCAGAACCACAATGCTCAGGGGTTCCATCCTTACAGGCGTTAAAACCAAGGCAGGGAAAATATAAAGGAGCATATTCTGGTGTAAATTTGGCCAGGATTTCCTTAATTTGTGACTCTTTTGTGACAATCACTTGATTAAATAACAAAAACAAAAAAAAAATTTAAAAGGAGTTTGAAGGATACGCTGTGAGCTTTGGACTGCATTTTTTGAATTTATTCTCCTCTCTTCCCAACAGCACAATGACTTCTGCACTCTGAGTGATGCAGGGTTTAGGAGAAATATTCTGCTGTACCATATAAATCTTGGTTTTGTTTATTTTTCATTTGTTCCTTTGAGTCTTTGTTTTACCCTAGTATACTTTTATGTTTAAATAAAATGGAAACATTTGAATTCAAGCGTTGCAATTTTTAGGAACAATTTTGTACTATTTACATCTGACTTATTTTTTAATTTAAGATGTAGATTTCCCTAAAGAATGGCTGTAGAATAAGCTGAAAATTAAAGACAGATGACCCCCTGATTTAAATAAAGAGAGCACATTTCGTTTAATTGGCCTGGCCTCTGAATGATATGTAGTTACAGTTTTTCTTTTAAAAAAGTTTGTGAATTTCAGGTATTTATCAATAGATTTATTTTACATGATTGCACTCAAGCACAGCAGAAGTATATTCAGTAATCATTTCTTCTGCATTAATTCCCCAACCTGCAGCTCAATACTATTGCCTTCAGAAACAGTATTTTGTTCCTTAGATTTTGCTGAATTATTTGTAAAGCAATAACTTGTCACCTGATGCTAGTGACTATATTGTTCTCACTGGATTTAACAGAAACATAGAAGATAGGAGCAGGAGTAGGTCATTCGACCCTTCGAGCCTGCTCCGCCATTCAATGAGATCATGGCTGATCGAAGGCTCACTGGTTTTAACAATATGTTTTGTTAGCACGGATTTCAAGTTTGAAGTCTACATTTGTCAGGTATTCTGATGTACAGAAAAGGTTTGTTTTAAGTGCTATCCAGCAAGATGGTCTCTATCCCACCACCAAACACATCTTCCGCTCTCCGCCTTCCATAGGGACTGCTCTCTCACCCACTCCTTCCCACTAATCACCTGCTTGGTTCCTTTCCCTGCAGCTGCAGGAAGTGCCACATTTTTACCCATACTTCCTCTCACCACCATTCAGGGACCCAAACACTCCATTCAAGTGAAGCAACACTTGGGCATCTGCAGGAGTTACTACTACATCCGATGCTCCAGATGTGGCTGGAGAGACTGAGCACAGGTTAGGAGATTGCTTTGCAAAGCACCTTCACTATGTCTGCATTAGTGACAGGAATCTTCCACTGGCCAACCACTTCCATGCTGACATGTCCGTCCATGGCTTTGTACTGTCCCACCAAGACTACTCATAAATTGGAGGGAGGAGCAACACTTAGTTTTCCCCCTGGGCACTATCCAACTGGATGGCATTAACATTGACCTCTTATTTCTGCTCGTCTATTCTCCAACCCTTTCTTTTCCCTTCTTCCTCCAGATCTCTACTTCTTTCCCCTGCCATCCCTCCCCCCCCCCCCCCCCCCCCCAATTTTCTGGTGGCCCTCTCTTATCCACCTATTAACTCCTGCCTTTAGGGCTGTACCCCTGCCACCACCTCCCCCCACCCCCACCATTTTGTTCAGGTGCCGGCCTATATTTCTTCATACGCGAAGAGCTCAAACCTGAAACATTGGTTATGGATCTTCATCTTTGCTATATAAAATATACTGTTTGACCTGCTGAGTTTCTCCAGCATTGTGTTTTTATTTAGTCTAAACATAAATACTGTTCAGCAGATAAAACAAGTACAATTACAATGAGAAATCAGTTCAAATGGAGTAATGGCATTGTTATTTTACTGTTCTTTGATTGTCCAGCCACTGTCAATTGTGCCCTGAGAGCTGCTGTTGGAATAAGATACTTAATTTTCCTGCATAGTTTCTCTTCCTCACCCAAATTCAGATACTGTATCAACCAATTAATATTTCACCACTTGTTTTCTATGAATTACATTTCATGCTCTGTCACTCCTAAACGTGTAGTAATTTAATGCCTTCTAGTATGTCAACCAAGTGAGACACCTGAGACCAAGTGAAATATTTAAGATCAATATTCAGTTTATTATGAAGATAGTTTTTCTTTTCCATAAAAGATGCTAACGCAGCGCTGCTTTTGACAAGAGAAGCAAAAGAGCATCTCTCAGAGAATCAAATATCCATGGATTCTGCTGCCTCCTGAACCTGTGACCTGGATGGTCTCCTGACTTTGACATCCCAATCTCCAACATCTGCCCCTGGTTGCAAACTCCCAAAGTGATCGGGAAACTCTCAACACCTAAGGCTCTTTGGTAGCAATGCCGTCTTTGGTGCCGTCATGAGTCAAAATCCCGATACTTGATTCCCACAAACTGACTGTTGGTGACGTGGTGTGAGGCTGAAGTCTGCCGTGCCTTGTTCTGGTCTGCTGCTGTGGTTTCCTATCCCGAAGCATCTTCTCCCTGGCTTTACAATGTTTGGAGGGGTGGGGGGGGGGGGGGGGGGGGGTGGGGACTGGTGGTGTGTTCTCATGCTCTTGTATGATTGTTCATTTATCTGAAATCTCAGATTTAGAATTTATTGTCATGAACATAGAATTTGTTTTGCGGGCATCAGTGCAAATATTACTATAAATTACATAAATTTATGCAAAAATAAGAAAAAGTGAGGTAGTGTCTGGTTCATTGTCCATTCAGAAATCTGATGGCAGAGGGGAAGAAGCTGTATTTGTGTTTGTCTTGTAACTCCTTCCTGACGGTGGTAGTGTCAAGAGGGCATGGCCTGGGTAATGGGGGTCCTTGAGGACATAGACTGCTTTCTTAAGATACCACCTCTTGTCAATGTCCTCAGAGTGAAGACTGATGCCCATGATGGCGCTGGCTGAATTCCCAACTGTATTTTTCTCCTGTCTTGTATATTGGCACCTCCAGACCAGACAGTGGTGCAACCAGTCAGAGTGCATCTGTAGAAATTTGCAAGTCTTTGGTGATGGACCTAATCTCAAACTAAATATATGTAGGTGTGATGTGGCCATCACAGAATTGTGGCTTTGGGAGCTGAACATCCAAGGTTACATGGTATTGAAAGGATAGGCAAGTAAGCAGAGGTGGCAGATGGCTCTTGGTCAGGAACAACATTAACTCGTTAGAGGTGACCTATAATCATTGTGGATTGTTAAGAAATGGTAAGGGTAAAATACACTCGATTGCTATATATACATCTCCAAACAGTAGCCAGGATGTGGATGACAAACTGCAACAGCAGATAAAAAAGACATATAGAAGAGCAGTATTTAGGTAGTCATGGGGGATCTTAATATATTGGGAAAGCTAGTTTGTGACTGGATCTTTTGTAGAAATTTAGTTTAGAGCAGCTTGTTGATGGGCCCGTAAGGGGATCGGCTGTACTGGATTGGGTGTTGGGTAATGAGAAAGCTTCAGTAATGGAACCATTAGGAGGCAGTGATCTCAGTATGACTAAGTTCTCTTTGAGATTTAACATGGAGAAAATTAGTTGTCAGCATTTCAGTGGAGTAAAGGGAATTACAGTGACATGAGAGAAAGTAGCCAAAGTAGATGAGAAGGGGGCAATGGATAGTTTCTACAGGAAATAGGGAAGATGCAAAATAAACACAACAAAAAAGGAAATATTTAAATGGAAAAATGTCACAATGTGCCTTTGATTTCTCTCGTCAGACAATGTGTGCAAAAATTAGTGGGAAGAAAGAAGGTAACTAAAAAAAACGAGGGAAAAGCTGAAGTATGAAAGTAGGCTAGCAAATAATATTAAAGATACAAAAAGACTTTCCAGGTATGTAAAGAATAGAGAGGAGATATAGGACCACTAGAAAATGATGCAGGAGCATTCATTATGGAAGACATGGTGATATCAGAGGAACTAAAGTATTTTGCATCAGTCTTCATGGTGGAAGACACTAGCAGTGTGCCTATTGATGTTGCTGTCATTCATTTCAAGAGGAATAGAGTATAAGAGCAGGGATGTGATGAGTGTTTATGGGCACTAATGAGACCTCACTTGGAGTATCGTGAGCAGTTTTCGGCTCATTTAAGAAAAGATGTGCTGATGGTGGAGAGGGTTCAAAGGAGGTTCATTTGGATGATTATGGGAATTAATAGTTATTATACGAGGAGTGTTTGACAGTTCTTGGCCTATACCTGTTGGAATTTGAGAGAATGAGGGGAATCTCACTGACACATTTTGAATGTTGAAAGGCATGGACTGGGTAGATATGGAAATGGTGGGAGAGTCTGGGACAAGAGGGCACAATTTCAGGATTCAGGGGTGTTTGCTTCGAACAGAGATGCATAGGAATTTCTTCAGCCAGAGGGTGGGAAATTTGTGGAATTGTTGCCACAGGCAATTGAGGCCAGTTTTTTGGGTGTATTTAAGACAAGATTCTTGATTAGCCAGGTTTTGGGGAGAAGGCTGAGTGGGAGAAAATTGATCAACTCAAGATTAAATGGCAAGATTTGATGGCCTGAATGCCCCATTTCTGCTCTTATGTTTTGGCCTTATGGACAAATCTTAAGAGATATTGACACCCAGGAACTTGAAATCGTAACCCCTTAACTGCTGACCCCTCCTGAATCCACAATCATGCAAAGAGATACATTAGAACATTTAGTTACAACTTGAAAGCTGGAAGGAAAAAGAAGCCGAGACCGAGAATGAAACTGACAGATGGATTACATTGTGGTTAGAAACTGGAGGCAACAGCTACAATTCAGAGGTTCAGAGACTGATGGAGAGACTTCAGAAGGGAGTCAGGCAAAAATGACCCACTTCACATAAGTGGAGACGGTCAAGAACTTCAAATTTCTGGGTCTCAACATCTCCGAGGATTCGTCCTGGAACTTTGCAATCAGGAAGGCCCGCCAGTGGCTGTTCTTTGAGGTGTTTTGAGATTAGGTATGTCACTGAAAACTCTCAAACTTCTACGGGTGTGTACCGTGGAGAGCATTCTGGCTGGATGCATCACTTGTGGAGGTGCCAACTCTCAGGACAAGAATAAACTCCAGAAGGTTGCTCACTCAGCCTGCAACAACACTGCCACCAGACTTAACTCCATCGAGAACGTCTGCAAGAGGCGGTGTCATCAGAAAGCAGCCTCGATCCTCAAAGATACCCCCCTCTTCACTCAGGAGCCTGAAGAGGAGCACTCAGCATCCCAAGGACAGCTTCCTTTCCGCTGCCATCAGATTCCTGAATGATCGATGAACCAAAGACACTGCCTCACTTTCCGTGCTGTTATTTTTAATTATATTATTGTTGTAAGATGGTTATAAGGTGAATGTTTGCACTTTGATGCTGCTGCCAAACACCAAATTTCATGACAATAAACCCTGACCCTGACACTGTTGGACCTGCTGGGTTTCTCCTGCAGTGACTTTCATGACTGCCCCGCCCACGATAAGGGGTCTTTGGCAGGGCCGGCATCTGCTTTCAAGAAGCTGGCGACACGACCCAAAGCGCTGAGACCGCAGCCGCATGGGACGGGGAGGCTACCTGCGCATGCGCTCCAAATTCCCCGCCTCGCAGAGCGGAAGTCCCGCGATATTCGCCGCCCCGGAAGTGAGGCCCGTCCTTTCCAGCGAGAGCCGGTGACCATGGTGGGTGCGCTGGGCGAGCGTTCGGTGCAATCCGTCTCCATCCTGCTCTGCATTAACACCGAGGGGGGGGCACGGAATTGTATTTAATGTTGGGAACGCTCAGAACTGTCACAGCAACGCCTTAATTTTTTTTAAATATAAAGGGTAGGACCGGGTGGGCCTCAGGCTGCCGCAGCCACGGTGGCGGAGCATGGGGTTGGGCCGGGCCACGACTGGGGCAGTCGGAACTCGGCGTGAAGATGCTCGCCGGCCCGGGGTGGGGGTTTGAAATAGGGTGGCCCTTTGCAAAAGGAGCCCATGGGGTACTAGTGTCTTTGCGTTTGTTGTTTTTTTTTGCACTACCGTTTAAATGTTAAAAAACTCTTGAGTATCTGACCATGCCCACACTTTTTTGGAAAGGGCCACCCTAGTTTGAAAAGATGGGGCTGGGGGTGTTTCCCCCCCCCCCCCCCCCCCTCTAATGCAACGTCGTGAATTCCTGCGCCGAAAGGTAAGTTGTTCATTCACAAAACGGAAACGTGCCCCAGAGAGGCATTTGTTCACTTCTGAATTTTTTTTTTGGTTACCTAGGCTGAACAAGTGGAACAGAAGAAGAAAAGGACCTTCAGGAAGTTCACCTACAGAGGTGTGGACCTGGATCAGCTTCTTGATATGTCCTAGTAAGTTGCATTCTAATAGTAGTTCCTTTATACGAGTGAATATTCTGCTTTCTTGCCACTTTTTTTCCCCCTGAGGTTATTTAAAACTTCTGCGTGTTGGTGTTTAATCTGATTTTTTTTTGGACTAAATCAAAAAGCTTTCAACCATTCAGAGCTGTGAATAAGTGGGGTAGTTCGGCTGCCATCTTGTCCTGGTTTTGGCTTCATATAAAAGGGTCCCCTGTTGCAGTTATAATAGTAAATCTTTTGAATCCAATTTGTCCATGCCGATCACAAAATGCTTTTGGCCCATATTTTTAAAATCTCATTCGCGAGGTATCTGGCCCATGAATATGAGCTGCCCAAATTCACCTGCATGATCAATTATGTCTTTGAAATAGAGGAGACCCACATGGAGACTGTACATGCTCCTTCAAGACAGCGCCATATTTGCTGCCATAAAAATGTATGGATTACTACACCAGCTGTACTGCCCGGCACCAATCTCAGAGCTGTGAATAAGTGGGGTAGTTCGGCTGCCATCTTGTCCTGGTTTTGGCTTCATATAAAAGGGTCCCCTGTTGCAGTTATAACAGTAAATCTTTTGAATCCAATTTGTCCATGCCGATCACAAAATGCTTTTGGCCCATATTTTTTAAATCTCATTCGCGAGGTATCTGGCCCATGAATATGAGCTGCCCAAATTCACCTGCATGATCAATTATGTCTTTGAAATAGAGGAGACCCACATGGAGACTGTACATGCTCCTTCAAGACAGCGCCATATTTCCTGCGTAACAATGTACGGATTACTACACCAGCTGTACTGCCCGGCACCAATTTAGCTGCTGAAACCTTCCTCCCTAAATATATTTTTAAAAAACATGTATTAAGTTTAACAAAAACCCTTTACACAAGATATAGTAATGATAAATCAAATTATATATGTATATTTCAATTGAAAATTAGCATAATGATAATTATTACATAACTTATTTCATTCAGGACATCAAATTCTATAAATCATATAATTAAGCAATTAAATCATAGCTTGTACTATATCCAAAAATAATGTTCAATACAAATAATATGCTTAAAATTCCCTTATATAAGATATGTTCTCTGATGTGATTATATTGTACTGTGATATGATCTGTAATTTGTAGTTTAATTATCTGTCGTATTAATAAAAAGGAAAAAAATATTCCTACTAATCTGCACCCTCCCTCTAAACAAGGTTGTTTGTATATATGGTAAATATGAATTGAACAATGTCCCCCAGACACCAGAGGGAATCCCTGGAGCATCCACATCACTATTCCTCAGATTACAATAATCCATCAATGGGTCTTTGGCTTGGTTTCGCAGACGAAGATTTATGGAGGGGTAAATGTCCACATCAGCTGCAGGCTCGTTTGTGGCTGACAAGTCCGATGCGGGACAGGCAGACGCGGTTGCAGGGGAAAATTGGTGGGTTGGGGTTGGATGTTGGGTTTTTCCTCCATCTCGAGTACTTCGATGTTAGGGATGAAGTCGCTCCAATGAATGTTGAGGATGGAGCGGAGACAACACTGGTGGAAGCGTTCTAGGAGCCGTAGGTGATGCCCCACACCTTATCAAATTCACATTTTGCATCTTTAATATTAGATTTTATTTTTTTCCAAATTAAATAAGACATGATATGTAACCATCGAATGTGAGTGGGTGAAACATTATCTTCCCACTTCATCATAAGTGCTTGTCCAGCTCTCAACAAAACAAAAGCTCTGGTTTGAGGACACAGATAAATCCTCTTCTGGATTAAAAAAAAATCAACGGTCATGGTTCTAATTTAGTCTTAAGAATTATTGATAAAGTTTGGAAAATCTCCCAAAACATGAATCATTGAAGTTTCAAATTTTTTTGCACCTATCACATAATGGATCCATATGAGGATAAAAACTAGATAATTTAACTTAAGACATACATTCTGTGCACAAAATGAAGACTCATCAAATGAAAGGTTGCCATTTAAATACCATTTGTGCCCATCTCTGCCACTTCATTTGGCAGTTTGCTCCACATACTCATCCAGCTGCTGAGTGGAAAAATTTGCCCCCTTCAATCTTTCCCCTTTCACTTGAAGGAGATGTGATATAAATAATGAAAATTAAATATATCCAGAAATCTCCGGTTTAGTGTAACTATAACATAATTCAACATTTGGCTTTCAGTGAACAGTTGATGCAGTTGTATTGTGCTCGACAGCGAAGGCGTGTGAACAGAGGTCTGCGTCGTAAGCAGCAGTCCCTCCTGAAGAGGTTACGCAAAGCCAAAAAAGAAGCTCCACCAATGGAAAAACCAGAGGTTGTTAAGACACATCTTCGTGACATGGTTATCCTTCCGGAAATGGTTGGCAGCATGGTTGGTGTGTACAACGGCAAAACCTTTAACCAGGTTGAAATCAAGGTATTGTGAATTTTCCATTTTAGCATTATTTTCCTTGTGTTCCATGCCAGAAAATTCTCTTGGTATGTTGGAGAGACAATGCCACAAGGGATTAAAAATAATAATGTAATAGACCATTCAACTATGGTCTTTTTGTCATGTTATCCAATAAACATGCTTGGCTCAGGATAAGACCGGCTTGATAGGACTATCAAGTTACCATCATTTTGTTGAAACAAGAAAAGGGTGTAATTTAAGCAGAATTAAATTCCATGGAAATTGGTCTAATTTCAAGGTACACTTTATCCTAATTTTGAACAGAAAACTGGTTGATTCTATATTAAATACTGGACTATTTCGTATGACAAAGGAGGCGATTCTTGGATTTGTTCTATTCTGATAAGATGAACGTTTATAAAACAGATGTTGCATTTGTTTAGGCCATGTAAATTGACTAACTTTGTGGTAAATTTATTATTGTTACAAAATTATAAATGTTTCAAGGGCTGCTTTGTAGCAAGAGCAGCCATTAGGAAGTGTTGCCTTTTAGTGTTGCCCACTTAATATTTTAATTGATTAAGTGTGGTGTCAAATAAGGCATAAAGTAATTTCAGCTGCTCCAGCCATTCTGTTGCCCTTCTGCTTCAGAATATTGTGATTCAGTTGAAACAGATAACTGGAATATTACATTAATGATTGACATGTAAAGGCTTCAACATGGCTGCATGCAAGTGCCAAATCAAGGCCATCTGAAAATTAGAGGAACACCCCAATATTCTGTCTGAACACTGAACTGGTCCCTCCCCTGTCTATCCCATCGCTTCCTGTTCCCCACCTCCCACCCATATCCACCGATGACCTCTTGGGTATGGGCCTGAGCACTTGTTGTTTTATTCAGGTGCCCCTATCTTTTGTTCATATCTTGATGAAATGTCGGTTACGTATCTGCCATAAAGAACTCTGAAGGACCTGCTGAGTTTCTGTAGCACTTGTATTCTTTACTGGAATATTTGGCATTTTGTAAATTCCATGGTGATTTGGGCTGTGCTAATCGCTACTGTGCAGGAGTACATTAATTTTTCTAAATGATTATTTTGCATTAAGGTCATAAAATACCAAATTGTCAATAGAGTTAATATTTTGGGTGATTGACTTTTCATTAATTTGTCATAAGTGGATTTACCATATTTTCCTTTTGAATGATTTGTATTTGCTCTTCATTCAAAACATCAAGTTTGTATCATTTTGTGTATTTTTTTAAAAAATGACAGCTGTTTTAAGGAGGTTATGATGTCTGCTATTTTCTCGAAAGGTTGGGCAATGATTCCAGTTATTGGAATAACGGTTTTGAATCGCAGTTTGTTCATTGCCATCTTGTTGATTGTTTGATCTGACTGCTGAGAATTGTTAGTCCAGTTGCATGTTTGAATGCTGTGCAGAAAGTTAATGTGTTTAATTCTATTTTTTTTTCAGTTAATAGCTCTTTTTTTTCCCTCTTTCAGCCTGAAATGATTGGCCATTATCTTGGTGAGTTCTCCATCACCTACAAACCTGTCAAGCATGGCAGACCTGGTATTGGGGCCACTCACTCCTCCAGATTCATTCCTCTGAAGTAGTGGTTGTAATGGAAATGTGTAAATAAAACTTATTCCAGATCATTTTGACTTGGAGACTTTTATTTTTCTATAACCTTTTCCATTTCCAGAATAAATATGCATTAGAATGGAGATTTTTGTTTGATTGTGTGAAGATTGTGGGTATGATGAGCATTTATTCTATTTTTAAATCCTCTTTTGAGTTCAAAGTTTGATTATTGTGTTCTGAAACCTCTCACTGGCCCAGTCAGGACGGATTTCTGATTTTTTCACACCATTTCTTCTGCACTTAACAGTTGTACAGAATTTGGCTTGAATCTGAAGTGGGTTGATTGAAGAATTGGTGAGATTGTATGAAAACATCCTACATTTGGTGGCAAGGTTTTCAAAATTTGTCATGAAGTATTCTACCTCAGCAATCCCACATTGCTAATTTATATAATCCTTTAATCAATAGAACTGAGGTATGGGTGTTTTGGGAGCAAACAACCAAATCTTGAGAGGAACCCATAATGTGTAGCAAGAAAATGTTGAAAATATTTGTAAAGTTGAGCTATGGATAAAATTCCATTATTTGACACCTCAGTTCATTACACAGCAGGAACCATTGTGTGGATTATTTGCATGCTGGCCTGACTGCTCCTGCACTCCTTCAATCCTCCCTGCAGGGAATACCATCACATCTTGGGAGACAGGAGACGACAGATGTTGAAATCTGAAGCTAAACATAATCTGGAGGAACTTGGCTGGTTGTGCAGCATGAGTGGGGATAAAGAATAGTTGCCATTTTGGGCTGGGATCCTTCATTAGGATTGAGAATGTGGACAGGGAAAGAAAGCGTAAAAAGGGCGGGCCCCTGATGCACGGCAGACACGAGAGTATGGGCATGATGCATGAAAAATGGGTCAGGTGGAGAAAGACGCCCCGGGTTGAGAAGACAGGCTGCCAGTGTTGAAATCTGATGTACGACTCAAGTTCCACCCTGTATATTTACGATAATGATTCACTTTATTATTGTTGTGCCAGGAAGCCAGCCAATAAATACAATCAGCACTGACTGGAAGTTCAAAAATAGTGCTGTAAACATTACAATAACATGTGCAATCAACATCAGCACTTCTTCGGCAAACTTTAAAAAGTACTGATTTTACAATAAGGACACACCCATTCAGTGCTGTGATTCAGTGTTCAACATTGTCACAGTTAAAAAAAAAATGCTGCTTGAGCCCACCATCGTTGCCTTATTGGCCTCTTTCCTGAGGAGATTAGGCATGAAGTAGGGAAAATATACTGAATGGTTGCACCACAGCCTAGTTTTGGACTTTGAATGTCCAGAAATCCAGAAGGGAAGAAACCGCCAAGTCCATTGCAGGCTCTGATCTCCCATCTATTGAATTCATTTGGGATGTGCTTCTCAAGAAAGACCCCCACTTAATGCAACCTCTTACTGCTGCCTTCGGGTAAAAGGCACAGAAGCCAGAACAACACGTTGAAGGACAAGAACCGTTTCCAGCATTTTGCACTTGAACCTCCCCTTGTAACTAGACTGTTCATCCTATGTCAAAGGATTGGATGAATCAATTTATTGTCATGGACGTCCCACGAAATTAATTGTGCATTCTATTATTCCGGTTACTGAATTTTGCATTAGAATAAATGATTCTTTTTTGGACATTGACTTAATTCTATTAATTGTTCAATTGTTTTTAGTTTTGTAATTTTTATTTACAAAACACCTGTTTGGATGCAGCAAATAAATAATTTTGGAGCATTTGTACAATGTTTACCATGGGAAGGGTTGCAGGATTCTTTGTGCATTTGTGTGAAGAACTGATAATGCCTTGGTAAAAAATATTCTAATAACTTCATTAGTACCCTATCATGTTCTTGTGCATCACTTCCCATTCCTACCAATTCTACTGGATCATTAAAATGCTTGGCCTTTGAAGATATCTGAATACTCATCTCTGCTGCGAATTGCTTTCTCCGAAAAATGAAACCAGCACAGATACATGCCATTCAGCCCATCTCGTCGCATCGACCTGCAGCCAAACCATCACCTTCCATACATCTCTCATTCATGCACCTATTCAAATTTCTTGCATTGAAATTGAGTCTGCATTCACCATGTAAGATGCCAGTTAATTCCACACTCTCAAAACCCTCTGAATGAAATTAAACATTTCACCTTTTACCTATGTCTTGTGGTTCTAGCCTTACCCAACCTGTCTACATTCACCCCATCAATATCTCATTTTGCACAATTACTATTTTTAAACTTGATGTTGAAATGACCAGTTCTAGATATTTCTGTCAGAAGTTCTAGTAATCAAACCTGCTCCTTGAAATTAAGGAAAATCTGATAGTAGATTTTTCGTAGGCTTTGCAAAACAAAAAGGATCTGGTTACAAAGTAAATTAGACATTGACACTGAAAATTGAAATGCTAAAACAGTATTCTAAATCAATGCAATAATTTCTAGTTTTCTAAATAAGCTCCTGGGTATCATCTTAGCTGCCAAATGCATAAGATTACCAGAAATGTTGATAGGTTTGATAATTGCAATCAAAATGGAGAAAGAAAGTACAAGTTAGAGCAGAGGGAATAATTTGAAAACTGAAGCATAGTACAGGCCCTTCGGACCTCTGCCAAACTATATATTCCTACCAAAAAATGACTAAATCCTCCCTATGTTGCCTATCCAAGAGTCTCTTAAATGTTTCAACCTCCTCCACCACCACCACACCTGGCAAGGTATTCACGCTAAGACTGGAAAGAAGGTGAACAAATTTAACAGCACTTATAGGCCATCTGGCTGGAGAGTGTCCAGATGGAAATACAATGGTGTTCCTCCAATTTGGGTGGGAAACAGCTTGATGAAAATTATTCTGAAATGACATGGATAAAACCGTGAAAGGCGACCATTCAAAATGTAAGGAAATGCAGAAATGAATGACAACAGAAATCATAGGTTATGTGGTATCTGGAGAGAGACAATCCACATATCATGGTGATAAACATTTTTATGAAAAGCAAGTGGTTTGTCAAAGTAGTCCCAACTGTCCAGTTCTATTCCCACTTTCCTCAGTTTGTTCCAGGAAATTTTTCTGCCAACCCTCTAGCACCTAGTATTGTCATCTCTGAACAGTATTATGTGGTCCAAAACATTTAGGCAAAGTTCTGAAAATAAAGGAAGCTTCAATTTATTACAGCAGAGTGGAATAATTATTACAGACACATCAAGGTGATAAATTATTAAATATATTTGAGATCTTTCCAAGGTGATGGCACATGAGGTTGCAGTGGCCACTTTGGCTCTTTAAGTCAGAGGAGTTGATATTAATGCCGTCTGGTTGGAGGGTGCCCAGTTGGAAGACGAGGTCTGGCCGTGCATGAGACCATGGACAGACATGTCAGCAAGGGAATGAGATGGAGAATTGAAATGGGTGGCCACTGGGAAATCCATGCTATTGTAGTGGACAGAGCTGAGATGCTCAACAAAGCAATATAGAGGAGACCACAGTAGGAGCACCAATGCAATAGACGACCCCTATAGATTCACAAGTGAAATGTTACTTCACTTGGAAGGACTGTTTTGGGCCCAGAATGGTGCTGAGGGAGATGTGGATTCAAGTGGAGCATGTCCTGTGATCACAGTGGTAGGTCCCATGGGGTCAATTGGTAGGGAAGGAGGAATGGGCAAGGGAGTCACCAAGGGAGCAGTCTCTGCGGAAGGTGGAGGGAAGAAATGTGTGTTTAATGATGGGATCATGTAGTTAGCAGTGGAGGGGTGTGTGTTGGATGCGGAACCTGGTGGGGTGGTAGGTGAGGACGTGGAATCACATTTTTGTACTTTGGGGCGGAGAGGGCCAGGGCAGATGTGCAGGTAATGGAGGATATGTGGATAAGTGCTGAG
Organism: Narcine bancroftii; assembly: GCF_036971445.1. Lineage (NCBI taxonomy): Eukaryota > Metazoa > Chordata > Chondrichthyes > Torpediniformes > Narcinidae > Narcine > Narcine bancroftii. The sequence continues at coordinate 269,813,391 of NC_091471.1, forward strand.
TTGGTGGTGGAGAGAATGCTACGTTGGTTGACGGAGGAGATCTCTGATCTGGAATGGAAGTCCTCATCCTGGTTCCAGATACGATGGAGACGGAGGAATTGAGGGAATGGAATCCTTTCAGAGGACAGGGTGGGAAGAGGTGTAGTTGAGGTAGCTGTGTGAGTCAGTGGGTTTGTGGAGGATGTCTGTCAAGAGTTTGTCACCGAGGATGGAGACAGAGATTGAGGAAAGGGAGAGAGTTGCTCGAGATGGACCAAGTGAATTTGAGGTTGGGGTGGAAGTTGGCAGCAAAGTGGATGAAGTTAATGAGCTCATGCATACATGAGGCAGCACCAAAGTAGACATCGATGAAGCAGAGGAAGAGTTGAGGGGCCTTGCCTGTGTAGGCTGGTGTTCACTTGGTTTATCTCTAACAACACTCTCCCTTTCCTCGAGTTGTACAACCAGATGACAATAAACTTGACTTGAAAAGTGCTTATTACAGAAAGTGAAATTTAAATTGGACATTGGATTAAATACATGTAAATTTCAGTAATCCTGTAATTTAGATAGAAAATACAATTTCATTTGCACATATAACTATACAAGCAAAGGAACAGAGATACATGATAACTGAAAAGATATTTTTCTCTCTATTTCCACGCATATTGCAGATCACTGTCTCCTCACATGGATATGTATTACATTTAAAGGCAGATTGTCTTAATAAACCAGGGTGGATTAAGTGCCACAGAAGGAGAAAAAATCCTTCAATGAGTATTCTGGAAAACATATTAAAGATGCCATTGGCTATCCTGCCCCAAGCCTGTCTTTGTAGGAATTTGACTATAAATAACAGTGTGGTAATGAATATGGTTTGTAGTGTGAACAAGGTGAAGGGCGACAGAGTTGAAAAGTTGTTATAACATTGATGCCTACAGCCAGTGTGGGTGGAATTACAAAACAAATCCTGCAAGTCATTTCTCCAAACAGTTTCTGCGGTGACAATAATTGTGAAGAGTCGAAAGGCAAATAATGAAGCCAGGCTGTTTCTGACGAGAGAGGAAACAGGAGGTTGAGTGCCACTTAAGAATGTCAAGATCATCTCCATATCCAAATCCATTTACCATTTGCTGAAAGTAAAAAAAAAGACTCTTTAGCACTTTCATAATCCCATGCATGTGCTATTGTAGACATTTCCCTGCTGCTTCCATAACATGGCCCCCAGCTGGGGCCTGGCTGTTTGTCAGCTTTGTGGAGCAATCCAAGCTACAAGCCTACACAGGCAAACCCCCTCAAATCTTCCTCCATTTTATTGTTGATGATGTTGGGGCTGCCTCATGTACCTGTGATTAGCTTGTCAACTTCATCCACTTTGCAACCAACTTCCATCCTGATCTCAAACTCACCTGGTCCATCTCCAACAACTCTTCCCTTTCTGGATCTCTATCTCGGGAGACAAGCTTTCCACTAACATATTACAAACTCTCTAACTCCCACAACTACTTTGACTACACTTCTTCACACCCTGTCCCCTGCAAGGATTCTATTTCTTTCTTTCAATCTCTGTCTCCACCGCATCTGTTCCCAAGATGAGATCTTTCAGTTCAGATCTTCCGAAATGTCTGCCTTCTTCCACAAACATGGCTTCTCCTCACCACTATCAACTCAGCCCTCACCCGCATCTCCATCTCCTGCTCTGGCTCCCTCTGCCCTGAGATGCAACAAACATAGGATTCCCCTTGCCTTCACCAACCACCCCACCAGCCTCCGCATCCAACACATTATCCTCTGGAATTTCCAACACACAATAGGATACCACTTCCAGACACATCTTCCTCTCTACTTTCCTCTGCCTTCCATAGGGATTGGTCCCTCCATGGCTCCCTTGTGCACTCATCCCTCCTCACCTCACCTCTCCCGGCACCAGGAGACTGCAGGAAGTGCCACGCATGCCCAGATCTCTTCCCTCACCGAGTCTAGGGGCCCCAAACAGGTCTTTCAAGAGAAGCAACACTTCATTTGTGTCTCGGCAGGATTGATTTACTGCATCCAGTGCTCCCTTTGTGGCCTTCTCTACATTTGAGAGACCTGGCACAGACTGGGAGATTGCTTCGCTGAGCACCTTCATTCTGTCCATACCAATTACAGAAATCTAGTGGCCAACCATTTCACTTTTGTGCCACACTCTCATATTGTTCATGGCCTCATGCACTATCCACCAAGACCATCCATAAATTGGAAGAACAACACCTGATTGTCCATCTGAGCACTCTCCAGCCAAGTGGCATTAACATTGATTTCTGGTTTCTGCTAACCTGCTCCCCTTCCCCCCTCTCTTCCCTTCCCTCTCTATTCACCCAGCCTTCCCTGCTTGCTGCTGGGCCCTCCCTCCCTTCTCCACTTATTACCTTCTGCCTTAGCGATCTTTTATTTGGACACCTCCTGACACTTTTCCATACCTTGATGAAGTGCTCAGGCCTAAAACTGTGGTTATGTATTTTTAAAAACATCTTTGCTATATAAAGGACACTGTTTGACCTGCTGAGTTCCTCCAGCATTGTATTTTTACCATTCTTTGTACGAGTCCTGGAGCCAGCAGTGAGGACGTCACCATGAGGCTGGAGAGGCACTTGGAATGGGAAGGAAAAGATTCAGTTCACTAGTCTCTGTTGGACTCAATGGCAAAGATGCAACTATCTGTCAAAGCAGTACGAGTGATAATGAAGCAATAGAAAAAGAGGTAGTAATCTCTGAATTACCATTTGACCTACCTTCAAGATAGCAATAAGACTGGAGATACAGGTATTTCTAGAAGAGAAAGCTTTGATAAGGGTCACTTGCAGGCTGAATCAAGAGTATGTTGGCGATCAAGGAAATGTCTGCAAAATTAAACAAATATGTGTTTGTCAACATGGAAAAAAGCAAAAAGCAAAAACTGAAGAGAGACATTAGCATTAAAAAGTATTGGAGATATTAATGATGTCAAAGACACATAAATCCCCTGGACCTGATGATTGGGATCCCAGGGTTTTGAAAGAGGTGGCAGTGGAGATCATGGATGGCCTGATTGCTTTATTTCAAAACTCCACAGATAATCAAACCGTTCCTGCAGATCAGAAGATAGCAAATGTAATTCCATTATATAAGAAAAAAGAGAGGGAAACAACAAGGAATTATAGACTAGATAGTGTGTATTAGAAGCAGGGGAAAATGTTGAAAACTATTCTAAAGGAAGTGGGAATAAGGCCCTGAGAGTTATAGGACTGGGTAGAGCCAACAAGAATTTATGAAAAGGAAATCGTGTTTGACATATCTGTTGCAGTACTTATTTCAGTCATAAATAGAAATTTGTAGATGTGAAGTTTTTGCCACACAAAAGGTCAAACAATAAGAAATAAGATCAGGAAAATAGGCCAATCTGATTTAGCAAGTCTTCCTTGCTTTTTATTAAGATCATGACTCATCTGGCTGTGGATTCAGTTCCAGCTGTGTGCCCTTCCCCACCACCCCACTCCCAATCCTTAATTCCTCAACTATGCAAAAACCTGTCAAAGTGTAACCTTAAATCTAACGAGGCCACCTCTACTTCCTTGGGCAGAAGATTCCACAGATTCTATACCTTCTGGGAAAATCAGATCCTCCTGACCCATAGTTCTAGTCTCAGCTACTATAGAAAAGAACTTTCTTGTCTCTCTCTTAACTGTCCCTTTCATAATTAGACGCTTCTATACGATCCCCTCTCATCCTTCTCAATTCCAGCGGCTATTGTCCCAGGCAGCAATCTCTCCTTATAGGAGAGCTCTAGAATGATCCTGATGAGCCTCCTCCTCCAAAGCCAGTATCTCCTTTCTTGAGTAAGGAGACCAGATTTTGGAGTAAAATTAGGAAATTCTTGGAAGTTATGTTTAAATTTAAAATTTTACTTGATCCTATGGTATTTTTATTGGGTTACATTAAGAAATTGAGTTTGGAGCTAAAATGAGATAAATTTCAAATTGCTCTTTTGAGGTTGGGTTTAGCTGTGGCGAGAAAATGTCTGGCAATTACTTGGAAAAATTAGACCAGTTTGAGTATTCAAAGATGGCATGTGGAAATGAGATCTTGTATTCCATTGGAAAAGATAACATACAATTTACATGATAATTACTCCTTTTTTGTTAAAACTTGGAGCCTGTTTCTGGAATACATGCAGTCCAATGATTATATTTTTTCTGCACATTGATGGCGTTATCCCAAACCATGGCAAATAATTGAAGGGTGTTATGTTATTTGATTTCCTCTGTCATTCTTTCTTTTGGGGTAATTTGGGGGGGGGGTGGGGGTGGGGGATTATATGGGATAAAATATTATGTATTGGTTTGTACTTTTATTGTATGATTTATTATCATTAATAAATAATATTTTGTTTTAATAAAGGAAGGAGACCAGAAATGCAGGCAGCCCTGCAGCTGCGACCTCACCAGTATCCTGTACAATTGCATCAGAACTTCCCTGCTCTTAAATTCAATCATTCTAGCAATGAAGGACCCCATTCCATTTGCACAAGTACTCCCAAGTCCCCCTGCACAACAGTATGGTACAATCTTTCACCTTTTACAACACAATCTGATCTATTTTTTGCACAGAATTTGAAATAGATGGGCAATTTTCTACCTTGGAGGCTATAAAAAGTGAGGTAATTAAAAAGCTGGGTGTCAATATGTATTTAAGTTAAATAGGAGTCTGCAGATGCTGGGATTGCAATGCAATAGAGAAGAGTGCTGGAGAAACACAGCAGATCATGCAGTTTTTATAGGAAGCAAAGGGATACAACTAATGCCTGAGCCTTCATTGAGGTATGTGCCAGAAGCAGACAGGAGCCTGAATAAAATGGTGGTAGGAGGAGAGAAGAAGGGACAGTGGGAGGTGGGTATGTGTACGAGGGGAGTTAAGGAAAAAAAGTTGGGGTGTTGGGGGTAGCTCTCTGAATGGAGAGGTAAGGTGAACTATCAGGAGGATGCACTGACATCATGGAGCTGAAGACATAGTAACAGTGAATTGATGGGAAAATATGAGGTCTTTCACTTTGTAAGTAGCAGAATATTTTCATAGATTACAGAGCTTGCATTCAGAGTACGTCATTGGTTGGAGGGACTATGGCTCAAAGAGACAATAACCTTGCTTTACCACCAACTGTTTAAGATTCAGCTGGTAGCAAACAAGAATGTGGTACAGGAAATATATAGAAAAGAAAGAAATTGCGGATCTGAGTGGAAATTATGATGGATAGAAGTTTGAAAATGGCTTTGTGTTATATTCTCTGTTCATTCTATCCTGTATTTCCAAAATGCCTCCTGGCAATTTCAATGCAGGGGACGGTCAAGAGAGCTGGTGTTGAGATAGATCTGAGAGTTTTGGCATACAAGGGGCTGCTGATGTTGGGGGCGGCATGATGAGTGTAGTGGTTAGCGTAGCGCTGTTACAAATCTGGTGCTATCTGTAAGGAGTTTGTACGTTCTCCCCGTGTCTGCATGTATTTCCTCTGAGTGCTCCCACCCTTCAAAATGTACGGGGGGTTGTAGGTCAATTGGGAATAATTGGGCAGCACGAGCTTGTGGGCTGGAAGGGCCTGTTACCGTGTTGTATGTCTAGACTTTGGAGGCCATGGATAGAGCAATTGGTGGGACAGTGGAGGAAAGGAGGTAGAAGTTGCCATGTGTGTGCACAGAGTGGCATGCATTCAGAGGGCATACCTCCCCCCCCCATAAAAAATTATCCCATAATGTTAAATCACAGGCAGGATCCAACTCAGATCAGCAAATTTATATTATTTCATTCACATCGCTTCACAATGGGAGGAAAGGTCATATAAATAGATGCACTTAAAATAATTTCAACTAAGTTGCAGACCAGACAGACAAAATTGTGGAAAAGTCATATTAGTTTTTAATTAACAGCCTCAACTGGTAAAAGAAAATCATTTGAAGTGTGGAATTTCATAGGCAATGAGAAGATGGAGGGACTGAGCATGTCGGACAGCATTTATTTAATGTTGGGATGCTTTATGGAGACTAAGGTAGGAAGGATACATGGTTCTGATTGGAAACATTGATAATTTCTGTATGAATGCTCCAGTGCTCATTATTCACTCAATATTCATGGAGTTTTTTTTTATAAGCTCTATTTATACTTTAAAAATATGTGATGATACCTATTAATGTTTGTGTGATTCTGTAGTTCCTGTTGAGAAACAGTTGCTGTCCTTCTTCTGCTAGTCCCCTGATAGTGGGGGATGGGGGCAGGTCTCTGTGCTTCATTGCGTCCTCTCACTCCCTGGTTAGGGAAGCTGCAACCCTAAGCCTGATTTAGGCTGGGAATAGTTTGAGCAGCTTTTCCTCCCTTTCTGAAACCTTTCTGGGGATCTCATGGCACCCACCACTAGCCCCTTCTAAACTGCAGCCCCTGGGTAGCCCTCCTGCGACCTGGGTACGATTACCTTTTAAATTGCAGGGGATCGATCCATTAAATCGCCAACCCAGCGATTTAAGGGGGTCCCCTCCCATGCAATAACGCATCACGTACACACTGGAAGTACTGCCGGATGTTCGGATGCTGGCTGCCTGGTGACGCACACCTATCAGCACTGATGTCACTGGAATAAGCGGGTTGGCCATTCTTGTTTTCAAATCGCCTGTGGGCGCGACCTAGGTAAGTTTAACTGGGTTCCCTGACTACCTCTGAGGTAGGTCAGGGATCCAGTTGGATTCTGACAGGGTTGACCAGGTCAGACCCTTTCTAACTGCCGCGTAACTGGGGTGCTAACCGGGCAAATTTCCTGGTTAACCCCATTTTACACTGCAGTTTGAAAGGGCCTAGTGACTCATGTCCATGACCTGGGTCTGGTCGCTCCTCTCTTACAATACTGATGCTGTATCTGCAGTCAGATTTCTTTTGTCCAGCGTAAGGATTTGCTGTGTGTACATGAAAGAAAGAGAGTGGGGAAGACGGCCTTTGGTGCTGGAAACACTAGAGCCAAAATAATTGTGGCAGAGGTTTATTACTGTGAAAATGTTTTTGGATGATTAAAATTGATGGGAAAAGAAAACTTGGGAACGATGCTGCCTGTCATGTCCCAAAAGGGAAATAAATTAACCTCTATCTAGATCACAATGCAGAAATGGCAGGCACCACAAATCTGAAATGGAAACGCAGTAAACCCCTGGTATCTGACACCTGTGGGGATTGGTAGATGCCAGCTAAGTGTATTTTCTGGTTGCTTGAGACTGATTCTTACAATGCCTAATGCACTTGCTTTAAGAATAAACCGTTTAAAATACAAAAATATCACACTGATGGGAACAAATGGCGAGGTACTCTTCATCAAAACCTAGAGCAAGGCGAGACAGTGATCTTGAGTCATTTTGAGGAGTGGAGAGCACAGTGGACAATTCAACAATGCCCTGCACAAGCAGCAACTGTGGCAGAGCCTGTTGTTCTAAGATCGGCCTCAATAGCCACAGTCAACACTGCTCAACAAACCAGTGGCTACCAGAGGTGCAATACTCATGGGCGATCATGACCGACGGAGGCCACAATTTTTTTTTACACACACTGAACAAACTTTAATGTATTTTACTTTATTCTCAGTCACATTCTTTGAAAACATTTAACTATCGCGATATCCGCAGGTTCCTCTTATTCCACCCAAAAGGCAAATAATTACATTATAAGTAATTACCCCCTCCCCCCCCCCCCCAAAGTTTACAGATAAAGCCTCTAACCAGGGAGACTCTTTAAGAGAGTTATCCCAACAGCGAGCGGCATCAACCAGCTGTTCATCTGGGTGTTTCACACAAACAGCTGCTACGAGCAAAGCCAGGGTTTCGGATGTCATAGCAAGCTCCTGAGGATGTAGAGGCACTCCCTCCGCTGGCTGAATATCTGCTCCCATCTTCACCATGTTACCTCAGAGACCATTTACTTTTACAATTTTAGATTTTTTAACCTGTTATCTTATTATTTATTTAATTTAAACAAAAAATTTCCTTTATTATTTTTGCCACTTGCTTGAATATCTGATACTGATACTGTACTCAGAAGATTAGGGGACACCTATAGAACAGAGGAAAGCTGCACAATGTTTCTGATCAATATCTCTGACCAGAACATTTTCAGCAAAGCCAGACCTGGAAAAGTATCGACGGAAAATGAGTTATCTTGATGTATAAAATAAAGTATTTAAGTCTAAATATATGAACTCACCTTTCCTATTCAAAGTGATCCAGTTTGGCTTTGATCAATGCTCAATAGGATCCGTGTAGCTGTGCAGTTGGTCTGCTCAGTTTCATGGTAAGTGTTGACTGGAATGAGAAAACGAGAGCAATCTTTAAATTAGTGGGGATAGGCTCAGCGTTCTCCTGCAATGTGACTTTTGACCCCTAATGCCAGGAAAGTGATACTGCCCAAATATAAAATAAAGGTACAGGTAATAAAATGCAACAATATCATGAAGTTGTTTCAGCGCTTGAAACTATATTATCAAATCCAATTGGAAAGCTTCCCAAATGGTGGTTTAAAATGATTGAACCTTTTCACATAATGGATAGATATTATTTATCTCTAAGCATCAGATGCCTGATAAGGATGTCATGTGTTTTATCTCTTACAGTTAAGATCTCTCACTCCCAATTTCCCTTTAGTCGAGATAACAAAGGGAAAAGTTAATATTCTTTTAAAGTGTTTTTCAATCACATATCAAGTCATGTGTTACCTGAACCAAATGACTTTCAAATGGTTTCATTTGCAATTGTAGTCACAGCAGTAATTAATAATTAATATTTATACACCAACTTTAGCATATGCTCTAAGGGCCAGTAAGCCTTCATAAAGGGATATTAGGAGAGATGACTGAAAATTTGGTGAAGGTTTGGTTTTAAAAGGTTTCTTTTGAAAGGGAGAGGGGTTAATTCAAGAGCTCAGAGTCAAGGCATCGAGAACAGAGCTGTGAGTGGGGTAGTGTGTGCACAATGGTCTGGAGGATCGCTGTTTCTTCAGGTTGTAGATGTACAGTCAGATGGTGATGAACTTGAAATAAAAGAGAGCCAAGGTTTCAGAGCAGAAAAGAAGCAATTGACAGAGCTGGGTGAGGTGAGACCCTTTAACAGAGAAAACAATATTTGTCCACTAAGTACAGGATGAAAGGCTGATGGGGCATCAGGCAGGATTGGAGGAGAAACTAGTCGAGCTGTAAATTAGAGTTAATGCATAATCCTCAACAAAGTTCCTGCATTGGCTTGAGTTTCTATGTGTTGTCTTGGGAGAATCAACTTAAATACTCAAATAATCATCTTGTTCCAAGCCTGCATGTTTATAGTGCAGTGAGTGTTTATCTTTTATGCTAATTCACAATCAGTGAGGATTGGTAAGAACATCTCCTCCACAATCTCCATCAGTACTGGAGACCCATGGGGCTGCGTTCTTGGCTCCCTGCTCTTTTTGCTCTGCACCTATGACTGTGTGGCTCGGTACGAGAACACCATCATCTACAAATTTGCTGTTGATACCACAGTAGTGGTTTGTATAAAAAGGGATGACGAATCAGCATACAGGATGGAGACCGAAAACATCTGAATGATGCACCAATAACAACCTCACACTCAATGTCACCAAAACCAAAGAGCTAATTGTTGACTTCAGGAAGAGAAAACCAGTGGTGTATGATTCAGAGATCATTAGGGAACCAGAGGTGGAGAGGGTGAGCAAATTTAACTTCTCGGGGGTCACTATCTCAGAGGATCTTTCTGGGACCCAACACACTAATGGCATCATGAAGAAAGCATGTCAGCACCTCTACATCCTCAGGAGCTTGCTATGACATCCGAAACCCTGGTAAATTTCCACAGATGTGTGGTGGAAAGCGTTCTGACCGGCTGGATCATGGTATAGTATAGTATGGAGACACCAATATCCCTGACTGTAAAACCCCCCCAAAAAGTAGTGGACACAGCCCGGGACATCACAGGCAAAAGCCTCCTCACCATCATCTACAGGGAACGCTACCATTAAAGAGCAGCAACAATCATCAAGGATCGATACCACCCAGAACACTCTCTGTTCTCACTGCTACCTTCATGAAAGAGGTATAGGAGCATTTAGTTTGAAAGAGTATTAGGTTTGGTGGGTTCACAGACAGATGCGTCTGGACACAAATGTTTCAATCACAGGTAACTTTAATGAATACACAGGAGACAAACAGTGGAAAATGTCAAATGATACTCAATCACTATATTAATAAACAATTATATAGACGTTCACAATGGGCCCAAGTTGGACTCCGATACCAGTGGCCGACTATTCACGCTGACACACGTGTACACACCCTAGTGAAGCAATATTGGAATAAGTCTAATGGGTGTGAGTGTGATTCAGATATCAACTTCCCTGCTTGAATTGGTCTCTATTTCTTTGGGATTACCCCTGGAAGCTGCTGATGAGTTCTTGCCTTCAACAAGGAGGCCCTCTGTGGAAAGAGAAACCTGCTCCCTGAGGTCAGTGGAAACCCCGAACGCAGGACTACAAAGATGCTCACGGAACCAAACAGAAATGCGCGATACACACAACAAAAACAACACCGACAGGAGGGGGGACCAGCTGAGGAATGGACCTCCACAGCTTGAACAGAAAAGAATGACCCGACAACGAGGCTCCCAACAGGAAAACACAGAAAATAATGGAAACAAGAAGGAAGAGAGTGAAAAAAGGAAATCAGAGAAACAGCAGATGACCAGCCCAGAGGAAGAAGACCAACACCAAGACAACGTTAATAAAAGTAATAAAAACAAAAATACCCAACAAAATAAAATAAACAACCCAACAAGAAAACCAGAAGAGACAGAGGTAAAGGACACAGATCCTGGAGTGGACTCAGAAGAAGAGGAGGGAGAACATCAAACTCTACACAGAGAAATGGAAGATGAAGGGAAGGGACAATACATGGATAAAAAAATTTTTCAAGAATATATGGAAACAGTAAAAGAATGGCTGACACGAGAATTCAGTGAAATAAAAAGAAGAATAAAAGGTATAGAAGAAAAAGTGATTAGATTAGAGATGATCATGACAGAAATAGGGAAAAGAGTAGACAAGGTGGAAGAACGAGAAACAGCCATAGAAATGGAAGTTGATGACTTAAAAAATAAATTGGAAGAATCTGATAAAAAAGTTAAAGAAACACAGGAGCTGTTAGCTCAAAAGATAGATATAATGGAAAATTATAATAGAAGAAACAATATAAAGATAGTGGGCCTTAAGGAAGATGAAGAAGGCAAAAATATGAAAGAATTTATAAAAGAATGGATCCTCAGGGTCCTAGGAATGCCAGAATTACAGGAAGGAATGGAAATAGAAAGGGCACACAGAACATTAGCCCATAAACCACAGCCACAACAAAAACCAAGATCCATTCTAGTAAAATTCCTGAGATACACGACAAGAGAAAATATACTGGAGAAGGCAATGAAAAAAAATAAGAGAAGACAAAAAAACCACTGAAATACAAAGGTCAAAAAATTTTTTTCTACCCAGACATAAGTTTTGAACTCCTGAAGAAGAGGAAGGAGTTTAACACAGCAAAATCGACCCTATGGAAAAAAGGTTATAAATTTATGTTAAAATATCCAGCGGTGCTTAAAATAGTTATCCTGGGGCAGCAAAGCAAACTGTTCTCGGACCCAGAGAAAGCACGAGAATTTGCAGAACGCCTACAAAACAGACAAAGGGATGAAGAGATGTAAAGTAGAAGAATAAAGTATAAGTAAGAACTAAGAAGGGAAAGAAAGGGGAGAAAGGAAGTAAGGGGGAAATTAAGAGAGTGAGCTTTGTTATATGTGAAGATTAAAATATTTTCTGGGGGGGCTGGGTGGGGAAGAATAACAGTCACTGCGAAATCAGTTGACGCTTGCGAACGGGTTCGCACTCCAAATGGAGAGGGGAGATGTGTATGCCCGACAAGGGACAAAGGGCAACTCAGAGAGGGGAGGGACTATTGAGGTTAAGGGAATTTTAGATGTGGGAATAGTGGAAATATTTTATGTTTTAGAAGTGTTGTCTTACAGAGTGTTTGAAAAAAGAAAGCAGAAGTGGATAAGAAGGGAAGATGGTGATGAAGAAATGGAAAGGAAAGGTAAACAAAATATGAAATGGCCATGTTGAACTATATGACTTTAAATGTTAACGGAATACATAACCAAATCAAAAGGAAGAAGCTATTTAATTTACTGAAGAAAGAAAAAATTGATATAGCATTCGTGCAAGAAACACATTAACACAAGAAATTAAAGAGGGATTGGATAGGGCATGTAATGGCAGCATCATATAATTCAAAAGCCAGAGGAGTAGCTATATTAATCAATAAAAATGTACCAATCAAAATAGAAGAGGAAATATTAGACCCAGCAGGGAGGTATGTAATGATAAAGTGTCAGATATATTCAGAATTTTGGAATTTGCTCAATGTATACGCACCTAATGAAGAAGATCAAAAATTTATGCAAGATATCTTTTTGAAGATCGCAGATACGCAGGGGAATATACTAATAGGAGGGGATTTTAACCTTAATTTGGACTCAAACATGGATAAAACTGGAAAAAAGACTAACAGAAAGAACAAAGTAACCAAATTTATGATTAAATCGATGCAGGAAATGCAACTTTTGGATATATGGAGGAAACAACACCCAAAGGAAAAGGAATATTCATATTATTCAGGTATAAAACATACTCAAGGATAGACCTGTTCCTGTTATCAGCCCACATTCAAGGGAGAGTTAGGAAAACGGAATATAAAGCTAGATTGTTATTGGATCACTCACCCCTGTTATTGGCAATAGAGCTGGAGGACATCCCACCGAGAATGTATAGATGGAGATTAAACTCCATGCTACTTAAAAGACAGGATTTTAGAGAATTAATTGAGCGCCAAATTAAAATGTACTTTGAAATAAATAAGGAATCAGTGAAAGATAAATTTATACTATGGGATGCAATGAAAGCGTTCATCAGAGGGCAGATAATAAGTTATGTACCTAAGATGAAGAAGGACTACAATTGGGAAATAGAGCAGTTTACACCTGAATGCGAAGGGGGCCAATATACTGGCAGTTAGGTTTAATAAAGCTATCGGAGCTGATTTAAACTAATTTGGCAGGGGGAAGGGAACAGGACTGATAGGGAAGTACATAGGAGAGAGAATATAGGGGTGGTTCCGATAGACGGTGAAGCAATAAGGAATAAGGGAGCTAAAAGTGATAGGAGAATAAGAACGAATGCACCAAGAACCAAGGTGGAGGGAGAAAGGAGGTATGGCATCAAGGTATTGTGTATGAATGCAAGGAGTGTAAGGAATAAAATGGATGAGCTTGAGGCGCAAATGGCAATGGGAGGTTATGACATTGTCGGAATAACGGAGACATGGCTGCGGGAAGGGCAGGATTGGGAAATAAATGTTCCAGGGTACACGTCCTTTAGAAAGGACAGAAAGTTAAGAAGAGGAGGTGGGGTAGCTCTGTTGGTAAGAAATGAGATTCAGGCGTTTGAAAGGAAGGACATTGAAACAGGTGAGGTAGAGTCTGTTTGGATTGAATTAAGAAATTGCAAGGGCAAGAGGAATATAATGGGGGTCATTTACAGGCCTCCGAAAAGTAGCTCAGATATCGGTAGTAGTATAAATCAGGAATTAAGAGTGGCAAGTCAAAGTGGTAGCAATACGGTAGTTATGGGGGACTTCAACATGAAGGTGGACTGGGATAATCAGACGGGGGCAGGAACACAAGAGAGCGAGTTTATAGAATGTCTACGAGATACTTTCTTGGAACAGCTAGTGGAGGAACCTACCAGGGGAAAGTCGATTCTGGACTGGATGCTGTGCAGCGACGCAGACTTAATAAGTGACCTTGATGTAGGGGAGCCATTAGGGAATAGTGACCATGGTATGGTTACTTTTAAGCTGCAATTAGAAAGGGAAATGGAAAGGAAGTCGGAAGCATCTGTACTTCAGTTAAATAAAGGGAATTTTGCAGCTATGAGGGAGGAGCTATCCAAAATAAAATGGGAAGATACACTAGCTGGGAGGACAACTGGGGAAAAATGGCAGGTTTTTATGGACATTTTTCACAGGATTCAGGACAAATTTATTCCAAAGTGGAGGAAAGGCTCTAGGAGATGCAAATGGCAGCCCTGGCTAACTAAGGAAATCAAGTGCATTATCAAGTCCAAAGGGAGTAATTATAAGATAGCGAAGTGGAGTGGGAAATTAGAGGATTGGGAAACCTTCAAAGAACATCAGAGGGTAACTAAGAAAGCCATAAGAGACGGGAAAATGAAGTACGAGAGGAAATTAGCAGATAATATTGCGGAGGATAGCAAAAGCTTTTTTAAGTATGTGAAGAGGAAGAAATTGGTTCGGTCTAAAATTGGCCCTTTGAAAATGGGCAAGGGTGAAATTATTACCGGAAACAAGGAGATGGCAGAGGAATTTAACAAATACTTTGCAACTGTCTTCACCAAGGAGGATATAGGTTATAGTCAGTTAGGGGGTAGTGGTCATGCGGTACCAAGAGACTTGGGGAACTTTACTGGGGAGGTAGGGGATCTAATGGATATCCGGATCCAGAAGCAGGAGGTTATGAGTAAATTGTTGGGACTGAGGGCTGATAAATCCCCAGGGCCTGATGGGCTGCATCCTAGGGTGCTTAAAGAGGTGGCTATGGAAATTGTGGAGGCACTGGTCGACATTTTCCAAAGTTCCATAGATTCCGGGGAGGTCCCTGAGGATTGGAGAGTGGCTGATGTGGTGCCGCTTTTTAAGAAAGGAGGGAGGGAGAAAACGGAAAATTATAGACCGGTTAGCCTGACATCAGTGGTGGGGAAGATATTGGAGTCCATCATAAAAGGAGAAATAGCAGAACACTTAGTCAGTAATAATAGTATAAGGGCTAGTCAGCATGGATTCCTTAAGGGTAAGTCATGCTTAACTAACCTTCTGGAATTTTTTGAGGATGTGACAAAGAGGGTGGACTCGGGAGAGCCAGTGGATGTGGTGTATTTGGACTTCCAGAAGGCCTTCGATAAGGTACCGCACGGGAGTCTAGTGGGCAAGATCAGGGAGCATGGTATTGGAGGTAAGGTGCTGACATGGATAGGAAATTGGTTAAGAGATAGGAAACAAAGGGTTGGAGTAAATGGGTCTTTTTCAGAATGGCAGGATGTGACGAGTGGAGTGCCTCAGGGATCGGTGTTGGGTCCTCAGTTGTTTGTAATTTATGTTAATGATTTGGATGAGGGGATTATAAATAACATGAGCAAATTTGCAGATGACACTAAACTGGGTGGCGGTGTGGGGTGTGAGGAGGATGTAAGGAAAATGCAGAGGGACTTGGACAGGCTGGAGGAGTGGGCGGCTAAATGGAAGATGAATTTCAATGTGAACAAATGTGAGGTTATTCATTTTGGGGGAAGTAATAGGAAAGCTGAGTATTATTTAAATGGAGACAAGCTAGGGAGTGGGGAAGTGCAAATGGATCTGGGTGTACTTGTTCACCGGTCACTGAAGGCTAGCATGCAGGTTCAGAAAGCTGTGAAGAAGGCAAATGGAATGTTGGCTTTCATAAAGAGGGGATTGGAGTATAGGAACAGAGACGCCCTTCTGCAGTTATACAGGGCCCTGGTGAGACCCCACCTGGAGTATTGCGTCCAGTTCTGGTCTCCAAACTTGAGGAAGGACATACTAGCTATAGAGGGTGTGCAGCGCAGATTTACAAGGTTAGTTCCAGGGATGGCAGGGTTGTCATATGCAGCAAGGCTAGAAAAACTGGACTTGTATCCATTGGAGTTTAGAAGGATGAGGGGGGACATGATTGAGGTATACAAAATCATCAGGGGGATAGACAGGGTGAAGTCTGATTACTTGTTCCCAATGATAGGGAGACGAGGACTAGAGGGCATAGTTTAAGAAATCAGGGTAGGCCCTTTAGGTCGGAGATGAGAAAGCATTTTTTTACCCAGAGAAGTGTGAATCTGTGGAATGCTCTGCCACAGAGGGTGGTAGAGGCGGATTCGCTGACTATGTTCAAAAGAGAGTTAGATAAGACTCTTGTGGGTAACGGAGTTAAGGGTTATGGGGATAAGGCTGGAAAGGGGTTCTGATGGTAATGATCAGCCATGATCTAAAATGGCGGTGCTGGCCCGACGGGCCAAATGGCTTACTCCAGCTCCTATTGTCTATTGTGTATTGTCTAAAGGGAAATAGCAAGTACAGAAAAAGAATTAGCAATAAAGGAAGATACAAATAAAAGAAGAGAATTGGCGGACAAAAAAATAAAATATGAAACACTACAAACATATAAGGTGGAGAAGAACATAATGAAGACAAAACGGAAGTATTATGAGCTAGGAGAAAAAACACACAAAATACTAGCTTGGCAGCTTAAGACAGAACAAACTAAAAGAACGGTATTGGCATCAAGGTAAAAGGACAAACAAATTACATATAACCCAACGGAGATCAACGAAAACTTCAGGGACTTCTAAGAACAACTATATTAAACGGAAAACAAAGGGAAAGAAGACAAAATAGATGAATTTCTAACTAAAATTGAACTACCAAAATTGCAAACAGAGGAGCAAAATAAATTAATAAAACCATTTGAAATAGAAGAAATACAGGAGATATTAAAAAAACTACCGAACAATAAAACACCGGGAGAGGATGGACTCCCAATAGAATTCTATAAAACATTTAAAGACTTATTAATTCCTCCTCTCCTGGAAGTAATGAATCAGATTGAAAAAACACAAAACATACCAGATTCATGCAAAACAGCAATAATTACAGTAATACCAAAGATGGGGAAAGATCCACTAACACCAGCATCGTATAGACCAATATCTCTACTTAACACAGATTATAAGATAATAGCTAAACTATTAGCAAACAGATTAGCCGACTGTGTACCAAAAATAGTAAAACTAGATCAAACTGGATTTATTTAAAAAAGACGAACAATATCTGTAAGTTCATTAACTTAATCCATGCAGTACAAGGAAACAAGACACCAACGGTGGTGGTTACTTCAGACGCAGAGAAAGCCTTTGACAGAGTAGAATGGAATTATTTATTCAAAGTACTACAGAAGTTCAACCTACCAGAGAAATATATTAATTATATTAAAGCATTATATAAGGGACCATTGGCAAAGGTGACAATAAATGGATATATATCAAAGGAATTTAAATTAATCAGATCAACAAGGCAGGGATGTCCACTATCTCCCTCACTGTTCGCGTTAGCTATAAAACCACTGGCAGAACTGATAAGAACATAAAATAAAATAAGAGGGATAAAAATAAAAGAGAAGGAATATAAAATCAGTCTATTTGCAGATGACGTCATAGTATACTTAACAGAACCAGAAATATCAATAAAAGAATTACACATGAAATTGAAGGAATATGGAGAAGTATCGGAGTACAAGATCAACACAAATAAAAGTGAAGCAATGCCAATGAATAATGCGGATTTCACAAAGTTTAAGAAAGAATCACCATTTAGATGGCAAACACAAGCAATTCGAATCCTTGGTATACAACTGGATAATAATCTCGGCCATCTATACAAACTAAATTATCAGCCATTAATGAAAAAAATTACAAGACGACTTAGAGTACTGGAAAAACTTACCACTAACACTGATAGGAAGGATAAACTGTATTAAAATGAACATCTTCCCAAGGATACAATACTTATTTCAATCATTATCAATTCACCTAACAGAGAAATTCTTCAAGGAGCTAAAGAACATAATAAGGAAATTCTTATGGAAAGGGGGGAAACCAAGGATAGCATTAGATAAATTAACAGAATGGTACAAGCAAGGGGGCTTACAGCTACTAAACTTTAAGAATTATTATAGAGCAGCACAATTAAGATACTTATCAGATTTTTATCAAACAAGGGAAAAACCAGATTGGACCAGATTAGAACTAGATAAAATAAGGGAGAAGGTACCTGAACATATACTATATAAATAGGATGAAAAGTTGGTACAACATAGGAATTCACCAGTATTGCACCATCTGCTCAACATTTGGGAGAAGATTCACGTAGAAAGGAATAAAATAAATTATCAACTACCAAAATTAATATTGACACAAAATCATCTAATCCCTTTCACAATAGATAACCTTTCCTTTAGAGAATGGGAGAGAAAAGGGATCAAAAGAATAGAAAATTGTTTTTCGGGAAATAAATTATTATCTTTTGAACAAATGAAGGACAAATATGGTATAACTCATGATACAATGTTTTCATACCACCAACTGGAAACCTACTTGAAGGTCAAATTGGGAAGCAGACTGAGGTTACCAGAAGGAAGCAATTTTGAATATGTGATTACAGACACAATGATAATTTTAAAAATTATAACAAACTTGCACATCAACTGCAAGAAAAGGAGAATGAGGAAACAAGCTGTAAACCTAAACAAAAATGGGAACAAGATCTAAACATAAAGATAAAGAATGAAACATGAGAAAAGCTATGCTCCGGAACTATGAGAAATACAATAAACACGAAGTTACGCATGATACAATATAATTGGTTACACAGACTATATATCACACCTAAAAAGTTCAATAAATGGGACCCAACAGAATCAGATAGATGTTTTCGCTGTAAGAAGGAAACGGGAACAACAGTACATGCAATTTGAGCATGTGAGAAAGTGGAAAAGTTTTGGGAAGATCTAAATCAGGTATTAAATAAAATCACAAAAAGCAACTTTTTACCAAAAAAGTCCAGAGATCTTTCTTCTAAGTAATATAAGAAGTGAATAACTTGGACTTGATTTGGATGGAGCACAAAAAAGATTTATTATGATAGTCTTAGCTGTAGCAAAAAAATGTATTATGTCAACCTGGAAATTAGAAGATAACCTGAGAATACAGCAATGGTACATAGAAATGAATAAATGTATTCCATTGGAAAAAAATAAAATATAATTTAAGAAATAACATCACAGTATTCGAACAAATATGGGAACCATACATGGAACACAATAGAACAATCCTACCGTGGACCTCCACCACCTAAAATGACAGAAGGAGAAGACAACAAAATGAACTGACCCAGTGTGTAAAAGTAGAAGACACAAATTTCTTGTTTATTTTTATTATGTGATGACGTTGTTTAATGAGTTTAATGTATCATATAGATTGAACGTTGAATGAATGGGGAAGGGGGGTGAGGGAGGGAGGGAAGGGAGGGGGGAAAAGGGGGAGAAAATGACACTGTATATTCAAGAGAAAAATGTCTGTATGTATTTTGGTCAGTATGGTTCATAGTGTGAAAAATAAAAAAATTTAAAAAAACTGATGAAGCCTTCTGCCGGTGTTGTTACTCCAATAGGTTTATCCGATAGGGAATTTGAGATAGAAACCAGATGTGATTCTAGTTATTTCGATTTTAGTTAAATTCTAGATGGGCTGCGCGTGTGCAAACACACACAAAATTTCTTTGTCTCTCTCTCCGGCTTTATCTCTTTTACACTAAAACTCTATATTTGTGGCCATTCATTTACTTGTTCTTATCTTAACTTGCTCTGAATGTAATTAACCATCAGCATATAAAGATCTGCTGGAGGAACTCAGGTCATCATGGGTAGAAATGATCAGTCAATGCTTTGGCAGATCCTCAGCTCTAATCTCTTCACCATTGAATGCTGATCCTTCAGCCCTTAGCTCTGGAATCACCTCCCTACATCTCTCTGCCTCTAGCAACTTTCTCCCTTCAAAGCCATATATAAAACCAACCTCCATGATAAAGCTTTTTGTGCAGGTTCGAATCCATCACTGATTGTGAGAAATACTGTAGTCATTAGACTTCTTGTTGAGCTGCAGTGCCCATTGTGTTTAGTACTTGGTGATGTCAGTGTTCATTTCCATTTATTCTGCACATTCCCCAGTGCTGAACAGTTTGACCAACAGTAATGAGAATAGCACATCTAAATCCATTTGCAAACCCTTTACTTAAATAATTGACTTTCAGAATTTTGACTGAATAATTATAGAGTATCTTGCAGCCAAATTCTCTATTCTGTCAGTGAGTTCGTGAATTTTTTTGATACAAATATGGACTTTAAAGAAATGCAAAGCACTTGGAAAAAGGGGTAGGAACCTGCCATCTGGTGGGTTGGGGAAAAAACTGCTTCTACCCAAGCAGAGCCAGATCACAGATCTAGCTCACAATAGTGAGCCTGTCTCACAGCTGCTGAATGCAGCACTTCGCCAGACACAATCCTTCATGGGTTTGCTTTGGCTTCTTTCATTTCTACATTCTTCTCTTTATGGAGATGAGGTGAGTCTGTTCTGAACTGCACTGCTGGGCGTGCATTGTGTTATAGCAGGTTTGAACCCACATGCACGCGTGTGTGTGTGTGTGTGTGACTGCATTGGCTATTGCTGCTTTTGTTGTTTGTGTGTGTACATAATTAAAAAGCAGTCTGAAGGTACAGTCAGTCAGGTTGCTCCAGAGCTCCTGAATATTAGCATCCGGGAGCATTGCTTGTGTCTCATTCTGCTTTTGATTCTTTTTTATCTCTTCTGATAATCATTGCTTACGCTGGGTTGAAGATATTCCCCAGAAAATATTTGTAAATGTGAACCATGGGCTGCGACATCACCGCAAGACGCTTGGATGTTACTGTATGCATTCAGGCGCAGAATTGTTTTTGCTTCAATGAAAGATTGCTTGATCTTTATTTTTCTTCCTCAAGGTTAAAAGCAGGATTAATTGAAGGTTTAAATCTGGGCCTTAAGTTAAAGGCTGGCTTAAGGAAAGAGATGAATATTGTAAATATGAAACAAGAAATGAAGATAAGGAAAAACTTCGAAGCTCCTATAGCATCTGAAATTAAAACGATTACATGATGATTTAGGTGGAGTTTGGAGGAGGGCTTATCATCCGGAAGGTCAGCATGGATGATTTATTTTTTAATGTTGACAGATTTGCGGTGTATTTCCAGAATGATCTGATTTTAATTTTTTTTTTGGAAATAGTGATCAGGTATTATCAAAAAACAAGCATTGAACCAACTCCTTCCTTGCTTATTTGCCGGTTTGGGCCTTTGTGTGTGATCAAAGTGTCCATAAAGGGTAGAATGTTGATGACGAAATAGTGAAGATTCAAAAATGACCTGTGGGGCACTGAACACAGACCCAACACAGGAAGTGCATTGTGCCCACCTGCGTGTCTTCCATAACTTAGCAGATGACACTCCTGCTGTTGATTCGGAAGGTTCTGGATTTAATTCCTGTTTGAATTCGAGTAGAAATGTCTACGTTAATGTTCTGGGAGAGGAGAGCTGTGCCTTTGGAATACAGAATCCCGAAGTTCAGAGAGTTATACCCAGTGGTCCCACCACTGTTCATTACTATAGCTTTATTAAAACAAGTATTGTTACCATCATTGTGTTTCTCTTGCTGGGATCTCTAAAGGCTATCCCTCTATGGGAGGAGTGACTACACGTTGGGACTAAATTGGTTTGGGACATCCTTGAAGACATTTGAAAGGCATTACATTTAAATGTCTCTTCTTTACCCATTCCGCCACCATCACCACCTGGTCCCCTCCCTCTGATTTTGTTTTTTCCTTCCTTCGACATCCTGACTCTTGCTGTTCCACAGATTTAGGCGGCATCTGATTGCGTGAGTCCCCATCTGCTCTTGTGACCCAGATAGTGAACTGCAGATGGACTTTTGGACCACTGTGAGGTTTGCCTGATTCTCCTGGCCCTCGGCCCAAGAGGGAAACCTGAAGTTGTACCTCCCTTTGTCTGGAAGAGCTGGCTTTGAAGTAAGGTATTCCCTGGAAAATAAGGATGATAGACCTTTGCACAAAGTCGTTCTCTGGTCTGCCTCCATGAAATATGAACTAATTACTGCTGCACAGTATTAATAATAAATGTGTTAATGCATTTGGCTGAAATTTGTATGAAAGATTCATAGGTGTAGTTTCTCTAGGTTTTTGGTTCATGCAATGAGTCTCAACTGGGTGGGCAAGTGTATGGTTGGGAGTTACAGCAAAGCTGGATCTAAGGCTTCTGAATCATGAGCCATGCTTACTAAATTCCTTGCAACTGAATGGGGTCTCTCAACAATGTAAGCACTTGGCCACTTGAACTTGGGACTTCCACGCTGCAGGTAGTGTAGATGGCATTGATCTCAGGTGATGTTGAGAGCTGAAATGTTAAAAGATTAATTTTACTTGAAACTATCAGTTACAAGAGGTATATTTAATATAGGGCAGCACGGTTAGCGTAGCAGTTAGAGCAACTTTGTAACAGCGGCAGTGACCAGAGTTTAAATCCATTGCTGTCTGTAACGAGTTTACACATTCTCCCCGTATCTGCATGGGTGCTCCAGTTTCCTACCACTGTTCAAAACGTACCGGGGGTGTAGGACAATTGGGCGGCACAGGCTCATGGGCCGAAAGGGCCTGTTACCTGTGCTGTATGTCTAAATTTAAATTTAAAATTTGAAATTTTAATTCTGGAAGGAACTGCCTGGACTATCAGAGCCTGGGACTGAGGCTGTCAGTCATTATGCTCTTTTGTTTTAAGTGCAATATAGAAAAAAAACAGCTCAGAACTCTCCAATATTTTGATAAAATCGAACAACCTCCTTCCTCTCTACATGGTATCCTTGCATGCTGTATTTTTGTAGAAAAGAAAACATGATAGCACTGTGGCACTGAAGAATAAGAATATTTCCTTAAGTGATTCTTTCTATTTGGTCTTAGAATCAGCCCATAGTCAAATTACTTTTAAATGTAAGTGTGATGCGCTGCAGTGCAAACAAAACAAGCACAAACTACGAAGGCTGTACTATAGGCTTTAATTAGCTTAAAACTTGCAATCAAGATTCTGTATCCCTTCTAGCTCTGTGTGCTCTGGTCCTGCCCTTTATATGGGGGCTGGTGATTGGCAGGTGTAGCTGGAGCCAGTCTCCCAGTTTACCTCCCTGCTGGTACAACGCATTTCCCCCTGCAGTAGGTGCAGTGGGCAGTGCAGGAGTGCAGACAGGCGCAGGCAGTCACCAATACTCCAGTGGTTGTATCACCACAGTAGGTAACACTAAACTCCAGTGAATGTGGTGCCAACAAGAACACACCAGCAGGGAGTTCATGGTGAACCATTCAAAAGGGTTGGTATGAAGAAACAATTTCTTCTGACGATGAAATGAAGAGCCAGAGGAGCCGTCAACACATTATCGTCTCAAAATAGCAATGCTGGAACATGCATCAAGAAAAGTTTTGCGAAAGCAACTTGGGTAGAGAAACATCAGTGAGGGACAAAACACATTGTCAGCATTTTGGGCCAAAGCCCTTCATCAATGCATTAGAACTGGACCACCTATGAGGGGTAAGCAGGAAGAACTCTTGTGGCATCGTTCTTCCCGAAGATTATGTTCAAGTGTTGGAGCTCTCAAAACTGAGATTAATAAATTATTGCCATGCAAGGAAGATTAGGGAGTCATGAGAGAAAATTGGACCCATTCCAATGGTGGAAGGCAAAATGTCTCTTCCTGTGGATGCAGTTTGTAATTCACTTCTAAAGTAAAATATTAATTGTCAAACTTAACTTGTGTAATCCTTCTGTGGTGCATGCAAACTCTCTGTTACACAGTAAAATGCTGGAACTAAACAGCAAGCCACAATGTCCTTTGGCATCACAAGAAGAAAGTACTCACCAGAGTCCACTCAAAATGGCAGTCTCCCATCGTTCCTTCTTTCTTTTAGTACCCAGTACTTGTTTGCAAGGATTCCTCTCCAATTTGCTTCAGAGTCTCTGGGGCTTTCCTCAAAGCCCTGCTAATTCTAGTTAATGTATGTTTCGCTGGTTTAAACCTCCTGGGTCCTTACCATTTCACAACGAGTTTTAAGCAGCTGCGAGGTTTAAACCAACAAAACCTTCCTTTGTCTGCTTTAATGGTCAAGTCTCGGAAACTGAAGGCAAATCAGCTGGTTTAATTTTCCGCAAGAGTATTAACCTCCTTAACTGCAGTTTATTCAATTGATTTACATTTGGTATACTAAAAGAAATAAATATATCCACAACTTTATTCCAAATATTCCAAGGATATAGAGAAACTATATTGAAAAAAAAAACGTTGGGCCTTGAATAAATTTCTTAAATTTATCTTATTTATGCATTTATCTTATTTTGTAAGCAGAGATCACGGTTTTTTTTGTAAGAATTAAACATTATTTTGTGCTTGAAGAACCTTCTGTTGTTGTTTAACCAGTGATACAAGAATTTTGCTGGTGCTACTCGACTGCTTAAAGCAATTTCAAAGTGATCGGAAAAATCTGGTTAACCGAAAAATGTCTGGTCCCAAGCATTTATTTAACTGGATATTTCGGCCTCCAAATGAATTTTTTGTCAAGACTTATGGGGACCACAATGAATTGCTCTCTCTCACCTAAAAGTGCTGAACCCTGTTCTCACCTCAAGTTTCAAGATCAAACTCCACATGCAACTGGTCACAATCTATTTGATCTTCTAATTTCTCTTCCAAATGAGACAAATGTATAACTGAAGAAGGTTCACTGTATCATATGTTCTGGTTATATTCTTCTATTCCCAGTTTTGGCGAAGGGGGTATTTTGTACCTTGTCTTCAGTTCTTAACATTAATTTGATTCCAAATCCTTTTTTTGCTGTCTTTGGAATAAGTGAGGCCATCGGGGCTAATTTTGACTGCTTCACAATCCCATGTCGTTGCTCTCGCCTCCCTTATCGCAAGAAGGGCCATTTTAATGAGATGGAAAGATGCTGCCCCTCCCACTCACACTCAATGGATGTCCAATATTGTACAAAATAAGATGTTCAATGTCTGAAATGAATTTTAAATTTGTTTCTTTTCTTAATTATTTTCAAAATTTGTAAGATTAACAGGTTTTTTGGTTTTTGATCCCAATGTTTACCTTCCTTAATTTATAAGAATAGTAGTGCACCTTTTATGTTAGCCAGGAGCTGCCGAAGGGAGGCGATTGAATTAGATAATTAATTAAAATTATTTAAAATATTTTTTTTAAGAGGAAAACATTAAAAAAAATCTCTGATTTTAATGCTGTTTTATTGTTCTCGAGCTTGACTGAGGCATGGATTTAATAAAGTAGGTCGAAAGATGAAAGGGAAATGAAGGAGAACCAGATCACCTCTTTAAGATAAAGGTGGTAAATTCAAACTAACTTTTGGTTGAAAAACCTTGGCACTCACCGAGCAGGCTCCACTAAGTGAAGAATTTTTTCATGTCATTTTAACAGGGTCTTGGGTGCTATTTTGCTGTCTCACTTTTATTGGGTGGGGGGGTGGGTGGGGTGTGGAGAGGAAACCTAAAAGTTACCCTTAAGCATTTGGCAGTGGGTCCAGTTCTTATGCAGGCTGATCACAAGTTGTCCCTTTAATAGACTGGCATGTTTTGAGTTTCTTGAACCTCAGGTAGGAAATTGCAGTAAGCCTGTGGGTGGAAAGGTGTTCACCCCACTTTGTAAGTTCACATTGTGACTCTCCATTCCTCCTGTGACCATAGGTCGTGGAGAGATAGGGAATGAAAATATCGCAATTAGATCAGGATGCATTAATGGAGAGAGAATCAGAGTTTAATATTTCCAATGGAAGATCATCTCCTTGAAAGTTTAACATTATTGATCTTTCCTCAGATCTATTAAATATTTCAAGAGTTTTTGACTGATATTTTAAATTCCAGCATTTAGAGTGTTTGTTTTTTGCTTTTGTATGATTTTAAAAAAATACTGTCTGAAATAACTATCTGTGATCCCTGACCTTGTTATCTTCAACAGCACGTTATTTGAAGGCTACACTTATTAGTGTGTACAATGCCATCAGAATAAGTAATGTTAAAATATATTACTGATCTGGTTATCTGTAATCATGTCCTTTGATTGAGCAACAGAGCAAAGGAAAATATAATTTAGCTGAGAATCTTTCATCATTAATATTTGAAAGATTTTCAATCTGGAGGCTTCTAAAATGTAATGCCTTGACTTCAGCCCCAGCAACCCCCACCCCTTCCACCCCAAGATCCTTTGGCAGCAGGATTGTGTTGGTGGGGGCAGAGGAAAGAGCCAACAGAGTGCAGAGGATGTGTTGTCCTCATTCACTGACAGGAACTGTAACTAATTAGAGAGTATAATCTAACATTGACCTTTATTGTAAAGGATTTCGAAAGTAAAAGCAGGATAACTTTGCTGTAACTAGCAGGGCATGGGTGAGATCAGGCTTGGAGGACTGTTGTTTTAGTCTTATTTAAGGAAGGATGTTCCTGCATTCGAGGCAGATCAGAAAAGCTTAGTGGGATTGATTCAAAAGATGAATAATGATTGCTCCTATTAGAGTTTGGAACCACGAGAGGAGATGCATTGATACAGAACATTCATCAGTACAGCATGGGAAATCACCCATTGTCTCACCATGTCTGTACCATCTATTGATGCCAATCTAAACCCATCTGCCTACACATGATCCATAACATTATTCCCTGGCGATTCATGAGTCTTGCTCTAGTATCTGTATTTATCACCTTCTGGCAATACGTTCCAGATAGGCTGCTCAAATTCACATTTATAGTCGTGTGTATTGAGATAAAATGCAAAAGTTTGTTTTGCCAGCAGTCCAGCAAGTCAACTAATTCGTAGTACAGGAGTTAAAAACAGAATGTAGAATTACAGTTACAGTGATGGATCAGTTTGGTCAGAGTAAAGGCTACATTTTTACTGGTGTTAAGTTCTTTCAGGAGTCTGATATCAGTAGGAAAGAAACTGTCCTTGGATCTGTGTGATCTCGCACTTGCGAATCTTCTTCCTGACAGGAGGTGGGAGAAGAGAGTGCAGCTGGGGTGGGATGAGGGGATGAGTATAGGTTGGATACTTTTCTGAGGCAGTAGAAAATGTAAATGGAGTCATTGGGGGGAGGGTTTGTGTATTGGTCTGAGTTGCCTTCACAGCTCCACGTGTGTTTTTTAAAAAATTAACCCTGTAAGTTATCTCCTTTAAACTCACCTCTTTTAAGCTTTCCCCCTCTCACTTTAAAGCTATATTTGCACCCAGGGAAAAAGACTGTCTGTCTCATGAATCAATTCATCTCAGAATTTTATATATGTCTACCAGATCATCCCACAACCTCCAAAGCTCCAGAAAAAGCAATTCAGGTTTGTCCAACCTCATCTATAGCTGATACACTCCAATCCAGGCAACATCCTGGTGAACCTCTTCTGCACCCTCTCTAAAGCCACCGTATCCTTCCTAAAGTGTGACAACCAGAATTGCACATTATACTCCAAATGTGGCCTAACCAAAGTTTTATCCCAACTTTTATACTCAATGCCTTGACTGATAAATGGAAGCAGCATTTTGCCTTCTTTATCGCTCTTCCCACCTATTTTGCTATTTTTGGGGAGCTATGGTCTTCCATCCCAAGATCCCTCAGTACATCAATGCACCTATTGTAAGTGTCCTCCCATTGAATGTATAGTTTCCTTTTGCGTTTGACCTCAAAAAATGTTTCACTGGATTAAACTCCATCTGACATGATGGTTACTGAGAGGGTGTTTCCATGGTAGGGGAATCTAGAACTGGAGGCAAAGTTTCACAGTAAGGAGTCAGCTGTTTCAGACATAGCTAAGGAGCAGTTGCTTCCTTCAGAGCTTTGTGAAACCGTGGAATTTTCTACTCAAAGAGCTGTGGAAGCAGTGTGATTGAATGTCCTCAAAGTAGAGATGGTCCTAGTTTTGAATAATAGGACAATTATGGCAACAGGCAGGAAAGAAGAGTTGAGGTCACGATCAGACCAGCAACTCAATGGCCACTGAATGGCAGAGCAGACTTCAAGGGCCACCTTGCCAGTTCCTGCTCATAGTTCCTATGCTCTTATCTCCCTGCAAACCCAATTGCAGAATAGAGGTAGGATTGAAGATTGGATTCTTTAATACTGCGTTTCCGAGATTAGAATCAGTCATCAGAAAAGGCGTAGTGAGTGGCTAACCCAACGTTGATAAAGGTTGAGAACCACTGCTCTCTGACAATGGAGATTTAAGAAAAAAATAATTCATCCAAAGTGTAAGGAGTCAGTGACTCTACATGAAAGAGCGATGAAAGTTGAAACTCAAATTGTATTTGAGTATCTGGATGAGATCTTGATGTGGGCGTGTGGTGGAACAATGTATTACAGTCATTGTACTGGTTGGCCCACCTCTTTTCCTTCAGGGTTCCTAGTTAAGGTGGTATCGCCCAATGCTCTCCATCAGTACTGCCTTGGAATCAAACCAACAGCATGAAAGATATGACTGTTCGTTTATAGTGATTAAAGCCCATTAATCTTGACTTCTAGTCTGTTTGGTTTAATTGATAGTGCTACAGGGCAGGAGCTGGAAAAAGATAACCTTTTTTGTCCAATATGGATGAAGAAGCTAATAGGCCGCATCCTCAATTGCAAATGCTTGTGTTTCACAATTGTAGGTTATCTAATAGGTTAATGAATGCCATTAGCAGTGAAGGAGGAAAACTGGCAGCTAGACACCTCTTCTTAAATGAACAGTTGCTGTAACCAGGATTGAAGGTGGGATACAGCAATGTAGAGTCTCTGCCTGCCTGCTGTGGAGCAGGGGGAC
This sequence comes from Narcine bancroftii, assembly GCF_036971445.1. Taxonomy (NCBI): domain Eukaryota; kingdom Metazoa; phylum Chordata; class Chondrichthyes; order Torpediniformes; family Narcinidae; genus Narcine; species Narcine bancroftii. Next base: position 269,842,091 of record NC_091471.1, read on the forward strand.
TGCAGCAGTGCAGTGAAAAGTCTTTGTACTCCAAGTAAATTTGTAAAGAACACTCCGTGAATCCCCTGTGTCTGCCATATTGCAGTTTATAGCTTCCAGCTATTTTTCTCTCTGCTATTCTTCATTGGAAGCTGAGCCAGAGAGCTTCATGAAGCTTTAATTTAGAAGGAAAAGAAGAACATGTGAATAATGTAAGAAAAGTACCTCATGTTTCTCAGCATGAATTTTGTTGGTAGATAAGTACTAGATTTCTGAATGGCAGATTTGCCCCACCTTGTTGATTAAAATTGCCTACTGTAAATCACATGATTTTTGTTGCCATGGTATCTCATGACTTCAAACCTATTCCCTGCTGACACCAGTTGACAACAGAGGATTTTAAAATTTGTAATAGTTTGTGTAATAGATTGTGAGGATGCAATATAAAGATATACCTTAATAAACACTTCAATAAGAAAAACGGATTAATACTCAAAGCCTATTATAATCAAACTCAGCAAGATTCCCCCCCCCCAAAATGGGATGAATGTACATAAAAAAAAACTGTATAAAATTCTGGAAATATGAAATAAAAACAAAGTAACTAGAAAAACTTGGGAGATCCAACAGTATCTGTGAAAGTGTTTTTTCATGGTCAGGAGCCTTCTTTAGGACTGGGAAAGAGAGAGAACTGGTTAATTTTCAGATGTTACAAAGGGAATATCTCTGCTAGGATGAGACCAAATGATCCAATGCGGCAATTGACCAATAGTTAAGATCAGATTTTAAAAAAATTAGACATACAGCACAGTAATGGACTCCTCTGCCATAAGCCCATTTACACCCAATTAACCTACAACTGTCATACGTTTTTTGAACGGTGGGAGGAAACCGGAATACCCAGAGGAAACCCACACAGACACAGGGAGAACGTACGGACTCCTTACAGACAACGCCAGATTCGAACCAGGGTCGCTGGCATTTTTAATCATAAAATGATTATGTTTCTATGTATTGCTAATAGTCCAGTAAATCTGTGGATTATGCCCAGAAGCTGGTTCCCCATGAGATGGATATCATGTTTTTTGGTTTTATTGGTGATCTTGGTTTATGGGGGTATAGAGAAGATGAAGGTGGGGGATGGATGATAATGCTCACAAACACAGTGGCCAAGGCAGGGGCATTGGGCTGATCCATGTGCCAAGTGCCTCAATTCCCTAGATTTACATCACGCTCCAGCTTCTGATCATAAGCTTGGAGACTGATCTGGGATGGCAAGAAGGAGGGAGGACCTAACACTGGGTGGGAGAAGGGATAGGGTCCGTTAAAGTGACAAAATGGTGAGGGGGAAGTGGGGCCCAGGGCAACGACTCTCTAAATGACTCTGGTTGAGGGCTGAGGAACTTTGTCCCTTTTCATCCTGGCCCCATATTCATGTTGGTTTCTGCAGCCAAGATTGCTGGTAGAGTGTCTGGGTCCACCCACCCTGACCTGAGGCCCAATCACAGCTCAGTTTCCACTGATTACTTGGGCTCTCTCCTGCCTCAGATGGATGCCTTAACCAGCTATCGGGAAACCCTTGGAAACCTTAAATCTTAATATTCCTTGTTAACTCCAATAGGGACATAGTGACACGTGGCACCCAGAGGCAATGAATAATGATTCAGAGACAATGAACAGCATGGACAGTGGGTCTAAGACCTATTTCTGCACTGTAAAGGCTCTTTCAGCCTATTGGATATGAACCAAATGCAAGCAAATGGGACTAGCCCATAAGGCCAACATGATCAGCATGGATAAGTTGGGCTGAAAGGCTTGTTCCGTGTTAAATGACTGATTCTCAGAGTTCAAATCTAGCCATGACAGCAGGTGAATTTTAAATTCATGTAATTAAATAAATGACTGGAATAAAATAGTAAATGTCCATGAAGCTAGCAGATTGTCATTAAAAACCCATCTGGTTAACTTACGTCCTTCAGGAAAGGAAATCACTGATCCAGAGTCACAACAGTGAATGTCCTGTGAAATAGAACTTGGAAGGATCTGGCAAGGGTGGGAGGGAGGGATGCAGGCTGAAGCAGTGATGCCCACATTCTGTAAACAGTAACGGAAAGAATCTCTTCAAATGAGCCATAGAACACTACAGCCTAGAAACAGGCCCTTCAGCCCATCTAGTCTGTGCCAAACTATTCCGCTTAGTTCCGATAATCTGCACCCGGGCTATAGCCCTCCATACCACTCCCATCTGTATACCATTCTTTTTCTTAAAATTAACTCCATTGAATCCTTACCTGTGAATTAGTAAAATGAGTTAATTATATAGTAGAAAATTTGTGAGATGGATAGAGGTTGTTCAGCCCATTGTCTTCCTGCTGGCTCAGAAGTTATTCAATTAAATCCTACCTTCCATCACTTGGTCCAGAGCCCTTCTAGTTACAGATGTTCAACTGTGCAGATGAGCAATTTCTGATTCCTATTTCTCTGTTTTCCATTAAACACCATGCCCCTTGTCTTCATTGCCCATGTCTTTTCCTCTAGCTCACACACTCTCTCTCTCTCCTTCTCTCTTTCTGTTTCCCTCTGTCTCTATTCACAGAGCCAAAACCAATTCTCACCTTTCCTCTTATCATATCCAATTAACACCTTTTGGCTGTTGGTGTGGATCTTTTGCCCCTCCTATTCTTTCCCCTTTCCTTCTCCTTAATTCAGATGCCTGCCTGCTTTTTACCTTGAAGAAGGGCTCAGGCTCAAAACGTCAGTTATATATCTTTACTTCCAATGGATGCTGCAAGACCAGCTGAGTTCATCCAGTGTTTACTGTGTGTATTTACTATAATCACAGTGTCTGCAGACTTCTGTGTTTTACTCCTACCATCCACTAACTGGGGGGGGGGGGGACAAATTCTCCCATCCCTTTAAATCCTTCCATCAATTAATTTAAAATGGCACCCCCAGTTTTGGACCCCACCGCTAAGGAACGGAGGTCGCTGTTATGTACTCCAAGTACTTCATAATTCTCCCCTTGGCCTCCTTTGTTTTAAAGAAAAGAACTACAGCCTAACCAATCTTTCCTTATAGCTGTGTCTTTTTAAACAATGATACAGCATACAGGAGGGAGATTGAAAACTTGGCTGAATGGTGCACCAACAACAACCTTGCACTCAATATCATTAAAACTAAGGAACTGATTCTTGACTTCAGGAAGGGAAAACCGGAGGTGTACAATCCAGAGATCATTGGGGGATCAGAGGTGGAGAGGATGAGCAAATTTAAGTTCTTGGGAGTCACTATTTCGGAGGATCTTTCCTTGACCCAACACACCCATGACATTGTGAAGAAAGCACGTCAGGGCCTTTACTTCCCCAGGAGTTTGCAGAGGTTTGGTATGGCATCAGAAAACCTGGGAAAATATCTACAGATGTGTGGTGGAAAGTGTGCTGACTGGCTGCATCATGGACTGGTATGGGGTGACCAATATCACTAAGCGAAAAGCCCTCCAAAAGGTTAGTGGACACAGCGCAGGGCATCACAGGCAAAACCCTCCCCACTATCGAGAACATCTATAGGGAACTCTGCTGTCAGAGAGCAGCAGCAATCACGAAGGATCCACACCACCCAGCATTCGCTCTGTTCTCGCTGCTACCATCAGGAAAGAGGTATAGGTGACACAAGACTCACCAGGATCAGGAAAGGCTGCTACCCCTCCACCATCAGACTCCTCAAAGACAAAGTCAATTAGGGACTCATTTAAGGACTCTTACTTGTGCACTTTATTGATTTTTAAATTCTCGCTGTACTGCACAGTCAGTTTGTTTACATTTGTTAGCTGTTTACAGCTCTTTACTTGTTCACATGTATATGCTGTGAACAGTTTCTTCCCCCACTATCAATAAGTGGTAATTCTGCCTCAATGCCGAAAAAAAAATCTCAGGGTTGTGTGCACTCAGACAATAACTCTGAAATCTGAAAAATCTGATACAGTGTTAGTAGTCTCCTAATCCACTGGCATCTGTAGCAAAGGAATATGATTTCTAATCTTTTTCAATTTTTAATTATTTTTAATTTTTCCTAATTGTGCCAGAAAATAGTCCTTGATTCTTAGAGACCCCCTCCCCCATCCAGCGTAGAGAATTGATGGATTTACATCCACAATCCCCGTAGGAAGCAGCGCTTTCAGGAGACAGGGATCAGAGAATCAGATTGCTCTTTCTCTGGCTTCGTTCCATGGTTTTTGTTGGTTCCCCACAGGGGGTGTTTATGCCTGAATCACACCAGTGAAGGTTGACTTTGAACCGTCATGTTCTTTTAGCATTGAGAGGCAGGCTAGTCATGCAAAGCTTCCAGAATTAATAACAAGCCACGCCCATAAAAAGGTGTGGGTAGATGTTATTTTATTCTTGTAAGTGTTCATAGGTTGAGGTTAAAAGGCAGATGTAGCTTGGCAATGATGTTATGAATTCTTCTTGACGGTTAAGTTCTGATTGTATTTCTACCATTTGAAATTGAAATGATTTAGACACCACAGAGATTGAGTTCCCTTGGTCCTTACCCTCCACCGTACCACCTCTGAATCCAGCACATCATTCTTGGGCATATATGACAGCTGTAACATGATCCCACCACCAGCCAGATCCTGCCCTCCCATCCTTATCTGTTTTCCACAGGGTCCACTCATGCCTCCATGTACCCGAGTACTTTCTCTTGCAATCATGGGAGGTGCAGCAGCTGTCCCTGCATCTTCTCCTTCACCTCCATCCAGGGGCATGAACACCCATTCCAGGTGAGATGGAGATTCACAGGCACCTCCTGCAACTTCACCTGAAAGGCCGTCCCTTTCCGCCAAATTCCTCTTGCCCACTTTCCTTCTCCTCCCTCACCTGACTCCATCTGCGATCGGCCACGCACTCCTCCCTCTGGCTCCTGTATCCCCACCCCTTAACTGCCCATATCTGCTCACCATCCCTTCCTTGCTTTATTCATCACTATCCTTTCTTATCAGATTCCACATCCTTTTGTCATCTCCCAGCCTCTGTCTCTGATTCTTCCTTCCCCCCCCCCCCCCCCACCTGACTATTTGCCCATCAACGTCTCCTCACCTGGTTCCCTTTATTACTTTCCAGCCCTAGCCTCAACCTTCCACCTCATCTCCTTGTTTCTCACTATCTGTCCTTTACATTCTCAGTCCTGATGCAGGGTCTCAGCCCAAAATGTTGACCACCTCCTTCCTTCCACAAATGCTCTGCTGATTCTCGTAGTTCCTCCAGCAGTTTGCTTTGGTCTATGTTTTGGCTTCCACCATTTGCATTCTCTCTTGTTTCCATGGCTTCAGGGAAAGCTAACCTGAAGCGATGCAATGTAATATTAATCAGATGGGAACACGACTTTGTTGCTTTCAAGGGAGAGGAAATAAATCAACCATCAATGAAGGGTCCTAGAGATGAATCATTAAATGTTTCTCTTTACACAGATACTGAATACTTCACATATTATTTAGGATTTCCAGTTGTGTTTTTCCATTTTCCTCAGCATTTGATGATCCTGAGAAAGTTTTGGGAATTTTATCACATATTTTAAGGAATAATTTCTGGATGCTGGAAAAATTCTGAGCATCAACCATTACATAACTGGAAAGTCTCTGCTGGGGACTGAGTTTGAGGTCAACATCACAAGTAGTAGCTTAGATGCCTCCCTGGGAGGGAGTTTGGATTGCCCTCGAGCAGTATTTTTTAACCTGGGGTTTGCAGTGAAGACAAATGTTACTGATATAAGAAACATGTAAAATGCAAAACAAGGTTCTAAAACAAAAAAATTCCATCCTCCAAAAAAAAAACCCTGTCTATCTGATCCCTGGGGCTCACCACTGGTCACAGATCTCCAATCTGACAAACCATTCTCCTCTGACTCTTCCTACCGAGGCCAATTGGAAAACTCCCAAGGAGCCCATGTGACCTTCCAGATCACCCTACCTTGTGGGACTGTGTCAAATACCTTGCCAAAATCCATGTCGATGACCTCCACCCATGTCAATCCTTTTCTTCACCTCTTCAATAGCAAATCAAAATTTTCCCACGCACAGAATCATGCTGACTAATACTAATCAGTCCATGTCTTCCCTAATGCTGGGAGATCCCCTCTCCCAGAATCTTGTCCATTGACTTTCACACCACTGAGGCTAAGATCTCTTTGGCAGGAAGCAGCTAAAATCGATCTACCCTTCCCATCTCCACACCAACTCCTCCACACTTAATTCTGACTCAAGTTGTTGTGAAGTCAATAAGCAGGTTTTATTGAAACCTTGGTACATCACTAATCATGAGTCGTAGAGAGATGATGTGGCAGCCTTGTCATTCTCCCAAGAAGAATCATGGGGTAGTGATTTTTAACACTGTAAAATGGCTATCTGACTGCTCATTACCCTGTGAGGCAAGGTAATCCAGCTGGCGTGTCACAAAAATCTACACATCTTAGACACCTGCTACACAGGAGAGGGATTAAAATCCATCCTGAACAATGAAAACAAATGTAATGTTGCTTTACATGCGGGGATTGCAAAACTACAATTTTATTCCTCTTGATTGTTTTACCAAATGACGCATCATTGATTTAACACACTTGAAGCAAAGGATGGAAGCATCCTAATATTTGGGCAATAAATAAGAGATCATCTATATTTAATAGCGCTGAAACGTAATTGTGATCTGTTTAATCTGTGTGAGCAAGAGAGTGCAGGCACTTTGAAGACCTGCTGTGACTGAATATGTCACTCGTGTTACCATGGTAATGAAAATCCCGCAGCAGTGAGTGTAATTCCTCACGACAGAGAGAAAAAAATCACATTTTCTAAAAGTTGCAAGTCTGACTGTTGATTCTAGGGAATTAGATTGTTAAAAGTCATTTTACTTCCTATGCCCACAACTCTGAGGGTACTAGAATCAAGAATAGATTGAAATTAGTTCTTAATGAAGGGAATGTTAAACATCAAACCTCAGCCTAAAAAAATGACTCTTAACGTTAGCAATTGGCTGACATTTGCTCAATGTTCTCAGCTGGTGTGAAGGGATGATAATCTTCATCTACTTTGCATAAATAAATTGTACTGCAATTTAAATTGCCATTGATCCAGTTCCACATCAAGGAGGAGAAAATAATCATGTCATATTAATGTCACAAGATAGAATGTTTTTGAATCAAGCTTCAAACAAAATGATTATGATTCTGCCCCTGAATCTGAAATGATAGAAGGACTGTCAGAATTCAACAAAACAAAATCCCCAGACAGTCATCAATCATTCTTTTCAGGGACAGCTTTGAAGTAAGTAGGCACATTTGGTCTTTAATTCTTCTTTCACTCTTCTCCGAGAGACACAGACTGGAATTCTCTGTGCCTTCACTCACCTACCTCAGGTCTTTTCTGACCAGTAATGTGACTGGACTGAAAATCAGTGGTGAAGACTGCAGTGAAAAGCCTCAGGTCCTGCTCGCACTGGAGCACAGGTTTCAGTGATTTCAGCCAGCCTCCACTACCTGCCTCTCTCATTGATCAATAGCCCTGTCGTTGCTGAGAGTTGACAGGTTATTCACTCGCTGCAGAGCATCACAGCTGAGCCAAAACACCAACACCAGTCTATTCACATGAAGAAATTGGACTCCCGATCGATGTCACCCCTACCTTAATTTTGTTTGCAAAATTCCTCTCATATACTTTACAGTATCACAGAAAGTCAAATACAAGGCCTTAATTAATTAATTAAAGCCCTGAATATTTCAACCGTACTCAGCATTTTATTGATGCCCATTAAATCCTGTTTTTTTTAAAACTCAGATTAAAAAATGCATCCATTAATTAACATTTAATTGTGCAAATATAAACATTATTGGACTAAATGAGCTGTGAAAATTGCCATGACCAAGGTTGTTGTTTCTTAACAAAACAGTAAACTTCACTTGTTTGCCCTATTTCTCTTGAATTTGTGATCTATTTCCCTCATACCCTCCTTGACCCAGATGTGTTTCAAGCAACTCACTAGTACCACTCATGAGAGGCCTTTATTCACTTGGACACCCGTTTTCCAGGCGAGTCCTTCTCTGACTATAACAATGCACAGTGCTGGAAATGTATGAACCATTTATACTTGTAACTCGTGTAACAGTCGTTCCTGTGTAAAAGTCAATCCCCCCTTTTATGGCCCCGACTGCCTGCCCATTCAAGCTCATGACACCCCAACTGCAGATCCTCACCCCAGCCGCCTGCCAACTGAACTCCCAATGCCTCATCTGGAGATCCTTGCCCCGGCCACCTGCTCAATGGAGATCCTGATGCTTCAACATCAGATTCTTGCCAGGCTGCCCACCTACAGGAACTTCCGATGCCCTGGAGGTGGATCTACCATTCTCAGCCATCTGAGCTCCCAATGCCTTGAATGAAGCAGACTCTTACAATGGGCAAAAATATGACCTGTGTAAAAGTTGACCTCCCCCCCCAAATTTGACCTGAAAAATTGCTTCAAAAAACTCGACTATTACAAGAGTATGTACAGTATGTGAAACTAAGGATGAGAGCAGTCAATGAATGGGTTTCCTTTTGTAAATAACTTATGTGAATAAAGTCCATTTTTGATTAAGAAAACAAGAACATGGAAGGTGAATGTGAAAAGCATTGAGGAACTCAGGAGGCAGTACTTGGGTGGTGTGAGTCTTGTGCCACCTATACCTCTTTCCTGTTGGCAGTAGCAAGAATAGAGCATTTACTGGGTGTTTGGATCCCTGATGGTTGCTGATGCTCTCCAACAGAAGTATTCCCTGTAGATGGTCTCGCTGGTAGGGAGGGTTTTGCCAGTGATATCCTGGGTTTTGTCCACTACCTTTTGCAGGGGTTTACACTCCAAATATTGGTGTCTCCAAACCAGACCATGATGCAACCGGTCAGCACACTTTCCACCACACATCTGTAGAAATGTGCATGGATTTCTGATGTCATACCAAATCTCCACAAACTCCTGAGGAAGCTGTGATGGATTAAGTTATATTTTATATTGTATATAGATATGTTTTAAAGGAGATAAATTGTTGAGTTTTTTTAGTGTAGGTCACAAACAAATACAAACACTTCAAAACAGATCTCATTTAAAATGCAAGAGCTTGGCTCAAGCCAGACAGTTCAGACTCCAAGTGCCTTTGAAAAAACTTTGAAGAATGCCTATAGAGACTTCACAAGTAGGTGTTAATTGGGCATGCTGTGGAGAAATGGGTTATTGTTTTGGAAAGCAACAGATGAATGGACTCAGAAGATTGGGTTCGGTGCCGCAGTCTGTCTTAATGCAGTTTGCCGTTCTAAGAGGGTCATGTGGCTTTCTCTGTGTGTGTGAGATAGATAGAGAGAGAGAGAGAGAGAGAGAGAGAGAGAGAGAGAGAGAGAGAGAGAGAGAGAGAGAATTCAGTTCTACAGTTCAGCAGCTGCAGCTGGGACTGGAACAGGACAAGCTGTCAAGCTTGTGGAAAAAACCCCATTTTGAAGACGGGTTGTGAGTTCTTAGTTCAGCCTGTTCAAAGCCCTTGTGGTCCATACAAGAGAAGATGGTTGGCTGTATAATGTTTCACCTGAGATAAGGGAAACAGAAAAGGAACTCTGTGGTGACCTGAAAGAAAGAGGTTATCATCTGGAAAACCCTGATGGGGCAAGTTTCTTCACAAGTGGTTGATTGAAAGGAATCAGTTGTGTGTGTCCAACAAGCAACAAATCTCTCTGAAAGCCAACAAGAACCTTCCTGAGCAGTAACTATTTACCTTTCAAGCACCAAAGCCTGGTGAACTTTATAAATGTTAAATTCTGTGCACTGTATAAGTATTACCTGATACCAGTGAACTTGGAAGAGTGAGAAGTGAGATTGGACAGTGAATCAAAGAACATGTTACATACATGTGCACTTAGAATTAGAAGGGGGTTAAATTAATAGTCATGTTAAACTTTGATCCCGTTTTCATGTTTAAAGATAATTAAAAGCAACTTTTGTTTAGGTAATTATTTGTCTTGAAGAATTTCTATTGCTGCTAGGTTTTGGGGTTCTCTGGGCCCATAACAAAGCAGACACTGATGTGCTTTCTTCAAGATGCCATTGGTGTGTTGGGTCCAGGAAAGATCCTCAGAGATAGTGACTCCCAAGAACTTAAATTTGCTCCCCCTCTCCATCTTTTGTGCCCCCAATGATCACTGGTTGTACACCTCTGGTTTTCCCTTCGTGGTTCTTAGGTTGGTTGAAAAGATCCCATGGTATCATTCAAGTATAGAGCTCCCGTGTCCTGGCCAATGCTTTAACTAAAATGCTATGTGAATAGCAAAAGTTCAGAGGTTGAAAGGACAAATGAAAAGAAATAGGAATCGGCAGTTTTGTCAGTGTGGATGATTGTGCGAACTGACCTGTTTCCATGGTATTTCCCGTGAATATCAGAAATGTTTAAAATGAACATCTGTAAATCTGAAATTAAAAAATTAGAAACTGCTGGAAATGCTCAGCTGGTCATACAAAACCTATAGAGAATTCAATGAAAGATCATTAACCTGAAACTGGATAAACAAGAGAGTCTTGGGGAATTGGAGCAACACACAAAATACTGGAGACACTCAGCAGGTCAGGCATCAACTGGAGTGTGGACTGTGGAGGGTCATGTGGGCTCTCTGGAGCCTGGTGGGAATGTGGACTGTGGTGGGTCACGTGACTGCTTCATCTGGAGCCTTGTTGGAAGTTGCATCTCCTGCCAATCAAGGTTGGACTCTGCTTGCCTATTAGAGCATACCTGACTATTGGCCCCTTTAATCATCTAGTGATTACCTAGCCTGGACACTCCACCTTACTGTATTGTGAAGTCCACCATATGCAGTAGCTCCTCCTCTTTTGCTCTTCGGCCCTGAGATGAATCCTGCTGTGCGTAATACTGGAGGAGTCATTGATAAGGTGTGCACTACTCAGGGATTGGGGCTGTTGTATACTGTTGTAGTTGTAAATAGCATCTGAGCCATGCCCATGTTTGACAAGGAACGGCGGGTAGCATATTGTAGTCCTTGGTTGTGATAAGTCCGTATAAACAATTGCTAGTATTGGTAGTATTAAGTCTGAAGTGACTGAATTGTACTGTGCTTATGTAAGTATAAACAGTTACTGGTATCAGTAGTGTTAAGTCCGATGTGACTGGTTACACTGTGTTGTGTGATTGAGAGTTGTGTGTTATCCCTGTTGCGATCCCCTGATGTGTGTTTCAATAAAGATGATTTCTACATTCACCCTTATGTCCAACCTCCTATTCTTTGAACCCACTGAACTTTTCCTTTCCCACACAACAGTATCAATGGAAGGCAAGAGACAGTCAAGTTTTGGGCCTCAACCATTCATAGGAATCATTCTACATTATCTTCTATGGATGCTGCCTAACACCGCTGAGTTCCTTAAGCATATTGTGTGTTGCTCACAGTTTTTCTCTCTCTTCATCTGCTCTTTCCTGTTGAGTAGTTCCAGTAATTTTTGTTATAATTTCACTGAAACACCAAGATTATTTGCATGGTGATGGTTGTAGGAGCTTTTTGTAAGCAAAATGATTGTTGTTGTGTCCTGCATTATGACCGTATTTTTACATCTATTATTTTACTGGTCACGAAATGATTTTGCATCAAATAATTTGAGGCTGAACTGAAAACCTACTTGAAGGACAAATTGGGAAGCAGACTGAGGTTACCAGAAGGAAGCAGCTTTGAATATGTGATTACAGACACAATGATAATTAAAAGATTTATAACAAACATGTACATCAAACTGCAAGAGAAAGAAAATGATGAAATAAGCTGTAAACCCAAACAAAAGTGGGAACAAGATCTAAACATAAAGATAAAGAATGAGACATGGGAAAAGCTATGCTCCGGAACTATGAGAAATACAATAAACACAAGGTTACGCATGATACAATATAATTGGTTACACAGGCTATATATCACGCCCCAAAAGTTAAATAAATGGGACCCAACAGTATCAGATAGATGTTTTCGCTGTAAGAAGGAAACGGGAACAACAATACATGCAATTTGGGCATGTGAGAAAGTGGAAAAGTTTTGGGAAGATCTAAATCAGGTATTAAATAAAATCACAAAAAGCAACAAACCAAAAAATCCAGAGATCTTTCTTCTAAGTAATATAAGAAGTAAAGAATTAGGCCTCGAACTGGATGAAGCGCAAAAAAGATTTATTACGATAGCCTTAGCTGTAGTAAAAAAATGTATAATGGCAACTCGGAAATCAGAAGAGAGCCTGAGAGTACAGCAATGGTACATAGAAATGAATAAATGTATTCCATTGGAAAAAATAACATATAATTAAAAAAATAAAGTCACATTATTTGAACAAATTTGGGAACCGTACATGGAACAGAACAGAGAGGGCCTACCGCGGACCTCCTCCCTCTAAAATGATAGAATGAGAAGAAGACAAAATGAACTGACCCAGTGTGTAAAAGTAGATGACACAATTTTCTTGTTTATTTTCATTGTGTGATTACATTTTTTTAATGGGTTTATTGTAAGGTATATGTTGAACGTTTAATGGGTTTGGAGGGGGTGGGAAGAAGGGAGGGAAAGGAGGGGGAAAAGGGGAGAAAATGACACTGTATATTCAAGAGGGAAATGTTTGTGTGTATTTTGGTTAATATGGTTCATAGTGTGAAAAAAAAATGATGGTTTGGTGGATAGCACCTTTAGCGAGTTGGTCACACCACAGCTTCATAGTGTTGAGGGAGATAGGGACTGGGTGACCAAAGGTAAGAGTAAGAACAGGAAGGTAGTGCAGGTGGTCATCTCCCTGAATATCCGCTTTGGATGTTGTTGGGGGAGATGGCCCATCAGGAGAAGGCAGCAGTAGCCAGGGTCAGGGCACTGTGAGTGGTTCTGCTATGCAAGAGGGCCAGAAAAAGAGTGGTAGGACAATAGTCATAGGGGATTCAATTGTAAGGGGAATAGACAGGAGCTTCTGTGGCCATAAATGGGACTCCCAGTTGGTGTGTTGCCTCCCGGGTGCAAGGGTCAGGGATATCATGGAGCGGCTGCCGGGCATTCTAGACGGGGAGGGTGAACAGCCAACTGTCGTGGTCCATGTTGGTACCAATGACATAGGAAAAAAGTGGGATGAGGTCCTACAAGCAGAATTCAGGGAGCTTGAAAGGAAATTAAGGAGTAGGACCTCTAGGGAAATAATCTGTGGATTATTGCCAGTGCCACAAGCTAGTCAGAGTAGGAATTGCAGGATAGATAGAATGAATATGTGGTGTAGGAGGGAAGGGTTCAGATTCTTGGGGCATTGGAATTGGTTCTGGGGCAGATGGGATCAATTTAAACAAGACGGTCTCCATCTGGGCAGGGCCGGGATCAATGCCCTCGGGAGAGTGTTTGGTAGTGCTGTTGGGGAAGATTTAAACTAATGTGGCAAGGGGATGGGATCAGGAGTAGAGAGACGGAGGGGTTTAGCATGAGGGAAGAAGTCGGAGATAGGAGGGTGAAAAGCAAGAGGCAGGCAGGTAACCTCAGGGCAAAAATGTAAAAGGGCCACTTTACAGCATAATGGTGATAGGGTTAAAGCTCTGGTAAAAACAAACTTGAAGGCCTTGTGTCTTAATGCAAGGACTATTCGAAATAAGGTGGATGATTTGAATGTGCAGATAGCTGTAAACGACTATGATATAGTTGGGATCAGAGACATGGCTTCAAGGGGACCAAGGCTGGGAGCTTAACATTCATGGATTTTCAATATTCAGAAGGACAGACAGAAAGGAAAAGGAGGTGGGGTACCATTGTTGGTTCGAGAGGAGTTAAAAGCAATAGAAAGGAAGGATGTTAGCTTGAATGATGTGGAATCAATGTGGGTAGAGCTGCAAAAGGCATGGGGGCAGAAGACATTAGTGGGAGTTGTATATAGACCACCTAACAGTAGTAGAGAGGTTGGGGATGGCATTAAACAGGAAATTGGAAATGCGTGCAACAAAGGCAAGGCAGTTATAATGGGTGACTTTAATCTCCATATAGACTAGATGAATCAAATTGGTAAGGGTACTGATGAGGACGATTTCTTAGAAGGTATACGGGATAATTTTCTAACCCAGTATGCTGAAGAACCAATGAGGGAACAGGCTGGGTTCTAGTAATGAGGAAGGGTTAGTTAACAATCTTGTTGTGCTAAGCCCTTTGGCCAAGAGTGACCACAATATGGTGGTATTTTATATTAGGATGGAAAGTGACAGGGTTAATTCTGTAACTCAGGTTCTGAACTTAAAGAAGGGTAACTTTTAGGGTATGAGATGCGAATTGATTTAAGTTAGATTGGCAAATGTTACTTAAAGGATTAACTGGAGAAAGGCAATGGCAAGCATTTAAGGATCACCTGGATGAAATAGAGCGTTTGTTCATCCCGGTTTGGAAAAAGAATAACTCAAGGAGGGTAGTACATCCTTGGATAACAAGGGAAATCAGGGAGAGTATCAAGTGTAAAGATGAAGTGTATAGACTAGTCAGGAAAGACAGAATACCAGAGGATTGGGAGAAATTCAGAGTTCTACAGAGGAAGACAGAGGGATTACTCAGGAAAGGCAAAAGAGATTATGAGAGAAAGTTGGCAGGGAACATAAAAAAATGACTGCAAAAGTTTTTATAGATATGTAAAGAGAAAGAGACTAGTAAAGACAAATGTGGGTCCCTTGCAGTCAGAAACAGGTGAATTGGTCATGGGGAACAAGGACATGGCAGACCAATTAAATAACTACTTTAGTTCACTGGGGAAAATATGAATAATCTTCAGGAAATAATAGGGGAGCATGGGGCTAATGTGACGGAAGGACTGGGGAAAATAAGTGTAAGTTATGAGGTTGTGTTGGATAAATTGAAGGGATTAAAGCCAGACAAGTTCCCAGGACCAGATGGTCTGCATCCTAGAGTGCTAAAGGAAGTAGCCCATGAAATAGTGGATGCATTGTTGATAATTTTTCAGAACTCTTTAGATTCTGGAGTAGTTCCTGAGGACTGGAGGGTGGCTAATGTAACTTCACTTTTTAAAAAGGGAGGGAAAGAGAAATCTGGGAATTATAGCTTGACATCGGTAGTGGGGAAAATGTTAGAGTCAGTTATTAAAGATATGATTGCAGCACATCTGGAAAGTGGTGAATTCATTGGTCAGAGCCAATATGGTTTTATGAAGGGAAAATCGTGTCTGACTAATCATATTGAATTTTTTGAGGATGTAACTAGTAGAATGGATAGGGGAGAACCAGTGGATGTGATTTACCTGGATTTTCAGAAGGGTTTTGATAAGGTCCCACACAGGAGATTACTATACAAACTTAAGGCACACGGTTTAGGGAATATGGTATTGAGGTGGATAGAGAATTGGTTGACAGATAGGAAGCAAAGAGTAGGAATAAATGGGTACTTTTCAGAATGGCAGTCAGTTACTAGTGGGGTACCACAAGGCTCAGTGCTGGGACCCCAGTTATTTACGATATATATTAATGATTCAGATGAGGAAATAGAAAACAGCACTTCCAAGTTTGCAGACAACACGAAGCTGGGTGGGATTGTAAGCTGTGTAGAGGCTGTTAAGAGTGTGCAGGGTGACTTGGACAGGTTGGGTGAGTGGGCAAATGCATGACAGATGAAATATAATGTGGATAAGTGTGTGGTTGTCCAATTTGGAGGAAAGAATGGGAGGGCTGAGTACTATCTTAATGGTATCCAATTAGGAAAAGGGGAGATGCAGAGAGACCTGGGTGTCGCTGTGCATCAGTCATTAAAAGTGGGCAGGCAGGGGCAGCAAGCAGTAAAAAAGGTAAATGGTATGTTGGCGTTCATATCAAGAGGATTCGAGTATAGGAGCAGAGAGGTATTGATGCAGTTGTATAGGGCCTTGGTGAGACCTCACCTGGAGTATTGTGTTCAGTTTTGGTCTCCTTATCTGAGGAAGGACATCATTCCCATGGAGAGAGTGCAGGAAAGGTTTACTAGATTCATACCAGGGATGGGAGGACTTGCATATGAAGAAAGGCTAGAACGACTGGGCTTGTACTCGCTGGAGTTTAGACGATTAAGAGGAGATTTAATAGAAACGTTCAAAATTCTTAAGAGATTTGACAGGCTAGATGCAGGAAGATTGTTCCCAATGTTGAGCAAGTCTAGAACCAGGGGTCACAGTTTAAGAATAAAGGGGAAGTCCTTTAGGACTGAGATGAGGAAGAATGTTTTCACTCAGAGGGTAGTGAATTTATGGAATTCTCTGCCACAGGAAGTGATTGAGGCCGATTCCATAGCTATATTTAAGAGAGAGTTAGATTTAGTACTTGTGACTAGGGGGATCAGGGGGTATGGAGAGAGAGCTGGAACAGGGTACTGAGTGGATGATCAGCCATGGTCAAAATGAATGGCGGTTTAGGCCTGAAGGGCCAAATGGCCGACTCCTGCACCTATTTTCTATGTTTTCTATGAGAGGCTGGAGGAACTCAAGTGGGTCAGGCAGCATCCATGCAGAGATATGATCAGTCAATGTTTGTTGAGACTAAAGGGGGAAATGTTGGGATGAATCCAAGATAGAAAAAGATGAGAGAGGTGCAGTTGGAAAAATCTGAATATTCATGTGCAGTTCCTCATGCTGTAATGCTTCAACATGGATACATTATATTTCTACCATATTTCTAGAGGAAAATAGAGAATTGCTTTTGGAAATTATATTGTCAAGAATAATTAGTCTTCTGTAACTTTGTCAATGCAATGGTTTAACATGATTTTCATGTTTTTAAATGAAACAGCCAGCATTTTATATAATGGCTTTTTGCTCTTCGTGTTAGTTGAAGGGACAAAGTATTATTTAATCAATGATGGCAAAGTTATAATTAATGATCCATGTGCATGCCGCTGGATTTGGCCCCTGGAACTTCCATTAACCTGGACCTCCAACTTGGCCATGGAAAGTGATATCTGAGTGAAGCCCTCCCAATACAAATAGAACAGATGTCCGATAAGGCCATTAAACCTTCATCAGTAAGATGAAAGGTGGTGGTAGATTAATATGTTTCACTGGTGAACATGATCTGACTGACTACAAGCATTATTGAAATTCAAGATGATCAGACTTATCGTGGAATCACCGAACAATGCGCCACTGGTGAAGAAAGTTCGTCCCATTGACCTTCTCTGCTCTTCATTTGAAAAGTTTTTGTTATTAACAAGATTTTCTAGTGCTGATTTTTTTCTTAACCAGGCTTCCAACTTTTGATGGATACATTTATATTGTGCTTTAGATTCTGCCCTGAAGAATATTTCAACCTTCTCAAGTATGTGAGTGTTTCAAATGAATGATTATTGTTATGCAGGTCATCAGGTAATCATATTAAATTTTAAAATTTAGACATACAGCCCTTCTGGCCCATGAGCCCATTCCCCCAAATTACCCCAGTGGACATACGTTTTTGAAGGGTGGGAGGAAACTGGAGCACCCAGATGCTGACACAGGGAGAACATACAAACTCCTTATAAACAGCGCCAATTCGAACCCAGGTTTCCAACGCTGTAATAGTGATGTGGTAATTGCTATGTTAACCATGCTGCCTTTTGTGCACTGCAAGATCCCATGAACTGTGTGCACTGAGATGTGCCATTTATTTTTAGTGGTGATTGAGACTGGACACAGGAATCCTAGTCCTTGTTGTTTCTTTGGTTCTCTATGGTCTCCAAGTGCCTCATAAGTAGGCAGATGGGATCAACAGAAGAGAATTACTTGCTACTGGGCTGAAGCTTCTGCCAAAATTATCTGCTCAAACCAAGAACAGTTTACTACCAGTGGGTGCAAATTGCCTGAAAAGGTGGTGAAGGCAGAAATCCTCATCGCTTTTAAAATGTATTTGGATGATCACTTGAAGAGCGTGAAGCTGTAAAGGGTTAGAATCGACTGGTGAGAACTTGGTCTGAACACTTTCATGATCAAGTGAATGATCTGTTTCAGTGAGATATTTAATTGTACCAGCCTTACACCGTTTAATTCCAAACACATTTTGCACTAGTTGTGGGAAGACGTGAAGGATCCCAACACTACCATCATTTACCTTGATGATTGATGCTAGCAATTAAAAAAAAACAGTGGAGAAGAAACTAATCTACTCCTTAATGTACAATTTAGTTAATGCACCACTCTGGTTTTGTCCTCTTGTGTTAACCTATATTTACATACTTCACCACAATCTAACGCTTCCCATCCACACACCAATGACTTTCTAATTTTCTTACATGTGCCTATCTCAGAGCCTTTTAAGAATTTTGGTTATTAATGAGATTTTCTAGGGCTGATTTTTTTTTAAACCAGGCTTCCAACTTTTGATGGATACATTTATATTGTGCTTTAGATTCTGCCCTGAAGAATATTTCAACCTTCTCAAGTATGTGAGTGTTTCAAATGAATGATTAATGACCCCCAAAAAGTACTTGTTGTATTTTAATAGTTGAGCTCTAATATCTAATACCAGACTGTTAGGTCAGTCACAACTTTTGATGTCTCAGGCGCAGGATCCCAGAACGAGGCGACGGAGTGTCTGCCTGCTAGTTGTAACTGGGTTGTGTGGAATAGGTTAGCAAAAACACCAAAATGCTGGAGAAATTCAGCTGATCTATTCAGTATCTATAGGAGACAAAGATACATTGTCGAAATTTTGGGCCTGAGCTTTTCTTCAAGGCCCGGTATGCAAGCACCAATACCTCTGCGAAAAGCCCTACAAAAGGTAATGGACACAGCCCAGGGTATCACAGGCAAAACTCTCCCCAACATCAAGAAAATACATGGAATGCTGTGTCAGAGAGCAGCAGCAATCATCAAGGATTCACACTACCCAGAACATGCTCTGTTCTTGCTGTTGCCATCAGGAAAATGGTGCAGGAAAGCACCTATTATCTTGAATTCGAGCAACCAGCAGGCTTAAGCAACTGGTAAAAAAAAAATTGTGGAAAATAAATCCAGTTAGTAAAAATAATGTACGTTTAAAATTGGCACACCTTGCCATTAGCTCACCATTCTCGCAACACAATCTCAAGCAACCAGAAAATTAATTTATCTGGTATCTACCAATCCCCATAGGTGTTGGATGCCAGGGGTTTTACTGCATAATTGCCTCCACCATCAGACTCATCAGCAACAAACTCAATCAGAGACTCATTTAAGGACTCTTACTTTATTTCTTGCTGAATATTTTTTTTTCTGTATTTGTTTACATTTCTCTCTTGAGTACGGTTTGCCCTACTGATAAGTAGAAATTCTGCCTGGCCCACAGGAAAAAGAATCTCAGGGAGGCCATAGATGTACCCTGACTTTTATTTCAAACTTTAGTTAAATGGTACCTATCTCAAATATTTCACAATGGTTTCTGCAAATAAATCTTTCCAAGAGCTTCAACGTTGCATTAATCAGGCCGCATGGATACACGATTCAAAACAAACTGATTGCAATAATTCATGTGATTGCTTTCTTTAAACTGGAAATGCATTAAACTCGGGGAAGATTTTATATAAAACCAGTAGCAAGGATGTTACAAAATAAAAATTACCAATGATACCTGAGACCAGTGGTTCTCAACCTTTTCCTTTCCACTTACAATCCACCTTAAATATTCCCTGTGCCATAGGTGCTCTGTGATTAGTGAGGGACTGCTTAAGGTGGGATGTGAGTGGAAAGAAAAAGGTTGAAAACCACTGTTTTAATCCTACCTAATGGACTCAATATGTGCATAACTCCAAAGAAAATGAGCCAGTGGCAATTTTTCTCCAGCAAAATGTTTCAGCAACAATTGGGTCTAGAGCAGTGGCTCTCAACCTTCCCTTCCTGCTCACATCCCACCTTAAGCAATCCCTAACTAATCACAGAGCACCGATGGCATAGGGAATACTGTGACTGGAAAGAAAAAGTTTGAAAACTGTTGCCTTAGAATGAAGAAGAGACCTTGATTATTTTTTCTCAATTGTCCTCAAGCATTTTTTTTTTCTATTATGTAAAACCAAATCTTAAAAACTGGAACTACAGTCTGTGCTCTCTTGCTGTAACTGAGGAACTTATTCAGAAATTATCCATTGCAGAGCTTTTTCGATTTTC
Organism: Narcine bancroftii; assembly: GCF_036971445.1. Classification (NCBI taxonomy): domain Eukaryota; kingdom Metazoa; phylum Chordata; class Chondrichthyes; order Torpediniformes; family Narcinidae; genus Narcine; species Narcine bancroftii. The sequence goes on from NC_091471.1 coordinate 269,862,211, forward strand.
TTTTACTTCAACCATGTTTTTAAAGCAATTAGATGAAGCATAAAATATAATTAACAAAGTTCAAACCTCAGTACCTGTATAAATCCCTGTGCAGTTCAGCTTGTACACAATCCAATTAGTACTTCCTAGCATATAAAGCTGACTGTACAGGAGTCAAACACCTTAAGAGTTTCCCATCAATCACTGATAGCAATCAGTCAATTTGAACTTGAGATCAACATCCTTTCCATTTCTCAAATGAAAGTCTACACGTAAACTCTTAATTGAAGATGACCCAAACCAATCCCTTCACTGGCGACGTACTTGGAAACCAGCTGCACACGTGGTTTCTGCCAACAAGCTGCTGGATCTCTAATGGGGAGTAAGTAGTGTGTCACGGGGTTCTACAAGTAGAAATGCAATTACAGATCTTTCTTACGAGTGGTACACAACTGGATCATCTGAATCACAGAGAGGTAAAATGCATTTTATGTCGTTCACTGAATAGATTTCTCGGTATTTGCTGTTCTGTGCATTGTTCCTTATTTTAATCACAATTCCCAAACTGCGTTAAGAAAGATAAAATTGCTTGCAACTTCTCCCAATCTAATGATGTTGCAAGTGCTTGTTAGTGTAATCTAATGCATCCATTCTCATCACTTTTTGGCTATGGCTGCCTTAAGACTCTACTCAAAGTTTCGGAGACTCTTTCCTTGTGAGGCAGTGAAACTCAGTTGGTTTCTTCTGTACATCTCTCCTACTGATAACATAAAAAGTATTTCATGATTTCAGTCCGTAGCCCTTCTTTAAATGAGCTGTAGCCAACCACTACCCCACCTCCAGGGAGCCATTTGGCCCCGTTAAGAATGGTTGATCTAAGTAATATGACAAGTTAATATGTGCACAATCTGTTTCTAAAAACAACACCATGATGATGTCAACCAGAATTGTTTTCAGTGGCAATAGTTAAGTGGTAAATATTACCCAGGACAATCCCCCTGATCTTCACCAAACAATGTCAAGGGATCTATTATAGGGGCTTGAGTTTCATCTGAAACATAACACCTTTTGTAGTGTTAGTCTTCAATTTGATGCAGTGAAGCAAGATATGCCATTAAGCTATGATTAAATCATTTTGAGGAGGGAGATATTTACTGAATGTCGTCAGTAGCTGCAGTACACAAAGCTTTATCTTTGTGGGGACGACTCTTCACTATTGGGACCCAACTACCTCAAATTATAAAAGCACCATTCATAGTTTTTTCTTATTGCCGCAAATACCAGTTCCATGTGAGAGGTCCGCCTTGATTCATATAATTGTAAAACAGAGAGAATATTCTCTCCTGAATAAATAATTTGGTCTAAAATAGAATGTCCCTTCCGCAATTTAAGTTTTCAACTTAAGTGCCCTGGAATTGCATCCAATGTGTTTGAACTACACTGCGTTTATTGATGGATAGAATGCGGAATGTTTCTGATGCCATTATTAAGGCTGGCTAATGTGTTCTGATGGTTAATGTGTTCTGATGGATTTGATCCTTCTGCCATGAAATACACTACATAAAATAAAACACAAACAGGTCATTAAGGCTGGCCCATCGCATCTTCAATGCCCTCCTTCTCAACCATTAATAATGCTAATACAAATTAAAATCACGGCACCAAAGGAAGCTATTTCGCCCATCAAGTCCATTCTATCTCCTGGAAAGGACTCCCATACATTGCTTCCTTTCTCCTATTGGAGAGCATCCTTCTCAGCCCTCAACCACCCATCACATCTTAGCTCCTCTCTCTTCTGCCCCCTCCCATCTGTAGCCACCTATCCTATGTTCCTCCCCGTTCCCCTAACCCACTCCCTCCCCACCTTCTTATTTGAGTATATCTGTGACCTTTGGCCTTCCTGAATAAGAGCTCAGTTCAGAAATGTCGACTGCCCTTTGCTTTTTGTGGATGTTGTGTGACCTGCCCAGTTTCTCCAGTCCTTTTGTGTACTGCACCCTCTCTATCATTCTGCACTTCCACAATTTATCCTTTCTCACACATGCCCATCAACTTTCCTTTCATTGTTTTTTCATATACGCATGTAATAGTTGACACCATGTAAAAGTCAACCCACTATTTTTGGCCAAAATATCTGGTATTTTCCATATATTGCATGTAAAAGTCGACTCTCCTATTTTTGGCCTCGGCCGCTTGCCCACTGGAGCTCCCAACGCCTCGACCCGTAGACCCTCGCCTCAGCTGCCCACCCGTCAGAACTCCCGATGCCCTAACCCCAGGCTCTCACCTAGGCCCTAGCCACCTGCAAACCTGAGCTCCCAATGCCCTGACTGCAGACTCTCGCTTAGGCCTTGGCCGTCTTCTCATCTGAGCTCCCGACATCTCGAATATGGCCTTGCCACTCAGTCCCAGCCTCCCATCGGAACTCCCGACTCCTCAGACGATACAGGCAATTACTGTGGTCAAATGTAGTTTGCGTGAAGTAGTTGACCCCTAAATTGTACCCTTAAAATAGATCCACAAAATTTGACTATTACATGCGTATATATGGTAAGTAGCCAATTAAATCACCATGTATTTGAGATAACGGGAGCAGCTGAAGGAAACCCACAGTCACAGAGAGGGTGTGCCCGTACCACAGAGATGATGTGCGTGGTCAGGTTCAAACCCTGACCTTGGAGCTGGGAGGTAGCTTAGGTGAATTTTAGAGGAACGTCATTGAGCACATTGTCTCCCCATGGCATGGGATTGGTTTTAACTGTCAAGTTGGAGTGCAGCAAAGGAAGATGTGCCCATCTGTTAACACCAGGCCTACCATCACCCCTTATCCATGTGTTGTGTAAGAGGGGAAAAGTTTGATGGGTTCAAAGAGTAATGAGTCTGAACACAGGAAGAACAGGTTAAATGCAGGAAGGATCTTTATTAAAACAAAAGTTAGAGGATTGCAATAGGGATAATACACACTAGTTCTCTCAATCACACAACACAGTCACATTGGACTGATCCATCCCATAGGGTGATGGTTCCTTTCAGTCAGTTTGTGGGGTTTGATATGTGCGTCCTGGAGGGGCTGTTCAGGCCTATCCTTGACAGGCTCTGCTTGCCACATACTTAGTAGGTGAGGCCTTGAAGGGCAGCAGCGGCAGAAGCTCTGTGATGGCATTTCCTGTGTTGCCTCTTTGAGCTTGTTCTCAGCAGCGTCCACACCTTTGCTGATGGCGTCCCCCCCCCCCCCCCCACTGCGAACGAGGTTGAGCCAGATCCTCCCATGTTGATGGGGCAATGTCAGCTTTCTTGAGGCTCTTGTACAGAACATCCTTGTACCGTAATTGCTGGCCTCCTCATTGGCTGGACAAGATGTCCTTGGGCAGTCTTCTGTCTGGTATTCTGACAACATGTCCTGCCCAGCACAGTTGGGCTGGCATCACCAAGGTTAAAACTGCTGGCATTCCGGCTCGAGAAAGGACCTCGATATTGGAGACCTTGTCTTGCCAGGTGACCTTCATCAGAGAACAAAGGTGATGCTGCTGCAGTTGGTCAAGCTGATGTAAATGACTCTGATATGCTACGTCAGTAAGTGGCTTGGATGTGACACATGGTGCCCATTTCAGTCTTAACACTACTGATACTAACAACTGTATACAGACTTACAACAACCAAGGATTACAATACACTACCCGCCATTCCTTGCCAAACATGGGCATGGCTCCATTGCTATCTAACAGCCCTGATCCCTGTGTAGCGCACACCTTACCAACGTCTCCTCCAATGTTGTTCACTGTTCACGAGGTGGAGTGGAACAAGATTTATCTCAGGACCAGAGAGAAAGAGCTACTGAATGTGGTGGACTTTATAGTACAGTAAGCTGGAGGGTCCATCCCAGGTAATCACTAGGTTATTAAAGCAGCCATTGGTCAGGTGTGCACTAATGGGTGGGTAGAATCCAACCTTGATTGGCAGGTGATGCAACTTCTGACGAGTTTCCAGACGGAGCATCCTCAATCCATTCTACAGCATAGTTTGCTCTGAGCTCCTTTGTCCTGTGGGGAGGCAACCTGTGGCCCTTCCACTGGTCTGACCTTCCTGCTCGTGCTTCAGCTGAGCTGAGGAATGAATGATGAAGGCAAAGGAGCCACTGAGGCTTCGGGGAATGGTGGGGAAAATGTAATGGCCAAAGAGGGTCAAGGACAGAGAATAGAGTAGAGCAACAGTGGGAGAAGGAGTTTATTCCATGTTAAATCAGGCATAGAAAGGGAATTACCATATACACTTGTGTAAAAGTCAAATTTTCTGGACCATTTTTCAATGTTAAATTTATGCAGTCATTTGCTCCATGGATACTACTTTTAAGGGGCTGAAATTCACACTAAAAATCCAAGACACCATCTCAGTAGCAGAAGTCCAAATGATCTCTAAACAAAGAACAAAAGCACAATTAAATAATAGTCAGGGCATCAAAATGCACCTCCTATCACAGGGGAGGTTGGCACCGCAGTAAGCATCGGTGGTGTCAGGAGTTTCGATCAGTTGGGCAGCTGGGGCTAAGCCGAGAGTCCGCGTTCGAGGTGTCGGGAACTCCGAGGTGTGAGTGGCTGCATCCGAAGCATGAGGTATGAGGAGCTTCAGCCTGTGGGTGGCTGGGGCTTTTACATGAGATCGATTTTTAGTTGAGTATAAAATTAATGGGGAGGAAATGTGAATTAAGACAGAGAGAGGTAATAGAAAATGACATTTTCCTTTCTGTCAAGATCACCAACAATATCTTTTTTTGTAGTAATGAGAATCCATTATTTAAGTTCTTCCTTTACTGGTTTGGAAAGGTCGAGTAGCATACCAGGATTACAGTGTATACTAAGGAGAGATTTTAAGCTACCGGACCAACCCTTAAGTGGCTTTCTTTACTCATGGTGACAAAGAGCAGCACGGAGTGATTGGACACCTCTCCATAACGTATGTGGAGAAAGGCCATTCAATCCAGTATTTCTACACTGAGAAGAGATGACAAAAAATCTTCTCACCTGAGGTGGGTGGGCTCCTGGAACTTGCTGTCTGAGAAGATGGGAGGGGCTTAAACCCTCACCTCTTTTAAGAAGTTCCTAGACATGTCCTTGAAGAGCCGTGGCTTCCAAGAACTAGGCATCCAGCGCTGAAAGATGGGATTAGGTTGGGTATCACTTTCATGACCCCCACCCACAGAATGGGCTGAATGGCTTAATAAACCTTGGTAATAAAACATCCCGACAGATGTAAGAAACCTTCCAGCAATGTGTCGTTATTGCTGACATGGAAGTTCCAAGCTCACTGAGGGATTCTGTACATCTGCAGTAATGAGGACTCCTTTGATTGGAACTTCAAAGCAGAACTGCAAAAATCTCTGCAAGGTCAAAGAAATCAAGAGTATTTATTGATCACTGGTTTTCAGTTTGGAAGATAGGTTTGTGCTAACTAACCAATGACTGGACACATGTCTTTGCTCAAGCAAGCAAGATTAATCCTCTTGGGCTGCAAAAGATGTATTAAACAGAGAACTGGGTAAAGACCAGTAGTGCTTATTAATTCCAGTGCATTTATATCCATTTCACTGAGATAATCAATGGGAATTAGATTCCATCGTGCTCATTCAAAGATGGCATCATATACGGGCCAGAATCAAATGCAATTTGTCTTCTGTGCAACGTAAAAATAATGTTAGGATATGCTCACAACACCATATTATGGGAATATCAAAAGTGTGATAATAATCCAACCTTGTCTATTAAGGCAGAAAAGGGGTGCATTGTGATGCGACATTATTCAAAAGATTTATTTCTTTGAAGGTGGCAGGACATTAAAGCTGCTAACAAAATACAGAAAAATCCCCAGTTATCTGGAATTCAAGCAACAGGCAAAAATATAGTGGGAAAAAAATAGGTAAAAAAGACGGAAGTTTAAAATTAGTTCCCCCTCGCAATCAGTTTGCCACTCGTGCAATGCGTAATCCCAAGCAACTGAGATCTACCAATCCCCATAGGTGCCAGATACTGGGATTTTTACTATATATGAGATTCTTTGCTTCATTCATTGATGAACAGAGGCTATCAGTTGGAATATTGTGCCACCATGGTGCAAGTCACACTTTGCCCAGTAGGTTATGGTATTGGAGTATGTGCACAAGAGGTTTCTCTGAATAAACCAGGGACAAGGAATGGATGGAAAAGTTGTTTGTTTAAAAAAACAAAACAAAGATTGTTAAAAGGAGGTGTGTAAATGGTTATATGGTTATGGCTATATGGTTATAATGGGGGGGGGGGGGCTAGCTGGTCCTCAACCACATGGTAGTGTGTACTCATTGCATTCTATTTTCCAAATCTGACTCCTTTGATCTTGGAGGAATCTTAGAGTAACTTGCAAGTGTGTTAATACAGAGCATGGTTTAGTGGGTGCAACCGAGAGGGAATTTTAGCTCCATTCTTCTCAATGTCAGAATTGTTTGTAACCAAAGGACATTGTTTTCTGATGAAAGAAAAGGAGATTTTTTTTAGCAGTGAATTTTTACGATTATGTTCCTCATGTCATGCTGCTCTTGAAAGAACTATGTAGTTTGTAAAACCCCCCAGTATTGACACCTATGGGGGTTGATAGATTTAAAAAAATATTTGGATGGTAACGGCCCTTTCAGCCCAAGAGCCCTTGCCATCCAATTACACCCAATTGACCTACAACCCTTGGTACGTTTTGTACAGTGGGAGGAAATCGGAGCCCCTGGGGAAAACCCACGCAGACATGGGGACAACATACAAACTCCTTGCAGACAGCATGGGATTCGAACCCCAGTCCTGATCACTGCCGCTGTAACAGCGTTGCACTAACCACTATGCCAAGCTTGCCAACCTGGATATGATGCCGGGTAAGTGAATTTTCTGGTTGCTTGAGATTCCGTGTTGCATGATTGGCAATCTGACCACGAGGGCACACCAATTTTAAACTTCTGTGTTTTTTTATTTTCTGCAAATTTTTTTTGCGGCTGCTTGAGGCTGCAGGTTACTTGAATTCTGGATAATGGGGATTTTACTGTAAAAATTTATCTTGCACTCTTTCTCTGTAGACCAGAAATGTTTCCCTTTGCAAGTATATATCCAATTTTCTTTTAGCAGTTACTACTGAGAATACTTCTTCTAGCTTCTCCACAAGAGTTTCCAGATCATAATAACACACTGCATTAATTAAACATAAAATTTCTTTCAACTCCATTGATATGTTTTCCAGCAACCTTTGCAGAAAAAGACTGACTACAATTGGACACTGCAATTGCAAACTGTAGACTTAGTAGGTTGAAATGGGAAATCCAAGCTCTGCCATCAGCTGAATGTGGGATGGAGGTATAACCTCCTGCATCCTCGTTGATGCTCCATCTCTGGCCTGGTGTTTCCTGGGAGTCCTTCCTCGGGACTTGCTGCTGCCCACCTGATTATATACCTGGAATGGTTTGTCCAATGGTAATTTGATCCCCAAAGCCTCGTTCTGACCTGAACAGCCATGATTAAAGTTAAAATGTGCAATTTAACAGAAATAATTTATCATTACAGTCAAAAGTAATTTTAGATTTATTGTCAGAGTATGTATATGGCATCACATGCAACCCTGAGATTCTTTTTCCTGCAAGTGAGGTAGAATGACCACTTATTGGTTGAGCAAAAAAAAGTACAAAATGTACACATATAAACAAATAAAGAAATGTAAACAACTGACTGCAATACAGAAAGGAGAAAAAAATCCAATAAATGAGTCTGTGATTGAGTTTGTCGCTGAGGAGTCTGATTGTGGAGGGGTATCAGGTGTTCCTTAAACTGGTGGTGTGAGTCTTGTGTCACCTATACCTCTTGCCTGATGGCAGCAGCAAGAACAGAGCATGTGCTGGGTGGTGTGGATCCTTGATGATTGCTGCTGCTCTCGGACAGCAGAGTTCCCTGTAGACTTTCTTGATGGTGGGAAGGGTTTTGGCTGTGATGTCCTGGGTTGTGTCCACTTCCTTTTGCAGGACTTTATGCTCGGGGATATTGGTGACTCCATAATAGTCCGTGATGCAGCACACTTTCCACCACACATCTGTAGAAATATCCCAGGGTTTCTGATGCCATACCAAACCTCTGCAAGATCCTGGGGAAGTAGAGCCGCTGACGTGCTTTCTTCAGGAGGCCATTACTGTGTTGGGTCAGGAAAGATCCTCTGAGATTGCAACTCCCAAAACTTAAATTCTAAAATTAAAATCCAAAGTACTTAAGTCTATCTTTGAATCAACTCAATAAATTGATGTTACCTGTGCAGGTTGCAGTCCATGGAAATAAATGTAGTGGCAGTGGAATCAGCAGATTTCACAGGATAAAACCACTTCTATTTCATTGTCAAGATGTGGGTATTGATGGCAAGACCAGTATTTAGTTTTAGTTTAAGTTCATTTGTCGCATTATATCTAGTACAGTGAGAAGGGTTGTTCTGTCAGCCATCTAATAGGTTATCTCAAATATTCATATTTATAGAGTATACAGAGAAACAAAAGACCAATTAGTACCAAGCAAGAGCATTTATTTTGCTTGAAATGAATCTTTTAGGTCACTTCAAAAGGAATTGGATTGTTTGGGGTCATATGGACATTGTTTAAGGGCATTGTTGAACCAGGCTTCCTGATAGTATTGTAATTTATGATCACTGTGACTGACGTCAACATTTTAATTCAGATTCGTTTACTTACTTGAATTTAAATATTCTAGCTGTCATGTTGATGACTAAATTCAGATGTGGTTAAACCCCTGGTACCCAGCACCTATGGGGATTGGTAGGTGCCGGTTAGGTGTATTTTCCAGTTGCTTGAGGTTCCGTGTTGCACGATTGGCAAACGAACAGGGAGGCATACCAATTTTAAATGTCTATTTCTTTACCTAATGGTATATATTTTCCTTGATTTATTTGCCGGTTACTTGAGGCTGCTGGTTGCTTGAATTTTGGATAACAATATTAAGTATTAATACTGTATTAAGTTAAATAATCCACACCGGTGGATGCCAGTTCAGAATTGTAACCAGTATGCAAGAAAATTGCAGCTTTTAAAAAATACGTTAACAGTTTAATCCTGCGTGTACAAGGAAACTTCCCGTGTGTTGCACTGAGGGAATTTAGAAGACACAAGAGACTGCAGATGTGGTACCTGGATCAAAAATCAAGCAGCTGGAGGAACTCAACAGAACTTCACATCAATGGGAGAAAAGGAATTGTTGAAGCTTGATGTCAGAACCCGTCATCGAGTCTGTATGGATGTACAAACATGGGAATGATTGATGGAAACCTGATAGAGCCTTAGAGAAAAACCTCCATTTTCTCAGGGAAATGTGTTCTCTGAACCTGTGCTGGGTTTCACCTCAACAACTCCATTAATTTTAATAATGAGCAACTGCTATAAGGGATCGCACATTTAATTCTTTCCAAGTATTTAATAAATAAAGGAAAAATAACAACATGTTGGATGTTTAATTGGCTTTGAATATTTGTGAATGGAAACAGCAGAGGCAGTTCGAAAGTGTTTGAATCCTTCAACAGCCAGTTTGGCAAGGTATTCACCCCAGGCTGCGGACAAACGGATGCAGGTTCGGAACTGGCTGAAGGGCTACCCAGTGTTGGAACTGGGATACGAGAGGGTGCCAAGGGCAGGAAGGGCTCCTGAGGGGCCTTGTGCGCTGGAGGCTTCCTGATCGTGAGGGAGGATCGGATCTGGTGGTCGGATTTGCTGATGGTCTGGACTAAAGTCTGTGTGGCTGCAGAACCTGCAGGAGCGCTGGAGGCGAATCCATGGACACTCAATGGCTCTGAAGGGACTTTCTTTTGCTTCTCTTTCTCTGACTGAAAGGGGGGCCAGGCAATTTTTTGCCAATGGTGAATCTGTCTGTCTTATGGCAGACTAAATGCAATTTTGTGTAATAATATTTACATCTGTTTTATTACATGACGATAAAAAAATCTTGAATCTTGTAAAACCAACTCACAGACATGACACAAGGATTTGGTAAGATGAAGCATCTTTGACCTGTTCAACCACATTTCTCTTTCAACAGCTGTTGCCTGGTTCTCACTTTCTGTTTTAATTTCCTATTTTCAGCATTTGAAGGTTTTTAGATTCCAAGGAGTATGGGGGTCACCAATACCCCTGCAAAAGGTAAAAGACACAGCCCAGGACACAAGGTCTAGGTGCCACAAGACTCCCACCAGCAGGTTCAGGAACAGGTGCTCCCCCTCCACCATCAGACTCCTCAACAACACACTCAACAAGGGCTCTCACTTGTGCACTTTGTTGTTTTATTTTCCCTCTCCGTATTGCACAGTTTACTTTTTTTGTTTACATGTGTAAGTTGTGTAGAGTTTTTTTTGCACTACCACTAAGTGGTAATTCTGCCTCACCTGCAGGGAAAAGGAATCTCAGGGTTATGTGTGATCTGACAATAAATCTGAAATTTGAATCTGTTTACGATCAGCAGGCCACATGCTCCAACGAGCCTGCTGATGAGGAGGCAGCCAGGTTCCTTGAAGGGGGTGGGGGGGAGGGGGGTGGTTTGTTGCTTGGAAACCTTCTTTGGGCTTTTTTTCCTTCTCTAATTTTGCTGACTTTAATTGTTTTGTATTTGCTCTGCATATTTTATGGTCATAACTATGTGAAGGCAGCTAAAAGGATAGATGATTAACTAAGTGGTGGCTGCAAAGCATTATTTTCTCTAGACCACTGATATTAAAGTGCAGTCATTTACCCTGCTAGGTTCACGAGCTAATTTCTGCTGCCTCTGTTCTACATGAGGGTAACTTCCCATGATGTCCTTTATAGGAAACCTGAGAACATAAACATTGCTGAACTATGGCAGTGAGCTATAATAGGCAATTATCTCTGCTCTTACTTGCGGTGGTATCATTTTCTCATGTATTGAATACACTATAAATCAGTAATGAGATACTGGGGGGGGGGTCAAAGGAGTAGCTTCTCTATTGTTTCCAAGGCTGAGGTAAAGCTGACCAGAGCCTCTGCTTGGAATCATCAAAGATGACCAGTGGCGGAAGCAGGTGAGAATTTCCAATATCCTCGTGGCGGTGCAGTGACCTTGATGGAAATGAAAATGAGGTTGTCTGATTCGATGTCACCTGTTACACCCCAAAACCCAAAGTTAAAATGAACCCTGTAATCCTGCCTGGAAATTAATCTCCTTGGTACAATGCACTGACAGTGGTATATTGCAAGTTCAGCTTTATTGTTGAGTTGAAGCGTGAATTTATAGATTTAATTTTTTTCCTCTTGTACTTGGTTGTGTGGATTGTGGACAGCTACGTGACCTCGCCTTCTGGAACCTTGTCGGAAGTCACATCATCTGCCAATCAAGGTTGGACTCTGCCCATCCATTAGTGCACACCTGACCACTGGCCCCTTCAAGCACCTAATGATGACCTGGGCTGGACCCTCCAGCTTACTGTACTGTAATGTTCACCATGTACAGCAGCTTTTCTTCTTCGGCCCTGAGATGAACCCTGCTCCAGGTTGTGAACTGTGGACAATGCTGGAAGAGTTGTTGGTAAGGTGTGCTCTACATAGGGATCAGGGCTGTTAGACTGGATTGGAGCCATGCCCATGTTAGACAAGGTGTAATGTCATCCTTGGTTGTACATAGTTGCTAATATCAGTAGCGTTAAGTCTTATATGACTGGGTTGTACTGTGTTTGTATGGTAAAGATGATGGTGCCGTAAGAGCCACAGTCATAGCAGTGTTGCAGCTGGTTTAGACCTGTGGGGAGTAAGGGAGCGGAGATGCAATGCTCCCGTGGGGTCCTGCTGCCCTGTCGACTGCCATTGGGTCCACATGGGCTTGAATGGCCCATTGAGGGAACTGGTGGTGGTTTTATTTGAGATCCCACAACCTCGGGGTCTGCACCCAAGGTGGTGGCACCTATTTCATGGCAGCAGACTCCAGGGAAGTGGAGGACTGGAGCAGGGCACCAGAGGATGGGAAGGACCCCCCCTCCCCCAGTCTGAGAAGGAGAAGTGGAAGAGACAACCCGTGGGACTGTGATCAAGGAGGCTTTGCGGTTGAGGACCAGTGCAAGTGGTGGGCTGCTGGTGACTTGAGGCGAGGAACCCACGGAAGCTGTAGGCTGCTGGAGACTGCTGACGGGAGACATGCTGGGCTAGCGCGAACTGGCTAGAGGAGTACCAGGTATCGGAATCAGGATGTGAGGAGGTGCTGAGGGTGCTAAAAAGTCCCTGATTGTGTCAGAGGTTCAGATCTGGAGCTCAGGTCACCAATGGTTTGGTCTGGACACTGGGTGACTGTAGAGGCGAACCTATGGTCATTTGGTGTCTCTGGGAGGGGGGAATTCTCTTTTGCTTCTCTTTCTTTGACTGTGTCTGACTATAGGACTGACTGTAAGGGGCACTTAGTCAATTCCTGTCGGTGGCGAATCTGTCTGCCTTGCAGCAGGCAAATGGAAATTTCATGTTATTTGACACTGTTTTATTTCTGACAATAAATTGAACCTTAAGTATAATAAAGACTCTTCTTGTGTTCAGTGTTTGTCCAGACTTGTTGCTCTTTGAACCCCCAAACTTTTCCCTTCCTACACAATATTCCCACAATTCTTAGTTGGCTTGTCCTCTGTGTTTCCTGGACCAATACTTCTATTAATAGTCTCCTGCATTATCCATCATTCAGCTATCCCATTACACCAAAAGACTACAAGGGATAATCTATTCTTCAGTTGATAAATTAAAGTCAATGAAGCAAAACTGCACATGGCAGTAATTCTCTAAGCTACATTGCAGAGCATTAATTCATCCCCAGTCACATCCATTAAACATGCAGCAAAGTAAACACTGTATATTAAAAGTTAAATTTAGACATGCAGCACTTTCGGCCCATGAGCCCATGCTGCCCAATCACACCTAACTGACCTACATCTCCCGGCACATTTGGAACACTGGGAGGAAACCAGAGTCCCCGGAGGAAACCTTCGCCGACACGGGGAGAATGTACAAACCCTTTACAGACAGTGCGGGATTGATACCCTTTCCCAGGTGCTGTAACAGCGTTGCACTGACCGTGCTGCCCTAAATGCTTTCTTCCCTGGCGGGAAACTGAACCCCAGTCTCCAGTGTGTCAGGCGGGGATGGTATTGTACTTCCGAGGATATTGTACCCTACATTAGGAAGTATTATAGAACATAATTATTGTATTTTATTGCAAGCAGCTGAGGGTGAACTTTTTTTTCTTATTAAAATATTTAAATTAATTTTAATATAGAACATATATGGATAATATAATTCAATAAAGTGATATGAATAATTATATAAAATTAATAAATCATTCAATGTAACAATGACCTACATAAGTTGGAAATCTTATCCATAATTTGTATTCCAAGTGTGTGTGTGTGTTTATTTTTATATGCAGTGAAACCTTGTTAGAACGCGATTCGTTAATCTGTAGAATCGCTTATAGCGCGGGTGTCTGTGGACCCCAAACATTGATTTAAGGATGCCAGGCTAACAGTGGCTAACAGCCACAAATTCAAACATGGACTCTTATGACTCATGTACAACATGTGTATGTTAATATGTGGAGTTTAAAGGTCTTAAAGGTCTTATTATAGGGTTTGATTCACAGTATTCTTTTTTTCCTGCTTCCTGAATCTGTTCCGCAACTCTGCTGTAACACGGTGTGAAATCTTGGACCCCAAGTACCACATTCTAACAAGGTTTTACTGTATTATATATATATATACATATATATATATCATGCACACACACACACACACACACACACACACACACACACACACACACACACACACGCACGCACACACATGCACACACATACACACACGCACACACACACGCGTGCACACACATGCGCGCGCACACACACACGCACGCACATGCACACACACGCACACACATGGACATACACACGCACACACATGAACACACACACACACGCACTCACACACACACACATGTGTATGTAGGAAAAATTAATAAAAAGAGGAAAAGAATTAAAAAAAGAAGGAACCCTCAAACCCCTGCCTCAGAGCATTGCCATGTATGTGATATTTGTTTATTGAAAGCTTCCTGGTCCAGGCTTGCTGCAGGAGTCCACCTCCGATCACCTGGATTGTGACCCCATCCAACCTTCTTTCCATTGAGGCCCTTATCAAAACTCCTCCTCAGACCATCTTTTTTGATTATTGCTCCTTTCTCCCAGAGCTTGTCGAGCATCCTGCTGCCTCTCAACTCACCTTCCTCGAGATTTCTTTTGAATCTTCAGCGCTCCCGTTTTGCAGCCTTCAGATGGAGCCAGCTAAAGTTACAAATGACATCCTCTCAGACTCCCCCTCCCACTACTCTTCTCATGCAGCCCCTCTGGAACGAGGATGCTTCCACTCTTGCTTCTGGGGTGATTGATGTGGCTGGTGCAGGAATTACAGGCTCCTCCACAGAAGAGGGAGTTAGTAGCTGAGCCCAGGCATATGGCCGGGGGTGGTGTTGGTGGATGGGTGGTTTGTGAGGTCATCTCTCCTTCCACCACTTACACAAGTCTCCCATGGAGCTTCTGATGATCCACCCCAAATGCTCCTTCTCCACTTTGGAGGTCAGAGGTTTCCAGAGTGTTATGGTGTTTAAAAATTTTTAAAGGTTTTTTGGGCAGCTCGGTTGGCGTAGCAGTTTGTGTAATGCCTTTACAGCGACAGCAATGGGGACCAGACCAGGGTTTGAATCCTGTGCTGTCTATAAGGAGTTTGTACATTCTCTCCATGTCTACATGGGTTTTCTCTTGGGCTCCAGTTTCCTCCCACTCTTCAAAACAAATCAGGGTGTAGGTTAATAGGGTGTAAATTGGGCAGCACAGAGTTGTCGGGTTGAATTGGCCTCCTACAGTGCTATATGACTAAATTTTAAAAAAATTAAGTCGACTTTGAACAAAGACTTGAATCCTTTCTTGTGAGACTCTGGTTCTCTGCAGAATTGGTTAGAATTCCCCAAGATCTATCTTGTTTTTACATCTTTCCATTCAAATCCATCTCCAACCGTGACTTCTCTTCCTCCGTCCACATGGTGAAATCCAAAGTTTGCCATAGTTCTGCTCTCATTCCTCCCATCTCCCTCTTGACTACCATGTCTGCAGACACTAGGTCCTTTCAAACTTCCGTGCAAAATGGGGTTAACCAGTCAATTTGCCCGGTTAGCACCCAAGTTACATGGCAATTAGAAAGGGTACGACACAGACAACCTCGGCAGAATCCAACTGGGTCCCTGGCCTCTCTCAGAGGTAGTCAGGGAACCCAGTTAAACTTAACTAGGTCGCATTCACAGGTGATTTGAACAGGAATGCAGCCAACCTGCCTATTCTGGTCAGCGATTGCATGTGTGTGTGTCACCCAGCAGCCTTCATCCGAACGTCTGGCGGTACTTCTGGTGAGGTCGTAACGTGTCATTGCGGGGGCGGGATCCCCCTTTAAATTGCTGTGTTGCAGAAATGGAAGTAATATGAAAATCTGGAGTTAGTTTATCACAATGGCGTGGCTGAGGACAAGAATAGGCAACCTTTTTAAAAAAAACTCTCTTTCCACCTTAAGTAATCCCTATGCCATAAATGCTCTGTGATTACTGAGGGATTGATTAAGGTGGTCTGTGAGTGAAAAGAAAAAGTTTGAAAACTACTGTTTCAATCATACCTAATTGACTCGTTATGTGCATGGTTTCATTACTCCAGAGGATATGGGCAAATGACAATTTTTCTCAAGCAAAATATTTCAGCAACAATTGGGTTTTGAGCAGTGATTCTCAACCTTCCCTTCCCACTCACAGACCACCTTAAGCAATCCCTTACCAATCACAGAGCACCGATGGCATAGGGATTATTTAAAGTGGAATGTAAGTTTAAAAAAAAGGTTGCCCACCCCGGTTTAAGGTGAAGATTCTAGAGAGATGGTACCATTTTGAGCCTGATGGTGTGTTCTGAAGTGGTGCAGAGAGGTGGACAATGCATGAAAGACCGGGGATGTGAAATAGTTGGAGGAGGTAGTAGGGACAGAGAGGGAGGCAAAGCTACAGATGTAAAAAGCGAAAGTCGGCAGACACCATGGTTGAAGTAAAAACAATGTTGGAGAAACTCAGCAGGTCAAACAGTGTACTCAGCAAAGATAGATATACATAACAGACATTTTGGGCTTGAACGGTGATGAAGGGCTCAAGGCCGAAATGTCGGTTAAGTATCTTTATCTTTGCTCTATGAAGAACAGTGTTTGACCTGATGAGTTTCTCCAGCATTGTGTTTTTAAAGTAACAGAAGATCTAAGAAAATGTTCTCTTGTCTAGCATGAACTCTGTGGGCTGAATTGCCATCTGTGTACAGATCCTATGATTTTATGAAATCAGTATCATGGGGAGTGGTGGGGGAGCAAGAAGATTTGGAACAAGTTAAAGCACATTCATTGAAAGAGAAGTAATTGATGAAGTCTTGAAGAGGAAGAAAGGCAGATAGGATGTTTTCAGGCAGAGTTGAATCCCTTATGATGAATTGAATCACAACTTAGTATGTGACAGGGAATTGACATTTGGCATCAATTTGCATAAATGGGATGTATTTAACTATAATTTATTCTGAATGTCACTTCTTTTAATTTTACTTTTATTGGGGGAAACTCAGACTTTCGATATTGCTGGATTATAAGGAAGGATAAAGCAATTTTGCTTTTCATTCAGCTTTTCTTGAGTGGTACAGATTATGTATATACTATGTCGGAGGTTTGTTTCTCATATTGAAGGTTCGGATTCATGTCGGAGGTTTGGATCTGGAGTTTGGCTGCCGATGGTTTGGACTGAAGTGTGTGTGGCTGCAGAGGCTGCAGGAGTGCTGGAGGTGTTCACTGATTCTGAAGGGACTCTTTTTTGCTCTCTATTCTCTGACTGTAAGGGGCACCAGGCAATTTCTGGAAATGGCTAATCTTTATCTGTGTTAATGCAAACTAAATGCAGTTTTGTTTAATGTTTCATCTTTTATTACATGAAAATAATCTTGAATCTAAATAATGGCAGCAATAAAGCAATGTTTAAATTGCCTTGTTGGAGTCAACTTTGTCTTCTATGAGATGTTTGAAGTTTTTAATGCAGGTAGTGGGAAGTCAACAATAGATTTGCCATTTCTCAAGTCTTACAAACATGGGTTCAGAAATAGGACAGTTAGGCACATGGACTTGTTCTGAAATTAAATTAGACTATGTCCGACAAGGACTTCAAATATAATTAATTACCTTTCCCCTCAATTTACAAAGCCTTCCCTATTTGTTCGAAAACTCTGGTTGAAATACAGAGAGCAGTGTTTAAATCCCATCGAGGTAGGTGTGGAATTTAAATTAAATTTAGGAAATAAATGTTCCTGGTATTAAGAATGGTGACCACAAAACTACAGACTGATGTAAAAGCACATTTGGTTCACAATTTTTTTTCTGTGGGAAAGGTGAACTCCCAACCTTGTTGGGTGTTTATGTGACTCAAGAAAAATCAGGAAGAATTTTGGGCTGTTGATCATGAAAATTACATTAAAATTTTCATGTCACGTACCATTTCTTAGATATAACCTATTTCCATGATTTCCTGTCATATTTTAAGTCGACTTCAACCAGACAAAACCATGAAATGCAGTGTGTCGTTGAAAATTCATTTTATGCATTCGCACTTGGACGTCTTCCCTGCTGATCTTGGTGCTGTCAGTGATGAACACGGTGAAAGATTTCACCAGGGCATTGCCACCATGGAAAAGTGGTAGCAGGGCAACTGGAATCCATCAATGCTGGCCGACGATTGTTGGACACTGACACGAGAGGCATCAGATGCTGAGTACAAACGAAAATCAGCGGCAAAACATTTTTAGGTCGCAATGTGTCAGCGTCATTATGCGATTAAACCTGCTAAATTCAATCAAAGTAAATTCAATGTTTCTCCAACTTCCCACTTGATGCAGCAAATCTGGAATTATCTTTGTGTTCAGTTTGAGGTTGTCTATCATAATCCCCAATTTATTTTTCAGGAAGCAAACCTTGTAAAAAAAAAATTTGTTGCCAGTGTGACCTGTAAATGAATAAAATGAAAATTTTTAACTCATTCTCTGATTATGAACCAAACAGAGAGAAAGCTTACCTCCACCTATTTATATGCATATTATATTAATGGAACAAAATTTCTCACCTATAAACAAGTACCCTTGGTACATGTAAACACAATCTGTGGTCATTGCATTTTTGTTCACTTTTTAAGAGAGACTTGTGAGTTTCATTATTAGCAGTTGCTATAGTGATCAGTACACACTGGAGATATCTGGTCTACTGTGTGGCCTTAAAGTCCTTGAACATTATGATTCATTGGGCCTGAGGAAAATCTATGCTGATTACTTTCAGCAAAGGATTTGGTCTCCTTCACAGAAGTCATTTCCATATTTTATGAGTTGGCTCTGGATTTAAATCTAGCTCACACACAGTTGGATAACGCAGCAATAAAAATGGCACAGTATCAATTCCGAGCCATAATTTGGAAGAGAATAAAAGGTTATATTATTTTTTTAGGTAAATTAATTCTATGTTCTTTACAGATCTGCGACACAATACTCTCCCAATTATTCTTTTGAACAGATAGCAGGGATGCTAGCATTTCTGAGTTCCAATTAAAAACAGTAATAGCAGATACTTTTAATTGGAAATGAAGCTTTGACAAATGTGGCATCGTGCAAGATCCCTGATTTAAACGATGTTCGGTGATGTTAGTCGGTTGCTGGTTGAGTTCGGTAATCTAAGTTAGCGATGAGGTCCATGCAGCAATCCATTGACCAAGGTATGTCAACGTCCATCTGGGGTCAAAGACGGGTAAAAATATTCCACGGACGCTCATGAATTAGCCTCACAAACCATGAGAAATGTCCACTAGGCAGCCGTCTGCAAGTCCAGAGGGAGAACCAGCTATTCTAAAAGAAATATTAAAATAGACAAAGCTGGAAATTGAAATGAAAACAAAAAATGCTGGAAACATTTATCCAATGAGATGGTATCTCTGGAAGGAGAAATGGAGCTAGTGTTTTAGATATAAGACCCTTTTGACAGACTGGGAAGGAAAGAAAATGAGTTGGTATCAAACCTTACCTGACTTGCAACTTAAACTAACTTGTTTTCTCTCTTTCCCAGTTTGCAGAGCATTCTTGTATCTTTTCCTTCTGTCTGCTTGGTAATCTCCTTCCATAACAGAGCTCAGAATAAGTGTCAGGTTTTTTTTTTAAATTTTAAATTTTTTATTTTTCACACCATAAATCACGTTAGAGAATAAGTGTCAGTTTGATGGGTGTGGAAGCTTGGCCCTTCCAATGAAGCTGATTGACAATTACTCGGGGGAAAAAACACACACAAATGCTGGAGAAACTCAGCAGGCTTTATTTAGCAAAGGTGATGATACATCACCAACGTTTCGGGATTGAGCCCTTCGTCAACATACGAGGGACCCACAAGAGATGTCCAAACAAAAAGGGGGAGGGTGGTGAAGGTGGGAGTTGAATGGTGGGGGGGGGGGGTGGAGGATGACTGCAGGAAGGTGGGGGGGGAGGAGTCTAGGCTAGCTGGAGAGGTAAAAGAAGTAGGAACTAGTTGGGGGGGGGTGGGTGGGAAAAGGCAAGCTGATGTGGAATCCAGTGAATGGATTCATGCCCTGGGGTTGGAGGGGGCCCAGATGAAAAATGAGGTGTTCCTCTAATCTGTGGGTGGTTAGGGTGGGGTAGTGTGAAAGGCCTTGGACAGACAAGTGAGCTTGTCCGTGTGGGAATTCTGATGCTGCTTTGCTTATCCTTCTGGTGAGTTTGCAAAATTTTGTGGAGACACCTGGACTGGTGATGCTACTCCATTACCTTGAGATACTGGTAGTGCAGATTTAGAAGCAGGTACGAGGACAGGGATCATTTGCTGCCCAAATAGACTGCATTTATCATCATGTACCTCTATCTTCAATTAAAAAAAAACTGTGGCCAGCGAAGCTACAGTTGTAATATAAATAATATGACAGTCAATTCATACATAGCATCTACCCCACTGACAGCAATGTGTTAACAACCAGATGATTTGCTTCTTTTGTAATCCAAAGGCCTGAGTTGATAATTGAATGAAAACACTTAAGAAATAAGAGCAGGTGTAGGCCATCTGGCCCATCGAGCCTTGGTTTTTAATCACACTATGGGAGTTTGAACATTTGAATTCAGATTTAAGAAACACCAAAAATTGAATTAAAAAATGAACTGGAATCCAGAAAGTGGACATGAACCAGATTGTTGGGGGATCTAACATCATAGCCTTTAGGGAAGGAAATCTCTGGACCTTGCTGAGGGAGGAGGTGTGGGGCAGAGGGGAAGGTGCTGAGGTGGGGGGGGGGGGTGCTCCCAAACAGCCCATGTCCTGGACTATGGTGCTCCCTCAACATGGTCCAGGGCCCCAAACCGGCCTTTCAAGTGAATCAACACTACATTTGTGTATCCACAGGACTGATTTACTGCATCCGTGCTCCCTTTGTGGCCTTCTCTACATCGCTTCACTTAGCATCTCCTCTCTGTCTGCAACAACTGAGACCTCCCAGTAGCCAACCATTTTAATCCTTAGTCATTCTCCCATGCTCACATCTCTGACCATGGCCTTATGTACTGTCCCACCATGACCACCGACAGATTGGCGGAACAACACCTTATTTTCTGTCTGGGCACCCTCCAACCAGATGGTATTAACATCGACCTCTGCTTTCTGCTAACCAGCTCACTATTTCTTTCCCCTCCCCCTTTCCAGTTTTTTTAGTTGTCTCTTCCACCCACCCAGCCATCCCTCTTCCTCCCTTCACCTATCATCTCTTGCCTTTGCCACCCCCCCCCCCCTAATCTTTTGTTGGAAACCTGCTGACGCTCTTTCACATCCTTTTTTTAAATTTTTTATTTTTCACACTATTAACCACATTGATCAAGAGACATACATTTTTCTTTTCAAATATATACAGTGCCGTTTTCTCCACCCCCCTCCCTCTTCCTATCCCACCCTCCCTACCTCTCCTCCCATTCATTTAAAGTTCAGAATCTAAGATACATTAAACCCATCAAACAATGTTGTCACTCAATAAAAATAAACAAGAAGTTCCACTGAGTCAATTCTTTTCATTTCCTTCTCCTTCTGTCATTTTAGGTGGTAGATGTCCCCGGTAGGTTTTCTCTATTGTGTTTCATGTATGGCTCCCATATTTGTTCAAATATTGTAATATTATTTCTTAAATTATATGTTATTTTTTTCTAGTGGAATACATTTATTCATTTCTATATACCATTGTTGTATTCTCAAGTTATCTTCTAATTTCCAGGCTGACATAATACATTTTTTTGCTACAGCTAGGGCTATCCTAACAAATCTTTTTTGTGCACCATCCAAATCAAGTCCAAATTCTTTGTTTTTTATGTTACTTAGGAGGAAGATCTCTGGGTTTTTTGGTATATTGCTTTTTGTGATTTTATTTAATATCTGGTTTAGATCTTCCCAAAATTTTTTCACTTTCTCACATGTCCAGATTGCATGAATTGTTGTTCCCATTTCCTTTTTACAGTGAAAACATCTGTCAGATACTGTTGGGTCCCATTTATTTAACTTTTGAGGTGTAATGTATAGCCTGTGTATCCAGTTATATTGTATCATACGTAACCTCGTGTTTATTCTATTTCTCATAGTTCCAGAGCATAACTTCTCCCATGCTTCCTTCTTTATCTTTATGTTTAAATCTTGTTCCCATTTTTGTTTAGTTTTACCATTTGTTTCCTCATTCTCCTTTTCTTGCAGTTTAATATACATATTTGTTATAAATTTTTTGATTATCATTGTGTCTGTAATCACATATTCAAAATTACTTCCCTCTGGTAACCTCAGACTGCTTCCCAATTTGTCCTTCAAGTAGGATTTCAGTTGGTAGTATGCCCACACTGTATCTTGAGTTATATTATATTTATCCTTCATTTGTTCAAAGGATAGTAATTTATTTCCTGAAAAGCAATTTTCTATTCTTTTGATCCCTTTTTTCTCCCATTCTCTAAAGGAAAGGTTATCTATTGTAAAAGGGATTAGCTGATTTTGCGTCAGTATTAGTTTTGGTAATTGGTAATTTGTTTTATTCCTTTCTACATGAATCTTCTTCCAATTATTGAGCAGATGATGTAATACTGGAGAATTCCTACATTGTACCAATTTTTCATCCCATTTATATAATATATGTTCAGGTATCTTCTCCCCTATTTTATCTAGTTCTAATCTAGTCCAATCTGGCTTTTCCCTTGTTTGATAAAAATCTGATAGGTATCTTAATTGTGCGGCTCTATAATAATTTTTAAAGTTTGGCAGTTGTAAGCCTCCTTGTTTATACCATTTTGTTAATTTATCTAGTGCTATCCTTGGTTTCCCCCCTTTCCATAAAAATTTCCTTATTATTTTCTTTAACTCCTTGAAGAATTTCTCCATCAAGTGTATTGGCAATGCCTGAAATAGGTATTGTATCCTTGGGAAAATGTTCATTTTAATACAGTTTATCCTTCCTATTAGTGTTAGTGGTAAATCTTTCCAATGCTCTAAGTCGTCCTGTAATTTTTTCATTAGTGGATAATAATTGAGTTTATATAGATGGCCGAGGTTTTTATTTATTTGTATACCTAGGTATCGTATTGCTTGCATTTGCCATCTGAATGGTGATTCTTTCTTAAATTTTGAGAAATCCGCATTATTCATTGGCATTGCTTCACTTTTATTTGCGTTAATCTTGTAACCCGACACTTCTCCATATTCCTTCAATTTCTTATGTAATTCTTTTATTGATATTTCTGGTTCTGTTAAGTATATTATAACGTCATCTGCAAATAAACTGATTTTATATTCCTTGTCTTTTATTTTTATCCCTTTTATTTTATTTTCTGTTCTTATCAATTCTGCTAATGGTTCTGTAGCTAACGCGAACAATAAGGCTGATAGTGGGCATCCCTGCCTTGTTGATCTGCTTAAGTTAAATTCCTTTGATATATATCCATTTACTGTCACTTTCGCCAATGGCCCCTTATATAATGCTTTAATCCAATTAATATACTTCTCTGGTAAAATGAATTTTTGTAATACTTTGAATAAATAATTCCATTGTACTCTGTCAAAGGCCTTCTCTGCGTCTAAAGCAACTGCTATTGTTGGTGCTTTATTTCCTTCTACTGCATGAATTAAATTAATATATTTACAAATATTGTCTGTTGTTCGTCTTTTTTTAATAAATCCAGTTTGGTCTAGATTTACTATTTTTGGTACATAGTCGGCTAATCTGTTTGCTAATAGTTTAGCTATTATCTTATAGTCTGTGTTAAGTAAAGATATCGGTCTATATGACGCTGGTGCGAGTGGATCTTTCCCTGTCTTTGGTATTATTGTAATTATTGCTGTTTTGCATGAATCTGGTAAGCTTTGTGTTTTATCAGTCTGGTTGATTACTTCCAGGAGGGGAGGAATTAATGAATCTTTAAATATTTTATAGAATTCTATTGGGAATCCATCCTCTCCTGGTCTTTTATTATTTGGTAGTTTTTTTATTATCTCTTGTATTTCTACTATTTCAAATGGTTCTGTTAATTTATTTTGTTCCTCTATTTGTAATGTTGGTAGTTCAATTTTAGTTAAAAATTCATCTATTTTGTCTTCTTTCCCTTCGTTTTCAGTTTGGTATAATTGTTTGTAGAATTCTCTGGAGTTTTCATTAATCTCCGTTGGATTATGTGTGATTTGTTTGTCTTTTTTCCTTGATGCCAATACCATTCTCTTAGTTTGTTCTGTCTTAAACTGCCATGCTAGAATTTTGTGTGTTTTTTCTCCTAGTTCATAATATTTCTGTTTTGTCTTCATTATGTTCTTCTCCACCTTATATGTTTGTAGTGTTTCATATTTTATTTTTTTATCTGCCAATTCTCTTCTTTTAGTTTTGTCTTCCTTCATAGCTAATTCATTTTCTATATTTGCTATTTCCCTTTCCAACTGCTCTGTTTCCTGATTGTAGTCCTTCTTCATCTTGGTTACATAACTTATTATTTGCCCTCTGATGAACGTTTTCATTGCGTCCCATAGTATAAACTTATCTTTCACTGATTCCGTATTTATTTCAAAGTACATTTTAATTTGTCTTTCAATGAATTCTCTAAAATCCTGCCTTTTAAGTAGCATGGAGTTTAATCTCCATCTATACATTCTTGGAGGGATGTCCTCTAACTCTATTGTCAATATCAGGGGTGAGTGGTCCGATAATATTCTAGCTTTATATTCTGTTTTTCTTACTCTGTCTTTCATACGAGCTGATAACAGTAATAGGTCCATCCTTGAGTATGTTTTATGTCTACCCGAATAATATGAATATTCCTTTTCCTTTGGGTGTTGTTTTCTCCATATATCCAAAAGTTGCATTTCTTCCATCGATTTAATTATGAATTTGGTTACTTTGTTCTTTCTGTTAATTTTTTTTCCAGTTTTATCTATGTTTGAATCCAAATTAAGGTTGAAATCCCCTCCTATTAGTATGTTCCCTTGCGTGTCTGCTATCTTCAAAAAAATATCTTGCATAAATTTTTGATCTTCTTCGTTAGGTGAATATACTTTGAGTAAATTTCAAAACTCCGAATATATCTGACATTTTATCATTACATATCTCCCTGCTGGATCTATTATTTCCTCTTCTATTTTAATTGGTTAATATGGCTACTCCTCTAGCTTTTGAATTATATGACGCTGCTGTTACATGTCCTACCCAATCTCTCTTTAATTTCTTATGCTCCATTTCAGTTAAATGTGTTTCTTGCACGAATGCTATATCAATTTTTCCTTTTTTCAGTAAATTTAGCAGTTTCTTCCTTTTGATTTGGTTATGTATTCCGTTAATATTTAAAGTCATATAGTTCAACGTAGCCTTTTCGTACTTTGTTTATCTTTCCTTTCCATTTCCTCATCATCACCTTTCCTTCTTATCCATTTCTGCTTTCTTGTTTTGAACACTTTATAAGACAACATTTCTAAAACATCAAACATTTCCCTTATTCTCCTATCTAGAATTTCTTTAACCCCACTATCCCCTCCCCTTCCTGAGTTGCCCTTTATCCCTTGTCGAGCAACCACATCTCCCCTCTCCATTTGGATTTGCGAATTCACTCGCAAGCGTCAACTGATTTCGCAGTGACCGTAACTCCTCCCCACCCAGATCCCCCAGAAAAGATTTCAATTTTCATATATAACAAAGGTCACTCTCTTAATTCCCTCCTTACTTCCTCTCTTCCCTTTCTTTTCCTTATTAATTCTTATCTATACTCTATATATTTTCCTTTAAATACGCATACACTCATGTACACACATATATACATACACACACACATATACCCATATACCCATATACACACATACATATAATTCGTGGTCATTTTTACTCTCGTTACATGTCTTGATCTCTGCCTGTTTTGTAGTTGTTCTGCAAATTTTCGTGCTTCCTCTGGATCCGAGAATAGTCTGTTTTTCTGCCCTGGAATAGCATAAATTTATATCCTTTTTTCCATAGGATCGCTTTTGCTGAATTAAACTCCTTTCTCTTCTTCAGGAGTTCAAAACTTATGTCTGGATAGAAAAAAATTTTTTGACCTTTATATTCCAGTGGCTTTTTGTCTTCTCTTATTTTCTTCATTGCTTTCTCCAATATATTTTCTCTTGTTGTATATCTTAAGAATTTTACTAAAATGGATCTTGGTTCTTGTTGTGGCTGTGGTTTCAGGGCTAATGTTCTATGTGCCCTTTCTATTTCCATTTCTTCCTGTAATTCTGGTCTTCCTAGGACCCTGGGGATCCAATCTTTTATAAATTCTCTCATATTCTTGCCTTCTTCATCTTCCTTAAGGCCCACTATCTTTATATTGTTTCTTCTACTATAATTTTCCATTATATCTATCTTCTGAGCTAACAGCTCTTGTGTCTCTTTAACTTTTTTATTAGATTTTTCTAATTTCTTTTTTAAGTTCTCTACTTCCATTTCTACGGCTGTTTCTCTTTCTTCCACCTTGTCCACTCTTTTTCCTATATCTGACATGACCATCTCTAATCTATTCATTTTTTCTTCTGCACTTTTAATTCTTCTTTTTATTTCACTAAATTCTTGTTATTGCCATTCTTTTACTGATTCCATATATTCTTTAAAAAAATATATCCATTGTCTTGCCTTTCCCTTCTTCTTCCATTTCTCTATGTTCTTCTTCTTCTTCCTCTGGGTTGGTCATCTGTTGTTTCCTTGTTTTCTTTTTACTCTCTTCTTTCTTGTTCTCGTTGTTTTCTATGTTTTCTTCCTGTTGTTGTGTTGCAGCTATCATTCTCAGCTGTGGAGATCGACTCCTCAGCTGGTCTCTCCTCCCGTCAGTGTTTTTTTTCTCATGCGCAGTTGCGCACTTTTACTTGGCTCCGCGAGCCATTTTTATAGTCCCGAGCTCGGGACTTCAACTGACCTTAGGGAGCGGGCTTCTCTCTCCTCGGACAGGTAAGGCCTTCACCTTCTTCTTCCGACGTTCTTTCTTCTTCTCTTCTTCCCGTTGCTTTCGACTTTTCATTCTTCGGTGCCATTTTCTTCCCACCTTTACTTTCACTTTGTTTTAATTTTTATGTTTGTGCCTTTGTGTTTTGTGTGTTTTTTTTAAACTTTCCCGGAGAGGGCTGGAGTTCCCTGACCGGCCACTACTCCATCACGTGACTCCTCCCCCTCTTTCACATCCTTGATGAAGGCCTCAAACCCGAAATATCGGTTCTGTGTCTCTGCCTTTGCTACATAAAGGACACTGTTTGACCTGTTGAGCTTCTCCAGCATTTTTTGTTTCCACTTCAACCGCGGGGTCTACGAATTTCCGTGATTTACTTCTGAAGGGCAGTATGCCTCTTCCAACTCATTGTTCTTTTGTCCTTCTGTGGTGACGTGGTGTAGCATTCCATCCAGTTACATCCAGCCAGCAATTAATGCCGGTCATGTCAATGGCAAAACATGGCAAGGGAGAATAATATAATCAAAGGGCAATCACATGCCACTTTCCTTTTGACAAATGGTGATCTTTTTACTGTTTGATAGAATATCCAGGATAAGTGAAAAATGAGCTGATAAGAATGTGCAGTTTTCTGTAACCTTTTGTTTTGCAACTACTTCCTTTGGAAAGTCCAGCTCAGAAAAAAAAATAGCTTACTCACACAACCCAAGGTTGTTGGAGTTGAAAGTGGTTTCTATTTCTTTTTTTTTAATCTCTTGCAGAAATCTGAAATAAAATCTTCGAAATATATGGAAGAATAAACAGACTAAGCTTTTGGATAGGTATAAAATCCAATTTTCTGTAATGAAAATGTCCTTTAAAGTCCCTTGCAGACCCTGTGTGCAGTAATGCCATTGATAATTACAGACTGAGCTTTGAAAGATAGCTTGATTCAACATTGACAACTGTTTATATTGCAACTTTCGTGTGGAATTAATTGCTGAAATAAGGTGTATGAAGTGAGAAAGAGATGTATCTAGTGCAAAAACAATAATCCAGGCAAGATGTATTAAATTAAACAGGAAAGTCTGCAGTTGCTGGGGTTGAGTGCTGGAGAAACTCAGCAGATCATGCAGAATCTCTGAGGTAAAGTCCTCGATGAAGGGCTCCAGCCCAAAATGTTGCTTACCCTTTACTTCCTGTAGATTTTTCGTGAAGTGCTGTATTTCTCCAGCACTTTTGTATGTTAGATGTATTTAATGCCTAGGTTCTGTACCTTAATTTTCTGTAATAATATAAATAATATAGAAACAGATGGATAACTTTTAAAGATTATCTAAGAGGAAGCATAAGACACATTTGGAGTATTGTGTTCAGTTTTTGTCACTGTGGGAATTGGTAACCAGAGGACAAAGGTTGGGGGGGAGGGTAGAGATTTAATAGGAACCTGAGGGGTAACTATTTACCCTAGAGGGTGGTGAGTGTAAAGAATAACCTGCAACTGGAAGAGGATGTTGAGGCAGGAACTTTGCAACATTTAAGAAATATTTGGATGCCTCTTAGCTGCCTGTACGACTAACGCCCAGTAGCTTTTACTGTGATGAAATGCTTTGAGAGGCTGTTCATGACCAGACTTAACACATACCTAACCAAAGGTCTGGACCCATTGCCATTCACCTAGCATCACAATCGGTTCACAGCAGACGCAATATTGCTGACTCTCTACTCAGCTCTAGATCATCTCGAAAACAGCAACTCGTACATTGATTACAGCTCACCCTTCACCCTTATACCCTCAGTGCTGGTAAAAAAGCTACAGACTCTGGGCCTCTGCAACTAGATCCTCGACTTCCTCATTGGAAGATCACAGTCAGTATGAATTGGAAACAACGTCTCCTCCTCACTGTCGACCTACACAGGTGCACCTCAAGGATGCGGCTATGCTCACTGCTCTACTCATTATACATCCATGACTATGCTGCCAGGCACAATTCCAATATCATCTACAAATTTGTTGATGACAACACAGTTGTCGGCAGATTCATACAGGAAGGAGATAGATCAGCTCGTTGAATGTGTTACACCAACAACATTGCACTCAATGCTAATAAAACCAAGGAGATGATTGTGGACTTCAGAAAGAAGTCAGGGGAACACGACCCAGTCAAAATTGAAGGATCAGTAGTAGAAAGGATCAAGAACTTCAAATTCCTGAGTGTCAACATCTCCGAGGATCTGTCCTGGAACCTCCATGTCAATGCAATCATGAAGAAGGCCCGCCAGCAGCTATCCTTCATGAGGTATTTGAGGAGATTCGTTATGTCACTGAAAATTCTTGAAAACCTCCTCAGGTGTACCATGGAGAGCATTCTGCTGGTTGCATCACTGCCCGGTATGGAGGCACCAACTCTCAGGACAAGAAAAAACTTCAGAGGGTTGTTAACTCGGCCTGCAACATCACAGGCACCAGACCATTCCATCAAGGATCTACAAAAGGTGCTGTCTTAAGAAAGCCTCTATCCTCAAAGACCCCCACCTCCCAGGCCATATCCTCTTCACTCTGCCACCATCAGGGAAAACGGGCAGGAGCCTAAACACAAGCACAAGGTCAGCTTCTTCCCTGCTGCCATCAAATTCCTGAATGATCAATAAACCAAAGACACTGCCTTACTTTCCAGGCACTATTTCTTAAAATGCATTGTTGTAAGGTGGTTTACACAAACGTTTGGTCTGTGATGTTGCTGCAAATCACTAAATTTCTTAACTTGTTCATGGCAATAAATTCTAGTTCTGAAATACGATGGGTTTAGAGCAGCCTAAACCTTTTTTTTTGATGATGGTCCCCTTAGGACTCTGCACACAGTTTATGGGCCTCCTTCCTGTGAAGCAGTCAAGTTTAGTTGTTTTTTTTTGTCCTTATTTCTCTCCTACCGACTACATAAAAAAAATATTTTATGATTTTAAACCATGGACTCCCTTAAATAACCTGTGTCCCCTGTTGAGAATAGCTGGTTTAGAGGTATATGGGCCAAAGCAGGCAGGTGGGACTATAGCGGGGTTTTTTTTCCAGCACAGGCAGGTTAGGCCAAAAGGCCTGTTTCTATGCTGGATGACTCTACTCCAAATGAGCAGAGGAGATACCAAGAGATTAGGAAAAGACCTGCAGAGTTAGGAATATTGGATGGTAACGGCTCAGATATTAATTGTGGGACAGAGAAATTAAAGGTTTCCCAGGAAGTACAAGCAATAGGGGACCAAATATCTCAGATGGTTGTCGGGCTATTACAATTTAAATTGTCTTATTTAAGAATCACACTAACCATACGGAACAAAATTTATTTATTTATTTAAATATGTGTATACCCCGCTTTACGAAACTAGACCGTTCCTCAGAAACTTTTCGTAAGCCAAACTGACATAAAATGGAGACCCACTCACTACTATTGGAGGCTATTTTCGTAAAAGTGAAAACCCACTCAAATCCTTTTGTATAAGCAAACACGTTTTTCTTTGTAAAATTGAATTTTTGTAATTTGAGTATCGTAAAGCAGGATATATTGCATATTTTCCTGTGTATGTATTGTTTGTCTGTATGGGTGTTATGTCTGGTTGTGTGTCTGTGTGTTTTGCACCGAAGACTGGAGGACATGATTTTGTTGGGTTGCACTTATGCAACCAGATGACAATAAACTTGAACTTGAATTCACGCCATTTGCAAAACCTCAGATATTTTGATGCAGGAAATATTGGGTGCTGAGAAGTGTTGGGTGCTGAGGGATAATCCTATACACAGCCCTGAAAATATTTTCTTTGTTAGGTTTTGGAAGAACTCAGGATGTCTGGATCAATATCTTCTTATGATCATCTTGTAAAGCAAGTCGAGGCACTTAGGAAAGAGAACTCTCACCTTCGGAGAGAGTTGGAGGACAACTCCAGCCACCTGTCTAAGCTGGAGACAGAGACCTCAGACATGAAGGTGAGGACTTGGCTACTTGTTTCTTTCGTGATAGGATGTTTTAATCAAAATTTACTTAATTTTAAAGCATTTTGAAAGCCAGATGGTTGACACTGCAGGAACAAATGTGAGAAAATCGCATTGGTAATGATTCTACTGAAAGGTTATCAGATATTAGCAGCTATCCCTTCACTCAGTAATCTTCACGCAAATTGGGTTGCTGTTATGTAACTAAAAATTTCTACATAGTTTAATTTATCAGTCTTGGAAATTTAATCAGAATCTGAATTTATTGTCATGAACAAATCAGGAAATTCTTTTTAAAATTTAAAAAAAAAAAGAGACCTGGTCTATTCACGGGCGCGATCCGACTACTGATGGGCACAGGGGCTTTGACCTGCTCCGTTTCCGACCTGGGCCGATTCACCCCTCTTCACACAACCTGGTGATGCCCGATTCCTCGGGAGACACCATATCGATGCCCAACTTAGTGAGGACACCCGCTCAACACAGGCCACAGCAGCCCAGAACTCCTGATCTCAAGCGATCCGACAGCCTCAGCCTCCAAGTAGCCGGATTACAGGCGTGTGCCACCGCGCCCGGCAACAAATCAGGAATTTCGATTGCAGAAGCATTGTTGTCATAGCAGAGGAATCTAATTCTGGTATTAAAGCACATTTTTTATATTGAGCTGGAGAAAGAACAGCTTGACGCACTTAGGATTTGAAACTTTCGATGTAACTTTCCTTCCTGTTGACCATGTTTCCACAAATTACTCATGGATAAGATTGGCATCAAGCTGCCTTTCCAAGATTGTAAAGCCTAGATTGTTTTTTTTTTGTTACTTGACATATCTTGTTTCATTGCCTGCACCAGTTGTGGAAGACATCTTTATAGTTGAGAGATGTCATTTTCTTAACTTAGAAACACCTAAACTGATTAGATATTCCATTACTGGAATCATATACCTCCCCATAGTTCTGAGACACAGGAAATAGATGTGGGAAGGTATAGAATGGGGGAAAAGATCATCTCATACACAAATCAAACCTCACCCTTCCACTTATAGAGCATTACAGCACAGTTCAGGATGTGGTGCTAACCTATGTAAACCAACCCCACAACAATCTAATCCTTCCCCACCTCACCCCTGTGGACCTCTACTTTTCTTACATCCAGGTGCCTATCTGTCTTTTAATGTCCCTATTGTATCAACTTCTACCCCCACCCCTGGCAATGCACTCCAGGCACCCACCTGGGTAAAAAAAAACTACCTCCAACAGCTCCTCTAAAGATTGCTCCCCTCACCTTGTACAGATGTCCTCGTATTTGCTATTGTTGCCCTGGAAGGGGGGGGGGGGGAAATGCTGGCTGTCCACCCTACCTCTGTTCCTCATCATCTTAGGTACCTCCACTAAGCCTCCTCTTATCCTACACTGAGCATTGGGAGGGGTGGTCAGATAAAATGCAGGCTGACAGCAACTATATTTAGATCTCTAGGTATTGTGTAATGTGAGCTTCTGGAAGATTTATATGAGCATGCTATTGCAGAGATGGCAGTTCCTGCGAACACAAGTGACATGTAATTGAGCTATTACTTTCACATCTTGTGTCTTTTGAGAGTAAGCACACTGCTAAACAATTCCATTCACTTGCCATGACATTAAGTGGTTTCTGAAGCTAAAAAAGAATTTTTATTTGTCAATAGAGGGAGTTTGGAGACAATCTACCTCAGTATATTCAGAGAGCATGCTCAAGATTCAAGATTTCTTTATTGTCATGTCACAGCACATGTCTTTCTTCTTTGGCTTGGCTTTGCGGACGAAGATTTATGGAGGGGTATGTCCACGTCTGCCACAGGCTCTTTGGTGACTGTCAAGTCCGATGCGGGACAGGCAGGCACGGTTGCAGCGGTTGCAAGGGAAAATTGGTTGGTTGGGGTTGGGTGTTGGGTTTTTCCTCCTTTGTCACATGTAATATTACACAAAGTGGACTTCTGCCTGTCATAAGGCAGACAGGGAGTTGCCATTAGTGTCGCCCGGCGCCCCTCACAGTAAGAGAGAAGGAAAAGAGAATCCTTTCAGAAGCACTGAGTGTCTGTGAATTCGCCTCCAGCACTCCCTCAGCCTCTGCAGCCACACAGATTCCTGTTTGATCCATCGGGAACCCGAGTTCCAGATCCACATCTCCAACATGATCAGGAAGCCCTTCAGCGCCCGAAGCCCTTTTGAAGCCTTTCTTGCCCTCAGCACCCTCTTGAATTCTGGCTCCACATCTGATTCCCATGAGCCAGGGACCAGCAGCCTGTGCGAGTCCCCCAACCACGTTGCCTGTACCCTGCAGGGGTCCGCTGCCATGGCCATGGTCACCTTCCTGTAGGGTCATTTCTCTGCTTCTCCTTCTCAACGGGGGTGTTCTACCCGTTTCTGATGTTATGACCTAATCTTCAAATGATCCCAAGTAAGAAATCAACCAGATTTTGTAGCACATTTGTATGAACCACTTGACTCAAGACAATTGTGGGTTATTATTTTTTCCAACAATCTTTAACACAACAGTTGTTTTCAACTTCTGCATAATACAGCTATTCAGTGGTTCTCAACCTTATTCTTTCCACTCAGAGACCACCTTAACCAATCCCTGTGCCATGGATGCTCTGTGATTAGTAAGGGATTGCTTAAGGTGGTGTGTGAGTGGGAAGGGAAGGTTGAGAATCACTGCTCTAGACCCAATTGTTACTGAAATATTTTGCTTTATAAAAATTGCCTTTGGCTCACTTCCTTTGGAGTTCTGAAACCGTGCACATAACGAGTCAATTAGGTACGATTAAAACAGTGGTTTTCAACCTCTTTTCTTTCCACCCACATAACACCTTAAGCAATCCCTTACTCATCACAGAGCACTGATGACAAAGGGAAGACTTAGAGTGCAATGTAAGTGGTAAGAAAAAGGTTGAGAACCACTGCTCGAGGTGGAAAGGACCCTCCAGAATTTGGATGAGATGGGTTCCTTCTGGGAATGTAAACAATCTTTCAGAGACCCTGCCCATTTCAGAGGAAAACCCTTCCAGATATCACGATGCTGCCAGGGAGACGCCCTCCAAACAACATCTCTCAAAGAGGAAGATACTCTAATAATGTAATACTCTCAGAGGCACTTATCCGAGCAGTCAGTGAGTGTTTGGGGTCAGCAGCTTCTCTAAAAATGCAAAATACTCACCCATATTAGAAAATAAAATTCTAAGCATGCTCATCCTCTCCAGGTCACACTCTATCCCATCATGGAAATATATTGTCAGTCCTTCATCAAGACTGAATTCTGGAGGATCTTTTCCATTAACACTGTGGCACAGCCTTCTTAAGATGCTCTTAGTGATTGGTTACAGTATCTTTGTCAAGCCTCTGGATAAAAAACCCAAATCTTGGTTTATTACTCCACAAATCCAAGTTCAAATCCTGACAAGGTAATGAGTGAACTACAATCAAGTAATCATATAAAACCTGAATGGAAATTCAATATTAATAATGGAATCCCTGTAGTGAGCAGAATCACATGTGGTTTACTAATGGACATTGAGGAAGAGTAGCTGCTCTAGCTAAATCATGATTCTGGAGAAACTCAGCAGGTCAAACAGCGCACTTTATTTTGTAAAGATGAAGATGCATAACCAATCTTTCGGCTTGAGCCCTTCAAGGTATGAAGAAAAAGAAGGCAGGCGCCTGAACAAAATGAGGAGCACAGGCAAGTCCTCAGGTCCGAAATGTGGGTTATGTATCTTAATCTTTGGCATATAAAGTATGCTGTTTGACCTGCTGAGTTTCTCCAGCATTGTGTTTATACTTCAATCACGGCTTCTGCAGACTAGTACCTACTCTTGGTTATCTCTGACTCTGGATCCAGCTACCAACATGACTAATTCTTAATTGCAGTTGGACAATAAATGCTGGCCCAGCTAGTAATGTTCTTATCTCTTAAAAGTCACCTAAGCCTCTCTTTGCTTCAGTAAGGCACTGAGTGTTTTGATGAATGTTATTTTCTTAAATAAGCCTTCTGCTGCCATATCGCAAGATTTACAGTCATTCCATTACACCATCTTGGGCTTTGCTTTGCTCACATCTATTGAGATTACTAGGATGTGGCCCGGACTTCAGGAACTGAGTTACAGGGAGAAGTTCAACAGGTTAGGAGCGTGAAGGAATTAGGTATTTGAAGTACTTAAAATTATGAGGGTTATAAACAGAGTAAGTGTCTGAAGGCATTCTCCACTGAGGGTAAGTGAATACAAATCATAGGATGTGGGTTAAGGGTGAAAGGGGAAAAGATTAGGGGGAACTTCTTCACAAAGAGAGTGGTGGGAATCTGAAATGAGCTGCCAGCTGAAGTGGTAAATGCAGGCTCAATTTTAACATTTAAGAATTTGGACAGGCATATGGATGGGAGGGGGTATGGAGGGATATAGACTGGGTGCAGGTCAGTGGGATTAGACAGAAAAATGTTTCAGCACAGACTAGAATGGCCTGTTTCTGTGGTGTAATGATCTGTGGTTCTATTTCTGTTTTTGATCAGTTTCTAGAATATTTAACTGTCGTCATGGATCCCTCCATTCTTCCCACTCCAGAAAAAACAAATGTTTTGGTTTATTTAGTGATTCTCTGCTCTGATCACAAGTTTCTTTATTACTGAGTGATTTATTCTGTGAGCCTTGGTCGGTTTGTGTTGGGTCGTTTCCTACAACCTAGTTTAGAGCAGGCTTCTGTTTTGATGGTTACTGTGGGGAGAAAGGGACAACTCTTGGAATCTGCCTTAATGGGCTGGAAATATTCCAGAATATTGGAATTGTGTGAATAAAAAGAAGCAGAGTTCTCTTTGGCGAAACCAGAGTTTAGAAAGGCAACGCCATGTGTTGGAGAGCTGTGAATTATCCTCTCATTATTCCTCTTGCTTCAGAACATCCTCCCACAGCTTGGGAGATCTGACCTCTCACACATTGTTCCAGAAGCAGTCTCTCTGGGGCCCTGTATAATTGCAGGAAAATATCTTTCCCCTTGTACCCACATTGTGTTGTAATGAGGGCCAACATGCCATTTGTCTTCCTAATTGCTTGCTGAACTGCATGTTAACTTTCACTGGTACAAGGACACCCAAGTGCCCTGACCACCAGTGCCTCTCAATCTCCTCACTGTAAATTCTGTTATTCCTGCATCTTCTACCATGTCTTCACCCGTTCACTCCATCGGCTGAATATTTGCTCCCATCTTCACCAAAGGTTTATGTGTTACTTCAGAAAATATTTACTTTTACAATTTTAAATGTACGTATATTTTACCTATTAAATTATTGTTACTTATTTTACTTTTTAATATGCATTTTCCTTGATTTTTTTTGCCATTGCTTGAGGCTCCCGGTTGCTTGAATTCTGGATACCAAGTGTTGTAAGATATGTCTTATTTTGGAGACTTTATCATTGAATTGCAATTACAAAATGTAAAATATTTAACATTGAAGCAACATCATTAAGATATAATTTTAATGATGCAGTGTGGCTAATGTCACTGGCTACCTTTATTAATGTATGCCTGGATGCCTTCAGGTGCTGGAATACTCAAATTGGCCTTGCTTGATTTTTTTTTTCCCTTACGGTGCATTCAATAACCTTTCTCTAACCTTGTAACACCCCTGTGAATAAAACACACACAAAGCTAGCTCAATCCAGCAAGCACCTGCTGCAAAAATAATTGAAGAAATTACTCATGGAGCCAACAACATTGAACTGAGAATCTCAGTTCACACCAACCTTTCTCAGCATTGAGTTCTTGTGCTGGAATCAGCGCAATGAAAGGAATAAAGCTGCCTCCTGCCTT
The DNA here is from genome assembly GCF_036971445.1 of Narcine bancroftii. Classification (NCBI taxonomy): domain Eukaryota; kingdom Metazoa; phylum Chordata; class Chondrichthyes; order Torpediniformes; family Narcinidae; genus Narcine; species Narcine bancroftii. The sequence continues at coordinate 269,898,609 of NC_091471.1, forward strand.
TTACCAGTGCGTAAATGTCACAGCCCTGCAATCAGCTCTCCTCCAAATATAATTTTTTTTGAACATGTCATCTATTTTCATAAACACCAACACTTTTGTTATAACTGACAAGGAGAAATCCTCTCTGGAGGCAGGTAGCCAGAAGGTACAAGTTTTAGCTCATTGGCAAAAAAACAAAGAGCCAGATGATAACAATTTTCTTCAACACAGCAGTTTCTTTCTCATCTAAAAAGAAAGAACCTGTCAAGAGGAAAGAGCAGTAGGGTCTTCTTAAAGTGGCTGCAATGCAAACTTCTGCAAAATATATTGCTTCATTTGTATGTCCCAACCTCATGGCCTCTACCTCAAAGAAGGGCTCGAGCAGCAAGTTCTAGGAAACACCGCCTCAATCTTCACGTTCCCCTCTAACTCATCCATTGTGAAGCAGAATTCACCAAGCATTGGATTGTTCACTGAGAGGAGTAAAACACAAAAGCCTGCAGACGGTGTGATTGAAGTAAAAACACAATGCTGGAGAAACTCAAGCAGCGTACTTTTATACCAAAGATAAAGATAACCAACATTTCAGGCTTGAGCCCTTCATTGAGGTATATTTTTAATTAGATTGGTCACTGACTAATAAACGACATGGGAGCTTGGATTAGATCATCATGAGACTAGCTAGCTTTACCCTACTGATGACTTGTTGTGATAGTAACCCTGCTCAGTACAAGAAGGGCCATAGGTTCTGATGTTTGGTGCTTGGCTGAGGAGCCAGTGGTGTGAAGCTAACATGCATGGAATTAAAATTGAACACCAAAACCTCTAAGTCAGAATCCCTCTGTGTTAATCAGTCCAACTCCTGAAACTCCCTGTCCAAAACAGTCTTCTCCAGAAGACTGCAGTGGTTCAAGAAGGTGGCTCACTTCTTCCTTCTTGGGGCAAGAAGCGTTGGCTTTGCCAGCATGTTCCACATATTTTTTCCCAGGATAGCAATGGCCAATACCCGAGGACATCTGTTTAAGATGAGTGGAAGAAAGTTGAGGGGAAATGCCAGAGTTACACTTTGTTTTACACAGAGTGATGGGTACCTGGAATGCATTGTTGTGTTTTATTTCTTTCTTGAGGAGTTTGGTGCTCTTCCCTTAATCAATGCCACCAAAACCAGTTCACTTCGCTATTCAAATAATCCACCATGTGGTTTTGGTGGATAACAACATTGATTATATTTCTAAAGTAATTCATTGGATGTGAAGCCATTTGGGATGATCCTGACTGGGTGGAATCACATTCTTTCATAGGTTGCTTTGTTATTTTTCATTCTCATCATCAGCCTCTCTTAATGGTTCAAAGTTCACATTTATTGTCAGATTACATACGTGTCATCACAGATGACCCTGATTTTTTTTTTCCCTGCAGGCCAGGCAGTTAATGGTAGTGTAAACTGCACTCAAGAAATAATATATATATACCAAATTGAGAAATGTAAACAAAGAAAGAAATGTAAAGCAAACTGACTTTGTAGGAAAAAATATTCAGTAATAAATAAGGTGCAGTAAGTGTCCTTAAAAGAGTCTGATGGTGGAGGGGAAGCAGCTGTTCCTGAACCTGATGGTGCGAGTCTTGTGGCACCTACACCTCTTTCCAGATGGCAGCAGTGAGAACAGAGTGCGTGCTGGGTGGTGTGGATCCTTGATGACTGCCGCTACTCTCCGAGGACGGCGCTCCATATAGATTTTCTCGATGGCGGGGAGAGTTATGCTTATGATGTCCTGGGCCATGTCCTCTACTTACAGGGTTTTCTGCTCTGAGATATTGGCGTTCCGTTCCCAGCCGAGATGCAGCCAGTCAGCACACTTCTTTGTTGCAAGTCACCCGCCTCACATCTAACCTGGTTCCTGTGAATAACTTCCTTCCCACAGGTTACTGTGAATAACTTCCTTCCCACACAGAGACTTAAGAAAAAATTGGTTCAATTCAGACTCAACACCCTTTTCAATAACCTTCTAACTGCTTTATTTTAATTCTTAGCTTGGAATGACTTTCATTTATATAAACTATGATTCCATTGGTAGCATTGTCATCTTAAGTTCAGAAGATAACATTTAAAATTATTCTGGGTCCATTTTCATCTAATTAAATCTGCTTAACCTGTCTATCATTTTATAACTCAGTAGTAACTCTTCATTGATAGGTCCAATGAAATGAAAGGCCACTCCATGTAAGCAGAGATGTGCACAAAAAGAGAGTAGGATTTATTTAACATTACATAAATGAATGAATAGTTCACAACAATTTATTTTTTTCTGGCACATGAATGCATATTAATTTCCTCTTTGTCATTTCTTCACTCTCTTAATATTGCTATTTCACATTTTTCTGCTAATCTTTTTATTTATTCATCAGTCACGGATAGCAAAATAAACCTCTGAATCAGAATATTGTGAACTCGGGTCTCATATCAAAGGCTTAAAGTATTAAAATCTCAGCTGGATCTTCAGTAGTGAGAGTGTCTCTGCAAAGAGGGAGATGGCTATCTGTTCGGCAGGACAATAAACTCATAGGAATGGTTGTAACTAATCTAATCAGATTTATTGTCGTACAGGACATCACATGCAACCCTACTTTTCGTGCACTTTAAAAAAAAAATTTTGTTGGAAGGTGGTTTATATGAATGTTTGCACTACATTTGTCTCTTTTGGCCCTCAAGCTTGTGCCGCCCAATTAAGCACAATTGACTTACAACCCCCGGTTAAGTTTTGAGGGTGGAAGGAAACCGGAGTCCCCGGGGGAAACACCGGCAAACGTAGGGAGAAAGTACAAACTCCTTACAGACAGTGGTGGATTCAAACCCGGTTGTTGGCGCTGTAACCGCTATGCTGCCCTCATGGTGTAAACTGGCTCCGGTAGACTGTTTTTCTTTGGTTGTCAGAGAATGTATCTTTTAGATGTAAAATTAGTATTGTTCCTAATAGGCAATAACTCAGTAGTAAGGAATTGAAAGTTGTCAAATGCTTTATGTGTTAAAGTGAAAAAATAGGATGAACCACAAAGGCTAATTGTTCTTTGTTCAGAGTGAGTTATTATGAATTGATGTTAGCAATGGAAGCCACTGGTCTGGAAATTCAATTGCATGGCATAGTTTCTAACGTGCATTGAGCCTAATATGAAATTGAATTGCATTTAATGGCATTTAACATGTAACAGTGATGTCAATCATCCTGCAATGTATGTTGATGGCACTGCAGTAATATTGGAGCCCAGACATGCGAATGAGAAACAACATGGGCCACAATCAGAAAAGCAGAACCTAGTGGAAGAAATAGTTCCCTTCAAGCACGCCTTTCATACAAAGGCGTTACCTGTGGTTGGGGAGTTCGCCATGAAAGGTAACAATGGATCCTTCCCACGTGGATCAGATTTCTCAACGTTGTGCAGGTGAGGCCTTCTTTGTCTTTGGTGCAGGGACCTCTCCTACACTCAGGTATGCCTTATCCATCTCTCTCACTACATTTGATCACGTACCAAAGTTTGATCCAGGTTGCTCCCATGCCTGGACCTAATCACTCAGTGATCCAAATCTGTTCTATTGTTTGCAACACTTTCTAGTTGAGAAAGGTGCTTTCAGAGCCTCAGGCCATCATTCTAGTAAATTGATGTTTGCTGGAGAGATTTTGAAATGGCCTAGAGAAATGCGTGACCAATGCAGGCAACTCCTTGTCTCCTTCTGAAAATTCCTCCGTCCTCTGGTACTGGATGAAACCTGCATCATAGGTTCCTCACTCAATGTAACGTGAAAGTGAGTTTCAGCATTTGTTATATTTTCCAGCTCTGAAGTCACACAGCATTAAACTCCCTTTAAAAAAAAACACGCTGGTTGTGGGCAGCACTCCCTTGGGAAACAGAACTTGATGTTAAGTCTTCCTTTGCTCGTTCATCCTGGCTTTCCAATTCATCTAAGGTGAAGGCGTCTTTTTCAGTAAGCGGCGTTTCCTGCCACTCGGGATTCTGACTGAAGATTATTGATTTCAATATCAGCAAAATTATGCCTCCAGTCCATTGACAAACTTTCTGTAATTGAAATTCTGGACACAAAAAAATTATAGCAGTTATAGAACGTACAATTTCCACAGCCAAAGTTATTATCAAAAGAAAATGAATTAGTTATGGTAATTAGAATACTGATGCTTAATGCCTTTGAATTGTGGCCTGCAAGCTAAAAGTCAATTAACAAATTAACCCATAATTGTTTTCAGCTTGTGAAAAAAATTACATAAAATATCATCAATCATGGTTTAAGAGCAGAAGAAATGGGAAGAGGCCATATGACCCTTTGAGGCTGCTCTGCTACTCAATCAGATCACGGCTGATGTGGCTGCTGGTGCAGCTCCACTTACCCGCCTGTTCCCATAACCCTTAATTCCCTTGTTCTTCAAAGACCTATCTAACTTTGTGTTAAATACATTCAATGAGGCAGCCTCTACTGCTTCCTGGGGCAGAGAACTCCACAGATTCACTACTCTCTGCCTTAAATCTACACCCCTGAACCTTGAGGCCATGTACCCTAGTTCTGGTCTCTCCTGCCAGTGGAAACCACACCCCTGCTTTTATCTTATCTATTCCTTTCATAACTTTATGTGTCTCTATGAGAACCATCTAAACTCCAACGGGTACACTCTCTCCTCATAAGCCAAGTGCTTCATTTCTGATTTTGGACCATAGAGGACCAAAGGATGTAGCATCTCTTAGATTTGCCCATGAAATACATTCCCATTGCCTTTTAAGAATTACTCCATTCCTTCAAAATTACTCTTTTGTATCTACTCCTACCCTTTCAGACAGGATTCTGGAGTCCATGTAACAATAGATCTTGAAGCAACAATTATTCAAACTAAATTTCTCTGCAGTAAGATATTTCAACAGAATAAATTCTTAAATTTACACCATTGAATGGCTCTGCCAACAGAAATCAGCTGGAGTTCATTGAGTTTGTCTTTGTATTGATGCTTTGAGTGTTTGGGTGAAACATAGTTTAGTTTGAACATTCTTACATGTATAAAGCGAAGATACTTTAGCCTTCTACCTCCCAATCTTCTTGAATTCATGGTCAACAAATCATTTTCCTTCATTACAACTTGCTAGACTGCATGCTTGCTTTTCGTGGACAGCCTGGTCCATTTTCCAATCTTTTTACTGTTTAAATATTGTTCTGCCTTTCCGTAGTTCATTTATCCAGATATTGCATCTACCCTGTGTTTTATTTTCCTTCACCTTCACCCTGTCTAAACTACCTTGAATTTTAAATTTAGACAGACAGAATGGTAACAGGCCCTCTCAGCCCATGAGCCACCCAACTACACCCCATTGACTTACACCTCCTGGCACATTTTTGAACGGTGGGAGGAAACCGGAGCACTCTGAGGAAATGGGGAGAATGTACAAGCTCTGTCCAGACAGTGCGGGCTTCATACAGCACTGCGCTAGCCGCTACGCTAGTCGTGCTAGCCCCCCCCACCCCCCCGCCCTTCAGTGCTCATAAGAAAACAGAGCTTCCCGGTCCTATAGCTCATAATATTGGTTAATGCGATTCTGCACTTGCCACAACTGGCAAGCAGCAAATGCTCAAACAGTAGGATGTTGGCCATTTACAGACAGCTCTTATTGTAATGGCCTTTAATCCGGATCCCTGAGAGCAGGGACATTTTGCAAACTTCCATTTGAATGTAGGTGGCGTATAATCAAACTACTTTGGAAGGTTGTTTGGACTCAACGGTCCATTAACGAGCACCACAGGGATTCTCGCACTAAAGTAATCAGCTGTAAATGTTGATGTATAAAGAATGCAGCAGCTATAGAAATGACCTGCCATTACAGATCAGACAAAAATAGAAAAAGCCTGCAAAATCAGAAAAATATCCAAGGCTGTCAAGAACTGCAATGAAATGTTAATGATTTCTCCATCTCTAAAAAATGTCACTAAATGATTGAATAAGAAGATAAGAAATAGGAGCAGGAACTGGCCATCCGGCCCATTGAATCTGCTCCATCGTTCAATAAAATCATGGCTGATCTGGCCATGGACCCTGCTTGTTTCCCTTAACCCTTAATTCCCCTATTACTTGTTAATCTGTTTCATAAAGAGTGAAAGAGGCACAAAACAAATGGAATCGAATTGGCTGCCTACTGTGACCAAATTAAATGTCAGGTGTTTTTGTGAGGGCTGACTGATGTTAAAATGGTCCATTTTCACCATAAATCCCAAAGATTTTGTTTCTTGTAAGGATCGCACATGAGATGAACTTTGAGAATCTCTACAAAGTCATGGATCGAGGATTAGTTCATGGACAGAAAACAGGGTAGGAATAAATATGTCAATTTTTGGATGTGAGGTTGTGACTTGCACAATGGCAATGAGATCAGTGTTGGGATCCTAGTTGTTCACGGTTGATATCAGAAATTTGGGTGAGGGGATTGTGTAGTACAGTAATATCCCTGTTATTTGGATTTCAAGCAACCGGGAAAAAAATTTGCAAAAGAGAAATAGGTTAAAAAGTACAAGAGTTTAAAATTGATGCCCCTTAGCAGTCAGTTCACCAATCCATGCAACATGCAATCTCAAACAACCGGCAAACTCACTTATCCGGCATCTAACAATCCCCATGGGTGCCAGATACCGAGGGTTTAACTATACCTCTAAGTTTCCTATTGGTCTGGACTCCCATCTCCCATTCTTCCCACTTTCTCCCTTCAGTCTTAAATTCAGATGCCCGTCTACTTTTTTGCTGATGCCTTGAAGAAGGGCTCAGGCCTGAAACGTCGCTAATATATCTTTACCTCCTATGGACGCTGTGAGTCCGGCTAAGTTCCTCCAGCATTTCTGCGTTTTGATTATTATAAATTTCCAACATCTGCAGTGTTTTCTATTGATAGATAGACTTGTTAAGGTTTTATGCTCTTTGATTTATGTGTGAATCTCTCTGCTTCTTTGACTACCCTCCATTTAGAAGGAAAGAACCCAAAGCCCAGCTTTTTCCCAAGCCTTCAGTTCTTTCTCCTTCCATAGCCAATCATTATATCCATGGATGAACAAACACTGGCCACATTTTAATGTAAAAGTGCTGCAAAAATGTAGTTTTGCTTGTCTTCCAGAGAAACAATTGCATGTAATTGTTCTTTCATTAATTGAATAATTACAGTAGACAACAATTTTTTCAAAAGGTTTTCTTCCTGATAAAACATTATGATAGTCAACTTCAAGATGAACACAAAGATAATTTCAGATTTGGTGTATCTTGTCGGAAGTTGGAAAAACATTAAATAAACTTTTATTGAATTTATTAGCATGTCTGGGCATATCGCATATTGATGATGACACATTGCATTAGTTCACTGACCTAAAAATGTTTTGCCGCTGATTTTCGTTTGTACTCAGCATCTGATGCCTCTCGTGTCAGTGTCCAACAATAGTCAGCCAGTATTGATGGATTCCAGTTGCCCTGATACCCCTTTTCCATGTTCACAATGTCCCGGTGAAACCTTTCACCATGTTCGTCACTGACTGCACCAAGATCAGCAGGGAAGATGTCCAAGTGCGAATGCAGAAAATGAATTTTCAATAACATGTTGCACTCCATGGTTTTTTCTGCTTGAAGTAGACTTAAAATATGTCAGGAAATCACAAAAGTAGGTTATATCTAAATAACGGTAGTGTTAGGAACATTTTAAGGTGATTTTCATGATCAGTAGCTCAAAATCTATAAAATACACCCAAAAGTGTTCAGGAAGCAACATCTTCATTGTCCAGGGTCATCAATCGCAGTCTGTTCATTTCAGCTATTCCCTTCACCTCAATCTTTAACATAAACACACTGATCCTGCAATCTGTGTGTAAGACTACATACAATCCCATTATTGGTCATTTTAAATCCTTTAAACCATTGCTACTTGATTCTTTGTGCAGGAAAGACAAAAAAAAAGATGCTGGAGGTTATTTTGAACCCAACTTCAAACTGATGGGTTTGCAAGTAAAGATGGGATTGTGCACCACCTTCGTTTATTCAGAATTCGAGATTATTTTATTGTCATGCAATAAAACAGAAGATATATTACACAAAATATCTTTTAGTCTACTGTAAGGCAGACAAAGATTCGCTATCAGCAAAAATTGCCCAGTGCCCTGTATAGTCAGAGAAAGAGAAGCACGAGTAGTCGCCCCCCCCCCAGAGCCCCTGTATGTCCATGGCTTCACCTCCAGCACTCCTGGAGTCTCCATAACCACACAGCTTTCAGTCTAAACCATCAGCAACCCGAGCTACGGATGCACATGATCAGGAAGACTCCAGCACCCTCTCGCAGCTTGGTTCCGGTACCGGTGCAGCCTGAGCCAGTCTTCAGCTGTCCGCAGCTTGGTGCGAATCCCTTGACCGCGTTCCTTGCCTCAAGTCAACAACAGCCTGTGTGTTCTTCAGCCTCAAAGCCCCTTACTGGTCCACCGCTGTGGTCCCGTGGATTGTCTTCTCAAACAGTGTGTGTGGGGAGAGGTGGTCTCCAATTTTTCTGGTGCCCCTCGCCATTCCTCCGCTTCCATGGAGTCTGCAGCCCCTTGTGCCTGCTGTTGATTTCCGGCCCAGATCCCATGGTTGTGGGATTTTAAAATAAACCACCGTCAGCTCCTTTAACAGGCCACTTAAAGCCTGCATGGAGCTGACAGCAGTCGGACTGGGTGACTGGCGGGTCTGCACCAGCGGCAGTGTCGCCGTTACAGCAGCTCTGGCCGTTGTTTTATTCTGTTCTCCCAAATCATGAGATGAAAGGTGGTGCTGAGTTAGGATTCCACTTGGGTTCTCAACCTGTGCTCGGCTTAAAACCACCCCAGCCTCCTCCAAGAAAGCACGGCACATCACAGGCGTTGGAGAGCTGAGCAGTTTGGCTCCTTCCCTCTGTTTAATTTCTAGGAGTGGTTTCACTGTGAGCTGATGCCAGCATGATGCAGCATTTCTGGGATTGTATTAATGTACTGCATCAGAGTCTTGAAGCTGAAAGCTCAGCCTTTTTGGGAAGGGTGCCAGCCCGAGGAGCTCTGTTGGCTACTGCTTCCCATGCGCTGATAGGAAATGAGCACAACAGAGGGTTGAATGCAGGTGCATTTTTTTTCTGACACAGCGAGCCTTGGGCTTGGCCCTGCAGAACAGGCGACCCCATCTGCAGAGCAGTGAATGAAGCCAAACGTGGAAAGGTTTTGCTCTCAAGTCTTCTTGGGTTAAAGTTGAAACAGAAAAGTGAAGCTTGCAGCTGCTGTGTGTACACGATGCCACAACGCTGTCCATTCCAGGGTAGTTGCTTCTGTTTGCGTTTTTTGGATGGACAGTCGCGATGCTGTGGAATTTAACCAGTCAATGTGCCTGTCATTTGACCTCTCCAATACATACAGCACTGGGATTCACAGATATAAAGGCCAGGAGCAGAATTTTTACAACCATCATCATCTCTGCACTTTTCAAGAAGGGAATCTCCGGAATTTCAAAACGCTTTGAAATCCTTCTGTGGATTTGTTTATATTTTGCTTGGAAATTCTGCTAACAATGCTGAACTGAGCACTGTTTTATGCAACATGTAGTTTAAAATGCATGCCTTGTACAGATGAAAGCCCATGGAAAATTATCCAGGATTATTTCTGCCGCTGGAATTAAACGCTTTCACTTTCTTTTCGCTTAAATAAGTGGCCTGTTTCATTTTTTCAGTCTGAGAGGTGGCCAGAGCACTGTGCTCATGGCTCTCTTGTGAAGGACAGATTCAGTATTGATTCATTGCAGCCACAATGATGTGTGACACATTTAGAAGGGAATGAAAAATGAAGTAAAGAGGATCAATATGAGGACATTTGCATTTGCAAGGGCACAGCTCTTTATTACAACTGTTGTTTTTGTACTGAAACATGGGGCATAACATTAAAGTAGCCCGATCCAGGCATTTGACATCCAAAGCATTCATCAGAGATACCGAGGAGACCTGCTCTGATCTGCAGGTTGGGCAGCATTCGTCTTTGCTCCAGTGACCGCTAGTGTCTAATACAGGGTGTAACAACCAAAGAGTTTGATACCACAGGGTGTGGCAAGCAAGTACATTTGCTGGCATTGGCAAGAGTTGAAAAAAGATGTAAATAAAAGTGACCTTTACAAGCTGTCAAAATACTAGAGGACATTGTTGAAGAAAGCTTCTAACCTGCATTGCCGGCGTGTGTGCCTTTCCCCGTATATGAGTCTGTGTGACACATCTATTAACGCAGAATGATAGGATTACTCATTACTCTCAATTACTTACTCCAGGAAATGGTGAAGCAGCTTCAGAACAGGCTGGAACAAGAGGCTAGCAACTTGGCTTCTACTGGGAGGACCGAAATTCTGGATCAGCTGAAAGGTAGGACAGGCACTGATACCTCAATTTGTACCGTTAAGCTTTATTGAGCACTTAATAGTTCATTTGTTTATGACAAAATGATGTATCCATGTTCCAACCCCACTTAGCAGATTCACAATGGGCCGAATGGCCTTCTTCTCTGTTTAGAGTTCCACCCACTCTCCCAGATGAAGTTCAAAGATTCTGTGATGTTATTTGGAAGAAAAGCAGGAAAATAAACTCTTCGATCATGGCCGATAGTTATCCCTTGACCAACGCCACTGAAAACAGATTACCCCTGTTCATTGCAGTTTTGAGGGGAGCTAGCTGTTCACAAATTGTCCTGTGTGTTCCCTGATCTACAAAGACAACACACTTCAAGGAGGCTCCAAAGTGAAATCCTGAGATTGTGAAGTCGCTGTGAATATTTGTCTTTTTTTTTGCGAGCAATGCATTCCAAATGCTTGTTTCTTAGTTTAAGTCTTATTTTAAATTTAGACATACAGCACGGTAACAGGCCCTTCTGGCCTGTGCTCCCCAAATGCACAAATTAACCTTCAAACCCTGTATGTTTCTGAGGGGTGGGAAGAAACCGGATCATCCGGAGAAAACCCACGCAGACACGGAGAGAACGTACAAACTCCTTACAGACAGCGTGGGATTCGAACCTGAATCACCAGCCCTGTAATAGTTTTGTGCTAACTGTGCCACCCCAAAGCGGCAGTCAAAGTTATTACATTCAATGCACTGGGGTTACAGCCCAGCTCAGTTAGGCACTGATCCCAACAGAATGAGGATCACTGTCCTAATCGTATTAATGTGAACCTGGCCCAGACGTCGGGGTTTTACTTGGGTGCTTTGTGAGGTCACCTCCAGCTTGGTTACTCTGCAGCCATTGAAATGTCAACCAATCCACGATTCATGTCCGTATATTACAAATAAAAAAAAAATCCCATATTTGCCCGCTGGTCTCTGCCAGCCACTTTTTTGGCAACAGTCTGCTGTTGGACAACTGATGGTTTCTAGGATAACAGGACGCCTTCTCACTGAGATTCTCAAACATCAATGTTGGAGAAATGGCTCTTGGATCTTGACCCTTTAGATTTGACACAACACCAGTGACCCCCCTGACAGGGAAGAAAGTTAAGAAAGTAAGCTCCTTTTTGAAACTATTTGAAGTTTAAATTAGCTCGATATTTCATTTTCTTGGTCTACTTTGTCAATGTTATTTATTTAATTTTGATGGCTTTTCAGAGATTCTGAATGTCCAAAATATGTTAAATGACCAGTGAAGGTGGTGTGAGCTGTCACAGGTTTCAGAGACATTTCAGGGTTGGGTTAAGGAAAGACCCCACTGTCAATAGGGTCTTGTTGTTGAACTCTGAGGTGGTTTGGCCAACAGGAGATGATGTGCACTCAGATCAGAGAAACCTGGGCAATGGGTGACAAGGGTTGCTGGTAGCAGAATCAAAATTTATTGTCATGAACATGTTGTGACACTACTCAACCAGCTGAGCTATCTCCTTTAAATCCGCTTCCTTATTGCTGTCTGTGATTCTTCTGACAACTGTGGTTGCATTGGCAAATTTATAGATGGCCTTTGAATTGTGCCCGACCACACAGTCTTGGGTGTAGAATGAGTAGAACAGTGGGCCAATCACGCATTCTTGAGGTGCGCCTGTGTTGATTGTCAGTGAGGAGGAGATGTTTCTGATTCGTACTGACTGTGGTCTTCAGATGACGAAGTCATGGATCCAGTTGCAGAGGTGGGTGCTTAGGCCCAGAGTTTGGAACCTGTTGACTGTCATTGAGGATATAATTGTGTGGAAAGCTGAGCCATAGTCGATGAAGTGCAGCCTGATGTAGACGTTGTTGCTTTTTTAATGATCCAGGAGACTGATGACAGTGACAGTCACCCATTATTGCTCTCCCTCACCCACTTCTGGGGACGTGATTGTGTTTTGATTTTCATCTAATGCTTTTCCTCACAGAAGGCGACTGCCATTGTCACGTCTGTGACATGAGCCTTGACTAAACCTGTTCTATAATCATATCAATATGTTTGATTCATCTGATCCCACCCTCACTTTAGCTGGTTCATGGCTATTGTGCAAGGAATTTTAAATTTAAATTTTTACATTTCAAATTTTAAAAAATGTTGACTTAGAGCCCTTTCTCCCATGAGCCCGTGCTGTCCAATTACACCCAATTGACCTGCAACCCCGGTTCATTTAGAATGGTGGGAGGAAACCGGAGCACCTGGAGGAAACCCACGCAGACATGGGGAGAACGTACAGACTCCTTACAGGCAGTGCAGGATTCAAACCCATGTTGTGCTAACCATTATGCAATTCTGCCATTGTTTTCTTGGGACATTAATGGTGCTGGTGTTAGGGAGACTTGTGTTCATGTAGCACCCTTCGCAACCTTCAGTGCTTTTCTCCAAACTTCGAAGGATGCCCAGATATGGTGTGGACATATCCATGTGAGCAATACAGAGCAGACGAGGAAGATTGTGGATCTGATGGACTCTCATTACTCGGCCTGATGGCAGGCCAAAGCTGAAAGCTATGGATAGGGTGCAGAGGAGATTTACCAGGATTGGGAAATAAGTCTTAGGAAGCAAGGTTAGCAGAGCTGGGACTTTTCCCTTTGGAGTGTAGAAGGATGAGAGGAGATTTGATAGAGGTCTACAAGATTATGAGAGGCATAGATAGGGTGTATAGCCAGCACTTGTTTCCCATGGCAGGATCACCAAACACCAGAGGACATATGTACAAAGTGAAGGGAGGGAAGTTTGGGGGAGACGTCAGGGGAAAGCTTTTTACACACTGAGTTGTGGGTGCCTGGAATGCCTTGCTGGGGATGGAGGTGGAGGCTGAAACATTAGGAGCATTTAAGAGGCATTTATAGGCAGACACATGGATGAAAGAAAATAGAGGGTTATAGGGCAGGGAGGTTGAGTACTTTTTTTTTAAGGAAGGGATATATGGCTCGACACAACATCGAGGGCCGAAGGGCCTCTACTTTGCTGTATTGTTCTATAAAGGTTGAAGAGTGCAAGCTAAGGTAGGCTTTCACCTGATCTCTGCAATACAAAAACCATCACCCCTGCCTCATAGGAGCACCATCCTGATCTGCAATGTTCAGTTGCACGTTGTGGTAAAAGGTATTAATGCCACATGAAGAATCGATGTTTGTGTCTCTCAACATACCTAACAACTGTTCATTCCAAAACCATTCATAAGAAGTGTGGTGATATGACCACCAGCCGACTGCAGGGGGCGATCTCTGTACCTGCAGGAAGACCACCTAAGGGGCTGACTCCACCTGGCCGCCTGTCAATCAGCTGACCTGAATATAGACCTCAGCCGCCAGTCACACTGGGAGCCACCAAGACATGAACTGGTGTTCAGACTTTTACTGAAATAAATCCTATTGTACAGTCTTTGAGTTTTCTGCTTGCTTGCTGCTACCTCAGTGCACCACAGGAAGTATACATTCTCTCCTGTAGACTTAGACTTCAGTTTTTAACTCATGAGTATGTTAGCATCTCAAGCAGACACATTAATATAATTACAAGACAGCTTGCAGAAGGAGTTGGTCTTTGTTCCTTCCTCATGGGAAATAATTGCAGAGAAAATACATTCATGTGGTAATATTATGCATGTAAATGTCACATCAGGTCTAAAATATTGATATATGTATGTTTCTATATGACTTGAATTTAAACTAATCTGGTTAATTTTTCCACTGCATCTACTTGAGACAGATGAAATGTCTCCCTGCTCCAGTTTACACGCACAATGAGCAGAATTTGCCAGGATTAGAGTATAACCTAAATGGTTAAAGCTTTGAGTATGGATCTATTGTAAATCAGGACTAAACCTGATACACTGCCCAATAATGTGAGTCAGGGCTCCAATTATCACAGCGTTTCCCTCTAGTCATTACCCTTCAAAGTGCCAGCACATACTGTATTATAAAATAAAATGGCTAATGTCTCTCTTTCTTCTTTGGCTTGGCTTCGCGGACGAAGATTTATGGAGGGGGTAAAAAGTCCACGTCAGCTGCAGGCTCGTTTGTGGCTGACAAGTCCGATGCAGGACAGGCAGACACGATTGCAGCGGTTGCAGGGGAAAATTGGTTGGTTGGGGTTGGGTGTTGGGTTTTTCCTCCTTTGCCTTTTGTCAGTGAGGTGGGCTCTGCGGTCTTCTTCAAAGGAGGTTGCTGCCCGCCAAACTGTGAGGCGCCAAGATGCACGGTTTGAGGCGTTATCAGCCCACTGGCGGTGGTCAATGTGGCAGGCACCAAGAGATTTCTTTAGGCAGTCCTTGTACCTTTTCTTTGGTGCACCTCTGTCACGGTGGCCAGTGGAGAGCTCGCCATATAACACGATCTTGGGAAGGCGATGGTCCTCCATTCTGGAGATGTGACCCATCCAGCGCAGCTGGATCTTCAGCAGCGTGGACTCGATGCTGTCGACCTCTGCCATCTCGAGTACTTCGACGTTAGGGATGTAAGCGCTCCAATGGATGTTGAGGATGGAGCGGAGACAACGCTGGTGGAAGCGTTCTAGGAGCCGTAGGTGGTGCCGGTAGAGGACCCATGATTCGGAGCCGAACAGGAGTGTGGGTATGACAACGGCTCTGTATACGCTTATCTTTGTGAGGTTTTTCAGTTGGTTGTTTTTCCAGACTCTTTTGTGTAGTCTTCCAAAGGCGCTATTTGCCTTGGCGAGTCTGTTGTCTATCTCATTGTCGATCCTTGCATCTGATGAAATGGTGCAGCCGAGATAGGTAAACTGGTTGACCGTTTTGAGTTTTGTGTGCCCGATGGAGATGTGGGGGGGCTGGTAATCATGGTGGGGAGCTGGCTGATGGAGGACCTCAGTTTTCTTCAGGCTGACTTCCAGGCCAAACATTTTGGCAGTTTCCGCAAAGCAGGACGTCAAGCGCTGAAGAGCTGGCTCTGAATGGGCAACTAAAGCGGCATCGTCTGCAAAGAGTAGTTCACGGACAAGTTTCTCTTGTGTCTTGGTGTGAGCTTGCAGGCGCCTCCGATTGAAGAGACTGCCATCCGTGCGGTACCGGATGTAAACAGCGTCTTCATTGTTGGGGTCTTTCATGGCTTGGTTCAGCATCATGCTGAAGAAGATTGAAAAGAGGGTTGGTGTGAGAACACAGCCTTGCTTCACGCCATTGTTAATGGAGAAGGGTTCAGAGAGCTCATTGCTGTATCTGACCCGACCTTGTTGGTTTTCGTGCAGTTGGATAATCATGTTGAGGAACTTTGGGGGACATCCGATGCGCTCTAGTATTTGCCAAAGCCCTTTCCTGCTCACGGTGTCGAAGGCTTTGGTGAGGTCAACAAAGGTGATGTAGAGTCCTTTGTTTTGTTCTCTGCACTTTTCTTGGAGCTGTCTGAGGGCAAAGACCATGTCAGTAGTTCCTCTGTTTGCGCGAAAGCCGCACTGTGATTCTGGGAGAATATTCTCGGCGACACTAGGTATTATTCTATTTAGTAGAATCCTAGCGAAGATTTTGCCTGCAATGGAGAGCAACGTGATTCCCCTGTAGTTTGAGCAGTCTGATTTCTCGCCTTTGTTTTTGTACAGGGTGATGATGGTGGCATCACGAAGATCCTGAGGCAGTTTACCTTGGTCCCAACAAATGGCTAATGTAATGGTTAGCAAAATGCTGTTACAGTTCCAGCGACCTGGGTTTGAATCCCATGCTGTCTGTAGGGAGTTTGTATGTTCTCCCCGAGTCTGCGTGGATTTCCTCCAGATGCACTGGTTTCCTCCCACCATTAAAAATGTACCAGGGTTTGTTTGTAAATTGGGTGTAATTGGGCGGCATTTTAGACGTACAGAATGGTAACAGGCCCTTTCGCCCCATGAGTCCGTGCTGCCCAATTTACACCCAATTAATCTACTCCCCCCAGTATGTTTTGAATGGTGGGAGGAAACCAGAGCCCCCGGGAAAACCCACGTACAAACATCTTACAGTCAGTGTGGGATTCGAACCCAAGTCCTGATCGTTGGCGCTGTAAAGGCATTGCACTAACTCCAATGCCAACTATGCCGTCCAAAACTGCGGTGTATGTCTAAATTTTTTTGAAATTTTAAAGTAAAAATTCTTTTAAAAATTAAATTTAAAGAAAGAAAAAATGAGCATTTATGCTGGTTTCTTCTGACAGTGCCAGTAAGCTGTAAATGTCCTGCCAAGTTCACTTTAGGACTGATCTACTTCCAACGTGGAGATTTGCCTTTGGGTGTTAGAGTATGAGCTGCTCTCCTGACACTTGGTTATAAATTATAAAAGGTATCTTCCCTGACTCTCGCATTTAATGCAGGCATTAGGTGGAAGTCCCAGCACTAGTGTAGGCCAATGCCATCAGCAGTTTTCTCCACGCTGTCACATGTGCGGCAGGTGGATTAATGGATTGAGCAGCAGGTTTGCAAATAAGTTTATCCATAGGCTTTGAGGACAAATATTTTTTTCTGCTTCCCTTCTGTAGAATTGAACACAGATATTGCCAAACTGTGCAGCATAAAATGGGAATCGAACATGGTGTGCGCAGGACAGAGCAAGTTTGCCTTGGGCCAGACAATCGAGAGAGATCGGACACATCCACAAGCACCACAGATCCCAGATGACCTGCCAGCTGCACAGGGAAGAATGATACATCTGGAGGAACTTAGTGAAGAAAGGTAACTGATACAATGGCATGTGGAGTTGTGAGGTGGGTTCATTGTCAGTCACTATGGAATGGTGTGCTTCAAGGAGATTTCAAGTGTAAGTGGATTAAGAGTACCAAAATACAGTAAAACCTCGTTAGAACGCAGTAGTTGAGGTCCAAGATTTTATACCATGTTATAGCCAAGTCGCGGAACAGGTCATGATTCAGGAAGCAGGAAAACAGAATACTGTGACTCAAACCCTATAATAAGACCATTAAACTCCACATTCAGGTACACAATCCTTTATCTGGAATCCCTGGGGGACAGTGTGGAAAGCCAGATTTAAGCCCACCTGAATTGTTCTGCCGTATCCACCCCCATCCCCTTCCAGTCACACTGCTGTCTCCCCCCCCACCCGCCTGACTCACGCTGCTGTTCCCCCCCCCACCCTCCCGACTCGCGCTGCTGTCTCCCCCCCACCCGCCCGACTCGCACTGCTGTCTCCCCCCCCACCCACCCGACTCGCACTGCTGTCTCCCCCCCGCCCGCCCGACTCGCACTGCTGTCTCCCCCCCCCACCCGCCCGACTCGCACTGCTGTCTCCCCCCCCAACCCACCCGACTCACGCTGCCGTTTCCCCCCCCCCCCCCAATTATAAGAGTCCATTTTTGAGTTTGTGGCATCCTAAAATCAATGTTTGGGGTTCACAGACACCCACACTATAAGCGATTCCATGGATGAACAAATCGCGTTCTAACAAGGTTTCACTGAACAATGCTGGATATAGAACAGTGGAGCACAGGAACAGATTGTTCAGGCCACATTGTCTGTGCTGAACACGGTGCCCAAATTAAAGTAAATCTTTGTTGCTTGCACGTGATGTACATCTCTCCTACTTCCTGCATATTCATTTCTCTTGCTAGAAGCCTGTCAATGCTGCTCCACCAGTACTCCTGGCTGCCAACTCCAGTGTAAAGTAAAAACTTGGCCCACACTTCCCCTTTGAAGTTTACCCTCTTCGAGTGTGTCCTCCAGCATGTGACATCTTTGAGCAGTCAAATTGCCTCCCTAAACTCACATTCCACTTTAACGAATTCCTATGCCATAAATGCTCTGTGATTAGTAAGGGATTGCTTAAGGTGGGATGTGAATGGGAAGGGAAGGTTGAGAATCACTGCTCTTGACCCAATTGTTCCTGAAATATTTTGCTTGAGAAAAATTGTCATTGGCCCATTTCCTTTGGAGTTCTGAAACCGTGCACATAATGAGTCAATTAGTTACATTGAAACAGTGGTTTCAAACTTTTTCTTTCCACCCACAAACCACCTTAAGCAAACCCTTACTAATCACAGAGCACCTGTGGCATAGGGATTACTTAAAGTGGAATATGAGTTTAGGGAGGGACATTTTGAAAACCAGTCTTAGAGAAATGGGGCAAAGGTTCTAAATGGCTCTCCTAACAATGCCTCTCATAATTTTTTGAACCTATCAGGTGTCCCCTCAGGCTCCGATGCTCCAGAGAACAAAAAAAGAGTTTGTCCAACCTCTCTCCACAGCTCATGCCCTTTAATCCAGGCAGAATCCTGGTAAGACTCTTCTGCACCCTTTCCAAAGCCTCCACGACCTTCCTGTAATGAGGTGACCAGAATGCATTAGCATGTACATATTTTTTAAATTTTAAAAAAATTTTCACACTATGAACCATATTGACCAAAATACACATAAACATTTCCCTCTTGAATATACACAGTCATTTTCTCCCCTTTTCCCCCTCCTTTCCCTCCATCCTTCCCACCTCCCTCCCCAACCACTCAACGCTCAACAAATATCATACATTAAACCCATTAAACAATGTAATCACACAATGAAAATAAACAAGAAAATTGTGTCATCTACTTTTACACACTGGGTCAGTTCATTTCGTCTTCTTCTCATTCTGTCATTTTAGGGGGTGGAGGTCCGCGGTAGGACTTCTCTGTTGTGTTCCATGTACGGTTCCCAAATTTGTTCGAATTCTGTGATGTTATTTCTTAAATTATATGTTATTTTTTTCCAATGGAATACATTTATTCATTTCTATGTAGCATTGCTGTATTCTTAGGCTATCTTCTGATTTCCAGGTTGACATAATACATTTTTTTACTACAGCTAAGGCTATCATAATAAATCTTTTTTGTGCTCCATCCAAATCGAGTAAAAGTTCTTTACTTCTTGTATTACTTAGAAGAAAGATCTCTGGATTTTTTGGTATGTTGCTTTTTGTGATTTTATTTAATACCTGGTTTAGATCTTCCCAAAACTTTTCCACTTTCTCACATGCCCAAATTGCATGTACTGTTGTTCCCATTTCCTTCTTACAGCAAAAACATCTATCTGATACTGCTGGGTCCCATTTATTTAACTTTTGGGGAGTAGTGTATAGCCTGTGTAACCAATTATATTGTACCATGTGTAACCTCGTGTTTATCGTATTTCTCATAGTTCCGGAGCATAGCTTTTCCCATGTTTCATTCTTTATCTTTATGTTTAGATCTTGTCCCACTTTTGTTTGGGTTCACAGCTTATTTCCTCGTTCTCTTTCTCTTGCAGTTTGATGTACATATTTGTTATAAATCTTTTAATTATCATTGTGTCTGTAATCACATATTCAAAACTGCTTCCTTCTGGTAACCTCAGCCTGCTTCCCAATTTGTCCTTCAAGTAGGTTTTCAGTTGGTGGTATGCAAACATTGTACCATAAGTTATACCATATTTGTACTTCATTTGTTCAAAAGATAATAATTTATTTGCCAAAAAACAATTTTCTATTCTTTTCATCCCTTTTCTCTCCCATTCTCTAAAGGAAAGGTAATCTATTGTGAAAGGGATTGGATGATTTTGTGTCAATATTAATTTTGGTAGTTGATAATTAGTTTTTTTTCCTTTCTACGTGAATCTTCCCAATGTTGAGCAGATGGTGCAGTACTGGTGAATTCCCATGATGCACCAGCTTTTCATCCCACTTATATAGTATATGTTCAGGTACCTTCTCCCCTATTTTATCTAGCTCTAATCTGGTCCAATCTGGTTTTTCCCATGTTTGATAAAAATCTGATAGGTATCTTAGTTGTGCTGCTGTATAATAATTCTTTGGTACCTGTAAGCCCCCTTCTTTGTACCATTCTGTTAATTTATCTAGCACTATCCTCAGTTTCCCCCCTTTCCATAAGAATTTCCTTATTATTTTCTTTAGCTCCTTGAAGAATTTCTCTGTTAGGTGAATTGGTAATGATTGAAATAGGTATTGTATCCTTGGGAAGATATTCATTTTAATGCAATTTACCCTTCCTATCAGTGTTAGTGGTAAATCTTTCCAATGTTCTAAGTCGTCTTGTAATTTCTTCATTAATGGCTGATAATTTAGATTGTATAGATGGCCTAGATTATTATCTAGTTGAATGCCTAGGTATCAGATTGCTGTGTTTGCCATTTAAATGGTGATTCTTTCTTAAACTTTGTGAAATCCGCCTTATTCATTGGCATCGCTTCACTTTTATTTGTGTTGATCTTGTACCCTGATACTTCTCCATATTCCTTCAATTTCTTATGTAATTCTTTTATTGATAATTCTGATTCTGTTAAGTATACTATGACGTCATCTGAAAATAGACTGATTTTATATTCCTTCTCTTTTATTTTTATCCATTTTATTTTATTTTATGTTCTTATCAGTTCTGCCCATGGTTCTATAGCTAACGTGAACAGTGAGGGAGATAGTGGACATCCCTGCCTAGTTGACCTGCTTAATTTAAATTGGTTTGATATATATCCATTTACTGTCACCTTCGCCAATGGTCCCTTATATAATGCTTTAATCCAATTAATATATTTCTCTGGTAGGTTGAACCTCTGTAGTACTTTGAATAAATAATTCCATTCGACTCTGTCAACGGCTTTCTCTGCTTCGAAGGCAACCGCCACTGTTGGCGTCTTGTTTCCTTGTACTGCATGGATTAAGTTAATGAACACAGATATTGTCCGTTGTTTGTCTTTTCTTTATGAATCCAGTTTGATCAAGTTTTACTATTTTTGGTACACAGTCGCCCAATCTGTTTGTTAATAGTTTAGCTATTATCTTATAATCTGTGTTGAGTAGAGATATTGGTCTATACGATGCTGGGTTAGTGGATTTTTCCCCATCTTTGGTATTACTGTAATTATTGCTGTTTTGCATGAATCTGGCATGTTTTGTGTTTCTTCAATCTGGTTCATTACTTCCAGGAGAGGAGGAATTAATAAGTCTTTAAATGTTTATAGAATTCTATTGGGAGTCCGTCCTCAACCGGCATTTTATTGTTATGTAGTTTTTTTAAATATATCCTGTATTTCCTCTATTTCAAATGATTTTATTAATTTGTTTTGCTCCTCTTTTTGCAATTTTGGTAGATCAATTTCAGCTAGAAATGCATCTATTTTGTCTTCTTTCCCTTCGTTCTCAGTTCGATATAATTGCTCGTAGAATTCCTTGAAGTTTTCATTGATCTCCTTTTCCCTTGATGCCAATACTGTTCTTTTATTTTGTTCTGTTTTAAGCTGCCAAGCTTTTATTTTGTGCGTTTTTTCTTAATACTTCTGCTTTGTCTTCATTATGTTCTTCTCCACCTTATACGTTTGTAGTGTTTCGTATTTTATTTTTTTGTCCACCAATTCTCTTCTTTTTGTTGTATCTTCCCTTGTTGCTAATTCTTTTTCTGTACTTGCTATTTCCCTTTCCAGCTGTTCTATTTCCCGATTGTAGTCCTTCTTCATCTTAGTTACATAACTTATTATCTGCCCTCTGATAAAAGCTTTCATTGCATCCCATGGTATAAATTTATCTTTCACTGATTCCTTATTTATTTCAAAGTACATTTTAATTTTGCGCTCAGTGAATTCTCTAAAATCCTGTCTTTTAAGTAGCATGGAGTTTAATCTCCATCTATACGTTCTCGGTGGGATGTCCTCCAGCTCTATTGCTAATAACAGGGGTGAGTGATCCGATAACAATCTAGCTTTATATTCTGTTTTTCTAACTCTCCCCTGGATGTGGGCTGTCAACAGGAACAGGTCTATCCTTGAGTATGTTTTATGTCTACCTGAAGGCATGTAGATCTTTCCACACAATATTTCAAGTGCAACCTCACCATAGTTTTATATAGCTCCAAACATCATGACTTTCTGAGTGAAGTAATTCTCCTGAGTGTTTGACTTTTATCATGGAGCACTACTCCCCAGTTTTAAACTCCTTAGCCAAGGGAATGAGCCTTTCAAGATTGGCCTTGGGAAACTCTTTTAGCATGTTATAGGTTTCAGTGTGATCCCTTCTCATTTCAACAAACAATATAATGAAACATCAAAAAAACACACATAAATGCTGATGGAACTCCAGTCCAATTAACACCTTTTGTTTGTTGGTCTGGACTCTTTCCCCCTCCCATTCTTCCCCCTTTCTCTCTGTCTTTATTCAGATGCCTGCCTGCTTTTTGCTGATACCTTGAAGAAGGGCTCAGGCTCGAAACATTGGTAATATATTTTTACCTCCTTTGAATGCTGGGAGGCTGGCTGAGTTGCTCCAGCATTTACTGTGTTTTTACTCCAGACAATATCTATCCAGTTGATTCTTCACACAATCAAAAAAAAAAACCATTGCAGTGACGAGGGCCTTAAATTTAGGTTTACTCATTGTGATCTGGAATGGAATGCCTGCAAGGAGGGAGATCTGACAATAATGGCGGGGAAAGTAAAACATCTGTGGTGCTGAGGGGAAATGGAGAGAGCAGAGTAGCATTAAATGAAGTGCTATTTTAAAGAGTATGATGCCCTTTAAACTTCTTGTGCACTTCTTGATTCAACGAATAGTAAAATCACAACCTGAGAGGTGAACATATCTGATTTAATGCCAGAAGATTTCAAATGATGGAATACATTACTTCAGGTGCCAACTGATGTCAAATCAACTGCAATATTCAGGAGGGAATTAATTAAACAGAAAAAAAAAATTAAAGATCTGTAGGGAAAAAAGTAAAAAACTCCCAGTTTGGCTCAATGTTTTATCAATATTAAATGATTTAAAATGGGTGAATCAGAATACTTTATCAAGATGGGACAGCTAATTGGGCCTAAGGATATAACAGGAGAATAAAAGATTTACAACAGATGCATTAGCATGTACCTCTTTACACAAAAAGTGCTAAACGTTCAGAATCATTTGACATGGAAGAGATGAAAATATAAGAAATTTGCCTGTGATTGCTCATGGTAAGTGAGTATGAAGCTATTCTATCGAGGAACCTGGAGGCAAGTATAACCATAGTCAATGGCAGATTAAGTATCACCCGGGCCCCTAGATTGTTTAGTCAGGTTCCCCCTGACCTCAACATCCCCCCGCCCCACCCTTCGCTGAATAGAATAAAGTGACATTAAGTTACATTAAATAACATATGCATAATGTACTCCCTGTATAAGCAAGAAATTAATTGTAGCAACAACCCTTTCCAGAAGTGCTTTCATGTAATCACGTTCTGACTGGTATTGTTGATTAAACTAGACTGGTCTTGACTTAAAAACAAATTGTCGTTAAAACAGAATATATTACCTGTGCTTGGAGAATAGTGCAGCAAACTTCTGATTTTCTCGTCATTTGGAAGGGAGGGGTAAAACATAGACTTACTGAAGTAACGTTTCTGGTTACCATGATATTTTATAGATTTCACAATACTGGCATTTCATGTTCCAACAGGCTCACTCCCTGTCTTTAACCAGTATACCCGCATGTTAATGCCACCTTGTGATGTAAGAACATCGTCATGGTAAACACAATCTCGCATCTGCAGAACAAAGTCCTAAAAGCATTACTTCTAAATATTTATATGTTTGGAGCCTAATTTATAAAAAAATAAAATAGTATTTGTGAAATTTGTAATGTACCAATATGAAAACAATGTCTGCAAAGTACTGAAATATCATCCAGAATATTCATGTGTACACTCAATTCTCTCAGGCCTCCCTCCATTTCAAGCCCCTAGGCTTAAGCCTACTTGTCCTAATGGTTAATCTGCCACTGACCATCATCTATGTACCTGCAGTACACAGAAGTGGTCACGCAACATTCATAAGAAATACAGGCACTAAAAACACACTGAAATGATGGAGGAACTCAGCCGATCTATTCAGTGTCTATAGGAGACAAAGATACATTGCTGATGTTGACCTGAGCCCTTCTTCAAGCCATTCTTCTTATTTCTTGAAGAAGGGCTCAGGCCCGAAATGTCGGCAATATATTTCTTACCTCTGAAAAGACAGGCTGAGTTCCACCAGAATTTCAGTGTGTTTTTACTGCAATCCACAGCATTCGTGTTTCACTATGTAAAAGGCAGTCAACATTTCGGTCCTGAGCCCTTCATCTGGAATCTCAAAAAATAGGTAGATGGCAAATTTCTCACATTAATGACTTTCAAAATGAGGCTGGGGTTATAAAGGGATATTTTGGAGGGATGAGTCTCCAGTGGCAAGTTGCAAGCGGGGAGCACCACCCATTGAAAGCACACAACCGAGATTGTGGCTGGTGCCCCAGAACTTCCTCACCAACCACTGCTAATTCTGGATTGTCAGCAAACTGTTACCTCAAATAACATAAGGAAATAGGAGGAAGAGGAAAATAATTGAGCCCTCGACCTGACCTGATATTCAATATGATTCAGCCCCAGGCCTCGTCACCTCTCCAGGGCCAGATCCCCAAAGTCTACAATTCTTTAGAATTTTCTTATGTTCTGAAAAATATATGCAGTAAGTTGATCAACATTGAAAATGAATCATTCAAAAAATGTTGGCGTCGCTCCATGCTCTCCTCAACAAATCACTGAGCGGGATATCATTGTCACGAGCCCATGCAAGCAGAGCGCAACGGATGCTTTAACCTTCATCTGGAACATGAACTCACAAAGGGCTTATCTGAAATACTAATAAATAGTCATCTCACCCAGACACCCAAGGACCATCTCTTGTTAAATGAATCCTTCCACTTATTGTGCAGCATCAGGCAGCTTGGTTCAATCCAGGGCCATTAAATCATCAAACTGTAACACACAATTTCATGTTATTGATTTTATCTTTCATTAGTCAGGATGAAAACACTTGCAATAAAATCAGCGTAATTTTGATGGGATGACATTGGAATGAGATAATTATATTTGTAAATAGTCTCCCCCCCTTCTCACTTCCTGAAGACATTAATCACACAAACACACACACTAACATTAGACAGCTCTGCAGAGGGATACTTCCTAATAATTCTGCTCTCTATGACTGATGTTGGATTGCAAGCAGAGTTCAAAGTGTGGTAATAATGGAGCTTTAGTCAGAAGGTTACAGTTCAGGTCAAGGGAAGGGGAAGGGAGAGTTCACTTTGCCTTCATGTTGATGATCCTTTTTGAATTTTTTAAATATTTGAATATTATATCAACTCCACTTTCCCTGTCCAGTCCTTGTATCATTTATTGCATTAATAACCAAGTACCAGGTGCTCCCCTACTTACGATGGTCTGACTTACAATGTTTCAAAGGTATGATGGTTCGAATCCATACTTTCAATTTCAAATTCCAATCTGTTCCCGTGCTTGCAATATGTGGTACGCTACTCTCTCGCGATGCTGGGCGCTGGCAGCATCGCAAGTGAGTATCGTACAGCATACTCTCTCACAGTGCTGGGCTGTAGTATCGTACAGTGAACATTCTCACAGTGGTGGGCTGTAGTATCATACAGCGTACTCTCTCGTATTGCTGGGCTGTAGTATCGTACAGCGAACATTCTCACAGTGCTGGGCTGTAGTATCATAGTACACAGTACTATGATACTGTGTAGTACACAGCCCAAAGAGATTTCCAAAAAGTTGTATTCTTTGAGTGAAAATCTCTCTCCTTATCCAACTGACCCTGATCCCTGAATGTTAGAATTCTTGGTAATAACTCATTAAAAAAAATGGTGGTGCTGTTGGACTAATGCAACACCACTGCTGGGGTGGACCCTGTGAGAGTGGGGAGCTGAGGCAGGATCCTACTGCCCAGTCCTACTGCAGACGGCTCTGTACAGGCCTTAAACAACCTTTTAAAAGAACCAATGGAGTTTTATTCTAAAATCCTATGAGGTCTGGCTCCAAGATGGTGGTGCCTGTGCAGGCAGTGACCTCAAGGGATTGCAGAGGACTGGGGCAGAGCACCAGAAAACGGGGAGACCATCCCCATTTTGAGAAGGAGAGCAGAGGAGATGACCCTATGGATGGTGGCTACGGCGACTGACGAGTGAGGGCCTCTACAGCCACAAAAGGACATGCAAGCGGCTGTTGGCGGCTCGGGGCAAGGAAGCCATGCAGACTATGGGCTGCTGGCAGCTTGCGGTCAAAGAACTCACATCAGGCTGCAGACTGCTGGGAGGCTGGCTGAAGGGGTACCAGGTATCAGATCTGGGATGGGAGAAGGTGCCGAGGATGGGAGGGGCTCCTGAGGGGCCTCGGGTGCTGGAGGCATCCTGATCACATCGGAGGTTTGGATCTGGAGCTCGGATTTGCCAATGGTTTGGACTGAAGTCTGTGTGGCTGCAGAGGCTGCGGGAGCACTGATGGTGAATCCAATCCAAGGGACACTCAATAACTCTGAGGGGACTTTCTTCCCTTCTCTTTCTCTGGCTGTAAAAAAATTTCTGCCGATGGCAAATCTTTATCTTCTTTATAGTAGATTAAATGCAGTTTCATGTAATATTACATCTCTTTTGTTACATCAAATTAAAATCATCTTGAATCTTCTAACAAGGGAAAGAAGGTTCTCTGCACCCAACCCATCCAAGCCCTCAAATCATTTTACAGCTTCTAGGGAGTCTGCATCTCATTTTTTGAAACTCTAGCCAATCCGACCCAATATCCATTTGAAGAATAACACGCTCATTCCAGGAGCCAATCTATCGACTGGTGGACTCCCACTCCAGGACTGGAGAAAAGCACTGGGATGAGTGGGTGAGGGGGTTAGAATAAAATACAGTCAAAATAATTGGATGCCAAAGGGATGCCTGAGCCAGCTGCAGAAGGCTCCATCATCCACAGGGACCATTCAGGTCGAACTTAAAAAATGTTTTGATTTTATGTGGGGGGAATAAAGTGGATTTACGGCTGATACTATTCTGTCTACTCCTCCGCAGGGCCCTGCTCCTTTCCGAGATTGAGAAGGAAGAGAAAGAGAAAGCTTTTTATTGCTCTCAGATCCAGAATCTTGGAAAACGAGCAGATGAACTGTCACAAATCAGGAGAGTGAGTATTTTGAAAGCAGAACTTGAGAGTGTGGGATGAGATCCATTCTCAAAAACCTCTCAGTAGAATTGTGGAAATTTAAAACACAAAATGAGGTCATTTGGCCCATCGTGTCCATGCTGAGTTTGAGGACATTACTTTCTGAAGAGTGGCTGGAGTCTCAAGATTCACCATGGCACAGTGCTTTCAGATACACTTCCAAGCAAATTATAACTAAGTTTTAATCCATTGATATTTGCACTTGTCAGAGGATGTTGGGAAAAACCACACAGAACTTCCATCCTGAGCCACATTACTATAATTATGATTACAGAGTCAGAAAGACATGCATCAGACCCTTCAGCCCACAGAGTCTAGGCTGGCACTATTTTAACTACAGAGGATGGTTAGCACATCATCTTCACAGTGTAAGCAGCCAAGACCTGGGTTTGAATCCCGTGCAGTCTGTAAGGTGTTTGTACGTTCTCCCCGTGTCTGCGTGAGTTTTCTCTGGGGGCTCCGGGTTCCTCCCACCATTCAAAATGTACTGGGGGTGTTGGTTAATTGGGCAGCATGGACTCGTAGGCCGAAATGGCCTGTTACTGTGCTGTATATCTAAACTTAAAACAAAATTTAAACAGTTAAAATTTATCCCTGAAATTAAAAGATCCTGGACATTTGAAATTTAAATGAAAATAGAAACTTCTGGAAATATGGCAGGTCAGGCAGCATCTGGTGAAAAATTAACTGTGGTAAGCCACTGTTTGTATATATATCTGTCTGGGCATGCCCAATGGATGATTGTACCTGTGGCCCCTCCCACGGACTCCAGAATAAAGGTGAGTGTTTCACAGCCCCCTCCCCAGTTTAGGAGAGTTGACCAGTATGGATGGGCCTCCAGTCTGTTGTGAATAAAACTATTATCAGTTTTACATAACCTCTAGTCTTTTGGAGTTATTGATGGTGCATCGCTAACAAAATTAACAAGTTAACTCAAAGATTCTTTGTGGAACAGGGCAGATGAATGGAGCAAAAGGAAAATCTCCAGCAAGGTAAGGCCAAGGTTTCCATGGTGATAGGCCATTGATGAAGTGATTTATTTAATGGATTAATGAAGGTTGTGTGTGTGTGTGTGAGAGAGAGAGAGAAAAACAGGAACCTTAAAAAGTAAAGATGAAGGCTGTTGGGGGGGAAAAAGCAAATGAACATAGAAGGGACACAGGAGATTTTTATTGCAGGAATGAGGAGCAAATTTAAAAAAAAAAAACAGCCTGCTGGAGGAATTCAGCAGGTCAAACAACATCAGTAGGAGATGATCAATTGTCTATGTTTCAGGTTGAAACCCTTCATCATGACTCAAAAAGAGCATGAAATCTGTGAATTGCAGATGTAAGATGTGCTGAGCAGGTGTGGTTGTGTTAACAGGGAGAGAAAATGTGAGCCAGCATTACAGATTAATGACCTGTGACGATTCCGATTCCAACAAAGGAAAGAAGTTCCCTGAATGCAGAAAAGTGCTGGAGAAACTCAGCAGGTCGTGCAACGTTCTTTATGGCAAAAATAAGTAGATAGGAATTGTCAGTGGTGAGAGATGGTTTGTCTTCATGTCTTCCTATCTAGTGATTTTTGGAGGAAGTAGCATGCTCTTAAATATATAGATACTCTAACACTTTGAGAAGGCCAAAGCAAAAGAAACCTTTAATCTTCGACTATCTACTTCAATCTTTGGACTGTTTTCCCATCAGCCTTTTTGGGTCTATCACAATGAAAGCTTTGTGCAGTGAATTTTGTTTTGATGACATGAGCTGCAATTAATATCAAGAAACAATAATGGTTATTAGAACTCAGAAAAAAAGTTTCCCAAAATTATAATACAGTAAAAATCCCTGATATCCGGAATTTAAGCAACTTGCAGCCCCAAGCAACCGGCAAAAACATTTGAATAAAATACATTTTAAAAATAAAATAAAGAATCAAATAATAAGTTTAAAAAAAAAAGTTTAAAATTTTGTAAAATTAAATGTTCTCTGAAGTAACACATAAATGGTGAAGAAGGGAGCAAATATTCAGCCAGTGGAGGGAGCACCTTGGTCGGCTTTGCTCGTAGCAGCTGTTTGAATAAAGTTGTGTGAAACAGCGACATCCAGGATGAAGAGCTGGTTGATGCCACTCGCCGTTAGGGTGTCTCTCTTAAAGTGTCTCCTTATCCCTGTTTAGTAAGAGGAACCTGCAAATGCAGCAACGGTTAAATGTTGTCAAAGAATGTGACTGAAAGTAAAGTAAAATGCTTTAAGGTTTATATATTCATGCAGGTGAAGTTTGTGCAGTGTAATATTTTTGTCTTTTAAACTGTTTATTAGTGTGGGTGTATTAGTTAGGAATTGTAAATAAGTCTCAAGCAACTGGAAAACACACTTGTCTGGCATCTACCCAGAGGCGCATTACACCTGTGCTGATTCCGTGAACAAGCAATCCACTCAGTCCCACTCATCCTTACTCCTGCAAATTTTTCCTTTCAAAGTATTGCCCCAATTTCCTTTTGAAAATTTATAGTGAATCTGCTCCCTCTATCCTTTCAGAACGTGCCTTCCAAAGAATGGGAATTTGCTGAATAAATGATTTCCTCCTCATCTTTCTCTGGTTTTCTGGTCCATTATCTGAAAATGTTGTTCACCAGCTTCCAACCTTGTTGCTGGAGACAATTTCTCCTGATTGACTCAATCAAAGTCCTTCATCATTTCAACAGTTCTATT
Organism: Narcine bancroftii; assembly: GCF_036971445.1. Lineage (NCBI taxonomy): Eukaryota > Metazoa > Chordata > Chondrichthyes > Torpediniformes > Narcinidae > Narcine > Narcine bancroftii. The sequence goes on from NC_091471.1 coordinate 269,928,713, forward strand.
AAATTTGCCCTTGACCCTCTGTGATCTCCACTGGTATGATAAAATAGCAATTAAGTTTTGAGACAGGCAACAGATGTGGGGATTAAAGAACTGGATAAATTAGTTTTAACCCTGGCATTACAATCGGGGAACTTAAATGTAAGCTAATAATGAATTTGGAAAAATTACCTAGCATTGGTAAAAGTGATTATGAATATGAAACTACCTGATTGTTGACAATACATGCTGATTCAATGACATCCTTTGGGGATGGAAATATGTGAAATCTGACTTGGGACCCACTAATAATTTTGTCTCTTATCTGCATCCTCAGGACACGAGGACTTAAGACATAAATAATAAATGTCAGTGTTTGTCAGTGATATCCACGTCCTCTGACAAAATGAGCAGAATATATATTTTTTTCTGAACTACCCCTTTGAACCCTGATATCATTGGTATGTCTGTGATATATATCAATGGCTTTCCTTCCTAGGTTTCAAAGCACATGGATTTAATTTGGCAGCAGCTTCAGTCTGAAGCTCATCAGATCAAAGCCATTATTGAGGAGAGATACGGTGCAGGTGACAACACAATGGAATGGCTCCAGGTAACATCAAAAATGAACATTTATTAGAACAATTTCCACTTTCGTTAATAATCAAGAGGGGCTACTGGGCTTTCTAATGAGAATGTATATTCCTTTCTCTTAGATTTGTATGGCTTCAGTCAAGAGACAATAAAATGAATTTTAAATATTAAATAGAAATATTAAAAATAATATTTTTAGTGTAAATACAAGAACCAAACAAGAATGTTATTGAAATGATTAACATAATTGGCGGCTTGGTTAGCGCAGCATTTAGTGCGACGGTATTTCAGTGACAGTAGTTCCCGTTTGAATACAGTGCTGTCATTAAGGAGATTGTACACTTTCCCTGTGTCTACGTGGGTTTTCCCCCCCAGCCCCCAAAACGTGCAGGGTGTTAGGTTAATTTGGGTGTAACTGACCGACATGGGTTTAAATGGCTTAAATTGGCTTCTACTGTATTGTAAATAAAAATTTAAAGAGGGATGGCACAGTTGGCGAGCGGTTAGCACAACGCTGTAACAGCGCCAGCAATTGGGGCTGGGTTTCAAATCCCGCTCTGTCTGTAAAAAGTTTGTACATTCTCCGTGACTGCAAAGGTTTTCCCCAAGGGCTATGGTTCTCTCCCACCATTCAAAACGTAGGGGGTTGTAGGTCATTTGGGTGTAATTGGACGGCATGGGTTCGTGGACTGAAAAGCTTGTAACCGTGCTGTCTGTCTAAATTTAAAACCTAAGCATATTGAAGTTTCAGGTATTCATATTCTTTTTAGCTCCAGACTCTGCCTTGGGGACACCCTTGGGTTATTTGGGGATAAATACTCTCAAAATTGGATTCAGGCTTGTATAATGGTGGGAAGACACAATATACTTGGAGGATGGAAGAATCGGTGGGGGGAGGAAACCATCATTTCAGGAGTGGGCTTAGAAATGGCCAAAGTGGCAGTGTTTGAACGTGTGTTTTACAGTTTGATCAATTGAATATCAATACACAAAAATGGGGTAAATAGGTTTCCTAGGGGCAACATTGTGGTGGATGTTGTGGAGAGGCATATTAATAAACAGCAGTTTTCTTTCTGTTATTAGAGATCTAAATATTGTATTGATTTTTTTTGCTGCCATGCTTGTTTCTAATTTATACATAAGTTTAAGTTTTATAATTTAAGATTTACATAACTTTAACACTGACTCGGGGGTTTGGGAAAACTTTCTTTAAAGAACAATAAAATTTAAATTTCAAAAAAGATTGCTCTGATACATAATTTTCTGTAGTTCTAAACTGGACGTGGAAGATGTTCATCACTGATTCTCAATGTGATTGCTTTTGCTGAACCATTGCCAATATGTACAAAATAGATCAAAGCTTCCAATAAATCTGTTAAATTTAAAAAAAAAAAACAGTGTTGGGACAAGTCAGGATTTAGATGGAAGGGTTTAAGGAGCTGCCAAAGGGGAGAGAGTTGGTGTAGGTTAGGAAGGAATTACAAACTTTAGGAACTTGGCAGTTGGCTGATGGGGGAAGGCTGACAAGAAGCCAACATTTGACTAACACAAGAGATTTCAAATGTGGGGTGGATGGAAGAGATCACCAAGTTGAATGTGTGTGGCCACTGAAGCATCTGAGAGGGACACAGGGATTTTTGGGAACATCATCTCATGGGGAGCTAGGTCAGTGAGCACTGGGGCAATGAGTGAAGGGTGAAGCCCTTCAGATGAAAGGATGTGGTCAGCTTCTGAAGGAGTGGGTGGGTGGGCAGTTTTAGATGGGTGCGGTCAATTTGCCAAACAAGTGGGGCTTCTCTGTTCATCTGATGTGCAGCCTATAGGTTCTTTATCCATCCCAAATACTTCTTCCCCACTATGAGTGGTCATAGGGATCAGGGTTTTCCAGGAGTTGATGGCTATACCACATTATGTGAAAGAGGCTTTGAGCACAACCTTGAATCTTTTCCTCTGCCCACCTGGTGGACCAATGGTTCTCAACATTTTTCTTTCTACTCGCGTCCCACTTTAAGCAATCCCTATGCCATGTACTCTGTGATTAGTAAGGGATTGTTTAAGGTGGTGTGTGAGTGGGAAGGGAAGGTTGAGAATCACTGCTTTAAACCCAATTGTTACTGAAATATTTTGCTTGAGAAAAATTGTCATTCACCCATTTCCTTTGGAGTTCTGAAACCGTGCACATAATGAGTCAATTAGATAGGATAAAAACAGTGGTTTTCAAACTTTTTCTTTCCACCCCCATACCACCTGAAGCAATCCCTTACTAATCACAGAGCACCAATGGCATAGGGATTACTTGAAGTGGTATGGGAGTTGAAACTTTTTTTTTGGAAACTTTATTTGAAGATTTTATTACATGAATAAAACAAAGAAATTACATTTAAAGGGAGTTAAAACTTAACTCTGAATTTGTCACCCTCCAGTTGGGTTTGTGTATAACATAGCCTGCCTCACAGACCTAATTGGATTCAGTTAGGTCCTCATTGTTGGAGATGTTGGCTGGGGTGGGGACTTCAACTTTAGTTGATTTTTCCTTGCAGAGGATTTCAATGACTTTGTAAAATTGCCTTGAGAAGGTGTAATATGCGTTGAAAGAACCAAAGACTTGTTGATCCAAACCAAGGCTTTTATTAACTAAAAGACTGGAGCATATCACAAGTAGGTTGACCAGTCCAGAATGACCTGGTCTGGCTAGAAGCAATCCTTTAAGACCTGACAGTAGGTGTGGCTACACTCTCAGCCAATCACAGTCATCCTACACTACCATCTGTACATATACACATTAGTGATAGAATCTGTACCATCACTGAGGGTTGCTGGAGATGAGAGGAAACTGGGGAATCTTGAGTCACATCAAATTTATTATCATCTGATTGTACAAGTACATCCCAATGAAAGTGTTTTCATTTTCTCATGCAGACACACAACCAGATATAACACAGACAGACAGGACAAGTATTTCATCTATATATTTAGTGAATATGAGAATCTTGGATGGTAGCGTGCTAAGTTCCTTTGGTTATTCAGCATTCTCGCTGCCCATGGGAAGAATCTGTTCCTCAGCCTGGTGGTGCTGGCTCTGATACACCTGTATCTCTTCCTCGATGGTAGCAGCTGAAAGATGCTGTGTGCAGGATGGAAGGGGTCCTCAATGATTTTTCATGCCCTCTTCAGACAACCATCCCAGCAGATCACGTCGATTGAAGAGAGAGAGATTCCAGTGATCCACTTTGCCACTCTTGTGGTCCTGTGGATTGACCTCCAATCTATTTCTCTGCAGCAACCGTACCACATTGTGATGCAGCCGGCCAGGACATTCTCGATAGAGCTCCTATAGAAGGTTGACAATGGTGGCTGGCAGTCTTCCCCGGTTCAGTTTTCTCAGAAAGTGCACTCACTGTTGCACCTTCCTGACTAGTGAGGAGATGTTCTGTGTCCATGTTAGGTCATTGGTTAAGTGAACTCCAAGGAACTTGGTGCTCTTCACTCTCTTTACGAAAGAGTTGTTGATGTACAGTGGAGGGTGGTCATTCTTGGTCCTCCTGAAGTTCAAGATCATCTCCTTCTTCTTGCCCATGTTGAGACTCTGGTTGTTATTCTCACACCATTTCAGGGGATTTTCCCCCTCTTCTCTGTAGTGTGACTCATCGTTGTTGTTGATGAGGCAGACAACTGTCGTGTCATCTGCAAACTTGATGACACTCTTGGTGACATTGTTTAGGGCTGATAGTGTAGGACCATTCTGTCTCTGCTGGGGTTGTCCATGAGAGACCTAATCTTCCTGGTTGCAAATTTCATGTTGAAGAGGGCAAGTTGCCTCGATCTGGTTGCTTTTAATGGGGGTGGGGGGGGGGGGGGGGAAGTCGTTGCATGGTATTGTCAACAAAGATTTGGCAGAGTGAGGTGCTGATCCAATGCCAAGGGGAAGGGGACCAAGGTGACTGGATACCAGGCTCTGCTGCTTGGGATTTAATATTCATGCATCGATTGATTCCTGCACTCACATTGGCCACTGCACAGCACATGACCTTCCCAGCTTCTCGGAGATCTGAGGTTCCTGTCATTTTGTTGCTGTCTCTGGTGTTTTAGGTCAGTGCACTAATTGCATGTTCAGTAGTGCAGGATTATACTATTTGGCAGTGCTCTTGCTGGAGGCACTGGATGACCTGATAGAACTTGGCAAGTTCCGTTTGTCCTGCCTGATGAGTTGCCTGGGCATAAATGAAAATGTTAATCAGGTGCAGGATTTTAATTTCAGAGTAAGATGTTTAATTACCTCACATTTTTTCACTGGCCAGAACCATGCTGAACCACACCATTTCACACAAAGCCATTAGGTGAACAGGTTGATGCTAAAACCACCAACAATGCATTAGCAGATCTTTTAAAAACACACAGAAATGCTGAAGGAACTCATCCGGTTTCACAGCATCCGGAGGAGGTAAAGATGTTTCCCATTCCCTTTCCAACATGGAAATTGGAGAAGTCGCTATTAATGCCCTCCAGTTGGAGGGTGTCCAAAAGGAAGATGTGGTGTTGTTCCTCCAATTTGCAGATGGTCTCAGTCTGGCAGTGCATGAGACCATGGGCAGACTGAGACCACCTGCAAATTGGAGGAACACCACATCTTCCTTTTGGACACCCTCCAACTGGAGGGCATTAATAGCGACTTCTCCAATTTCCATTAAACTCACCCTCCCCCCTGCCCTTCTTCTTCCCCTGCCACCTTTCTCTCTCTCTCTTCCCCCCCCCACCCCGTCTCCTTTCACAGAACTAAAATCGATTCTCATCTTTCCTCTTATTCAATTGACAACTTTTGTTGGTCTGAACCCCTCCCCTGCCAGTCTTCAGTCTTTATTCTGATGCCTTCCTGTTCTTTGCTCATACCTTGAAGAAGGGCCCAGGCCCGAAATGTTTGTAATGTATCCATCTTCTCTGGACCCTGCGAGACTGGCTGAGTTCCTCCAGCATTTCTGTGTTTTTTTTTCCCCCACAATCACAGCATCAGCAGGCTTTCTTTGGAGATGTTCTATTGTTTGTGGGCTGTAATGCTAATAATGGTCAACTGTAACAATCCTGAATGGAGGGAAAGGCCAACAGGTTGGCAAAGAGTGTCTGGTACTGTGCTGGTGACTATGTCTATTTTAGATACTTGCATAGTCAAATATTTCAGTATTGAAAGTTCCCCATGGTAAATACAAAATACAAAGTTATTGTATTTCGAATGAGATTATTTATAGGACATAGAGTTCACTATCAATGCCCAAGCACAAACAGATTATTTTGGCTTTGACAGAAACCACAGCAGCAATAATTGTATATCTGGTAACATCCAGCAAAGAGCCAGATGTCCAGTTCACCTATTAATTTGCATTCAAAATGTTTGTCACTTCAGTCACTTGCCATATCATTCTATACTCAAGCTGAGTTCAACCAACACAAGTCAAAAACTGGTTGAACTGAAGCATTTTAATGGTTGGATTGTGCTCAATCAGACCATTGTTCCCAATACCCTCAAAGCTACATTTACCTTTGATATGCTATGCGATTGAATAAGGCTGTCCAATGACCTAGCTTGGGCCATGAATTGTGAGGAGATCTCAGACAACTAACCCAAAAGCTTGCACTGGAGTATCATTCTGATGGGGACACCTCTGCTAACTCACTGGGCCTGGTGTAATGTGAAGTGAACCTGGCCCCTCACCTCGGCACTTCCACGTTCTACCCTTGAGTTCAACAGCCGAGCAGGAGATTGGGTGAACTGGCATCTGAACTCTAGCTCACAGCTACCTGTTGGACTGGGATAACAGACCAAACCATTGAATATCCCATTGAACCTCTGGCCACCCTGAAATTCTGAGATAATCTCGGAAAATGAGGTGGTCTTCATTTTTCTAAGATAATCGCAATGTGCTTGCAGGTATCTTTCCCAAGTTGGTTAAAACCCATTGCAGAGCCTGTATAACTTGCCAATTCAATAAACCATGCAACTAATGATGGTAACAGGCCTCTCATCAGAAAAGCAACCATCCATCCACTTCTACCCTCTGACTCCTATCACTAAGCTAGTTTTGAAACTGACTGATCACTTTGGACCCTACCTTCCAGACTAACTGTTCATTTGAAGTAGCCATGCAATGCTATAATAAATTAAACAGAATGGTCTCTCCTCTTATTGAATTTGGATTCCCAGAAGAAAAAGTTCCATTGGAAGCTCCCTAGGCTGAAATTTTGAGACTCGTTGATATAGAGTAATCTGGAATTGAAGCCACCAGCAACTTCAAGCAACCACCAAAAAAAAGCAGAAAATAAATAGATTAAAAAATATGGAAGTTTAAAATTGATGTGCATCTGCAATAGTTTGTCAATCATGCAACCTGCAGTGTCAAGCAACCAGAAAATTCACTTATCCGGCATTACAAATCCCCATAGGTGGTGGAGACCAGGGTTTTTACTGTATTTCAGTTGCTTTCAACAATAGAAAACCAAACTTTGAAATCTTGATTTGCCATACCTGGCATGCAGGTGGAGCTTATAGGAAGTGTTGGCTTGGAATCTATAATTTACCAATTCAAAATATTCCACCAATGAATTGTAATGGATGGAAACTCGAAAGCTTTTCCCTGTAATTTTCCAACAAGAAATCTGCATCCTAAACATGTTGTTTATCTATGAAAGTCTCAAACTAAAAAGTCACACTTAGCAGAACTTCAAATATTCCACAAAACATAAAATGAACATTCATAGCCACAGTTACCTTATTCAGGCAATGATTTACATATAAATTAGTGTTAGGGACTGACTGAATCTAGAGTCGGTAAGGATGATGAGTCCCTCCAGGTAGGTTAAAATTGTCCTTTCCACTGGATAAAGTCATTGTCCCTGTATAGAATTTTTCTCCCACCACCTTTTCTCCTCCCCAATCGATTGTTCTGAAATCTCTCTGCAGCAGTTAAATGGAATTCATTGCCACCTGCAGCTGTGGAGGCCCAATTATTGAAGTTTAAAGGGAAGATTGACAAATATCTAATTAGTCAAGGTATCAAGGATCTGGGAAAAGGCAGGAAATTGGAACTAGAAGTGAGAACAGTTTAGCTCGGGGTGGATTTGTGGAGCAGACGATGGGCTGAATGGCCTAATTCTGTTCCTTTATCTTGTGATCTGGAGAAATTTTCAAATATTTAAATGCCACCCTGTGGAAAATTGGCTAGTGGAATAGGGTTGAGGGCTTGTTTAAATATCCCGAGCTTAAAGTTAAAGCAAATAAGCTCAATGTCATTGTCTTACACATTTGATCACGTGTGTGAAGTTTGAGAAGAACCACAAGTAAATTAGGCACATCTTTTGGAACTCTATGTTTCCCTTGTATTACTTTGCACGCTCTGCATGTTCTTCACCAGAAGCTAGAAATCCATTGGGAAACATGTATCACACAGACTTTGAGACTGGGTTGGAATGGAATTGAAGCTACCTGAAATAATGAGCTGACCAGATATATCGAGCCACTCCAGAAGCCCTGGATTTTGAGATTTCAGAATCAATCACTTCAACACAATGATTGAAGTGGTGGGATTTGAGCTCAGATTCGTCCAGGAGAAATGAAAGGAAAAAGCCTGATGATTGTTGAGCGAAGACGAAGACCCTGTTATTGTCAAAGTGGGAGTGATGAAAGGTGGCAGCTCAGATCATGCGCATGATCAGCTTAGATCATGCGCTTGACATCTCTGATAAAGGGCACGAGTCCTTTGCTGGTTAGAACTTTTGAAATATTAATTTTTCAGGATTGAGGCATTGCAGGCACCCTTTTAATGCTGTTCCCTAACTGCCTTTGATCAGAATAGTTCTACTCTGAGCTAGGTCACAGGAGGAAGTTACCAGACAGATTGAGGAAACTATTCAAGATTCAATTTATTGTCATGTAATAAAAACTGTGTCATATTGCATGAAATTGCTTTTGTCTGCTGTAAAACAGACAGGTTCGCCATCGGCAGAAATTGCCTGAAGTACCTCTTAAAGTCAGAGAAAGAGAAGCAAAAGAAAGTTCCCGCAGAGTCCGTGGATTCCCCCCACCCCCAGTGCTCCTGCAGCCGCACAGTCCAGTCGAAACCAGCGGCAACCTGAGCTCCAGATCCGAACCTCTGATGCAATCAAGAACCCTTCAGCGCCATCTGTACCCTCTCGCATCCTGGTTCTGACATTTGGTCCCCCTTCTGCCAGTTTTGATTCAGTCTCCAGCAGTCTGCGGCCTGGTGCAAGTCCCTTGACCGCAGTCTCCGGCAGCCCACAGCCTCTGTGGTTTCCTCACCTCGAGTTGCCAGCAACCTGCAGCTTGTGTGCTTCCTTCAGCCACAGAGCCCCTCACTGGTCTGCTGCCATGGTCACTGTCCCGTGGGTTGTCTCCTCTGCTTCTCAAAGCCTCCTCAGGAATTGCAACATGCTCAATTATTCCTGGTCAATGACCACTCAAAAAGGAGACGAGAGATTCACCATGTTCCATGTGTAATTAAGTTATCCTCTTCGGAAGGAAGCATTTAAAAACAGATTATTATTTACACAGTATGGGAGAACAAAACGTGATACAAATGGAAATGGGTATCTTCGTATATGAAATACAGAAAGTTAACATGCAGGTTTAGGAATGCCAATAAAATGCTAGTTTTTTTTGCCGGATAAATTCAAGAATATTAGAAATAGGAGCAGGATAAGATCATTAAATAAGAAATGTTTTTTTTTTTCAATTTACCCATGAATTTCTATTGTGTAAGAATTTTTTTTCTTTGACATATTGTGCTTTTTTGCTCTGACAGTTTGTATTAGTTTTGTGCATCATTTTTTATTGTTACTTATGTACTATTATGTAAAATTCAATAAAAATACTGAAAAAGAAATGCTGGAGGAACTTAGCTGGTCTCTCAGTGTCCAAAAGAGGTTAAGATATATGACTGACGTTTCAGGCCTGACCCCTTCCTCTCGCCATGAAGAAGGGCTCAGGCCCAAAATGTCAGTCATATATCTTGACCTCCTATGGATGTTGTGAGATCAGCTGGGTTCCATGTTTTGACCACATCACAGCGACTGCAGTCCTTTGTGTTTCACTCCATTAAATAAGATCTCACCTTTGATTTCCCCCCTAACCTCTCTATGCCTTAGTGCCCCAATAATTGAGCATTCAAATTATGATGAACAGGTTCTCCCCATCTTAGAGCTAAATGACCTTCTGCTAAAGGTGATTTCTTAGTATGAGATATTCTAACCTGAAGAAGCAGATTTTTGGTGCCTAACATCAATCCCTCTTAGACTCTTACACATCTTGATGTGATTACCTCCTTTCTTCTAAATGTCAATGAGTGGAGGTTTAGTTTACTCAACCTTGCCTCATTGGATAATTCCCTCTTTCCTAGAATTAGTGTAGTGTACCTGAGTTGCATTGATTCCTTAGATATTAATACCAAAATTACACACAGTATTGCAGAAGGTGTTCCCCAAAACCACAGCGGTCACCTGTTAAATAGTTACCCAGTAGCAACATATTTTGGTCCTAACTACATTGGACAATGAAGATTTTGCTTGCTGAACACCTTTAGGTGTACTTATAGATTTTGGAATGCTGATAATGAAAATCACCTTAAAATTTTAGATATACCGTATATTTCGGCGTACAAGTTGACTGGCATACAGTAAAAAATACCACACACCCACCACCCTTTTTAGCCTCAGTATAAAGTTGACCCCCATTTTCTGACTGGGGTACCCCATTGATCAGCGACAAGTCGACCCCAAAGCTCACGATGCTTGAGATGGGCTGTTGACCGGCATAAACATGGACTGCCATAGATCACGTGGATTGATCTGCTGGGCGTTGACTGGAGGTCATTGCTGTCATGGAGGGTCCATCGACACAACACAGCATGCGATGAAAATATGAAGCAAGCTTTAAGTTGAAAGTGATAGAAATGGCCAAGAAACCAAAAACTGCGCTGTTGCAAGAAAATTAGATGTGCCTGAGAAGTTGGTAAGAGATTGGAGAAAGAAAGAAGAGACTTTTAAGAAACATACCAAAAAGGCAAAGTTCTTTGAGAAAAGGAATCATTCATTGGCCAGAGTTAGAAAATCATGTTGGAGAATGTGACCGTGAACAGAGGCAAGATTGCTACATGGTCACCCAAAATAAGAACATTTGCACTGCAGTGGGCCAAGTCACACTCAGACCTCAGTGATGATACTGAGGCTACAGTCGGCTGGTGCAATCGTTTCTTGAACAGGAAAAATTTGGTATTACGCCAAAAAAAATTGCACAGAAACTGCCAAAAAATCTTGATCATGAAGTTGCAAGTTTCCACCAGTCTATTATATGGAACCGGTATAAACACGAGTTTGTATTGGCAAATATCGGAAACATGGACAAAACCCCCATGAATTTCGACATGAGAGGCAATAGAACTGTGGAAAGATATTTTTGTACATTTTTATGAAAAGGGATGGATGGATGAAAATGGTATAAAACTATGGATAGACAATGTGTGAAACGGGTGACCAGGTGGTTAGTCTGGGATATGTTTCGTAACCACTTAACTGAAGACTAAAAGTAGATTAGTACTACATAATACATGGTGGTTATCCTGGGCAGTTTGACGTCTCTATTGCAACCTCTTGATGTCTGCTTGAACAAGCCATTCAAAGACCATGTGCACGAGGAATGGAATACGTGGATGTCAAGTGCAGAAAAGTCATTTACAAAAGATGGGGGAATGCGTGCTGCATCACTTGATGTGCTGTGTCACTTCATGGTCAAGGTCCTTGGACTTCTTCCTTGATGATCTTGGTGCAGTCAGTGTCAAACATGGTGAAAGGTTTCACCAGAACATTGAAAAGTGGTATCAGGGCAACTGGAATCCATCAACACTGGCTGACACGAGAGGCATCAGATGCTGAGTACAAATGAAAATCAGCAGCTAAACATTTTTGGATCAGTTGAACTAACCCAATGTGTCAGCATCAATATGCGATTAAACCTACTAAATTCAATAATTGAATATTTCCACAACTTCCTATGTAATACAGCAAATCTGAAATTATCTTTGTGTTCAACTTGAAGTTGTCTATCATAATCCTCAATTTTTCTTCAGGAAGCAAACCTTTTGAAAGAAATTTGTTGGCAATCAAGATATCAATACAGTTAAACCCAGAGTTTCTTTCAATGCAGGACATATTTGGGTGGAACTGAGGAGTAGGAAAGGAGAGGTTACACTTGTAGGGGTGTATTATAGACCACCCGAAGGGGACCGAGACCTAGAGGAGCAAATCTGTAGGGAGATAGTAGATATTTGTGATAAGCACAGGGTTGTAATTATGGGAGATTTTAATTTTCCACATATTGATTGGGAAACACATTCTGTGAAAGGACTGGATGGGTTAGAGTTTGTGAAATGTGTGCAAGATAGTTTTTTTACAACAATATGTAGAGGTGCCGACCAGAGAAGGAGCAGTGTTAGATCTACTGTTGGCAAATGGGATGGGTCAAGTGACGGAGGTTAGTGTTGGCGAGCACTTCGGGTTCAGTGATCATAATGCCATCAGCTTCAATGTCATTATGGAAAGAGAGAAGTCAGGGCCAAGGGTTGAGGTTTTTGATTGGGGGAAAAGCTAGAATTGAGGAGATGCGAAAGGACTTGCAGGGTGTGCATTGGGACAATTTGTTTTATGGGCAGGATGTAGTAGAGAGATGGAAGTCTTTTAAAGATCAGATTTTGAGAGTGCAAAAGCTTTATGTTCCTGTTAGGTTAAAAGGAGGGGCAAAAGGTTTGAGAGAGCCATGGTTTTCAAGGAATATTGGAAACTTGGTTTGAAGAAAAAGGGAGTCGTACATTAGATATAAGAAGCATGGAGTTAAGGAGATGTTTGAAAGATACATTGAATGTCTTTTTTTCTTTGGCTTGGCTTCGCGGACGAAGATTTATGGAGGGGGTAAAAAGTCCACGTCAGCTGCAGGCTCGTTTGTGGCTGACAAGTTCGATGCGGGACAGGCAGACACGATTGCAGCGGTTGCAAGGGAAAATTGGTTGGTTGGGGTTGGGTGTTGGGTTTTTCCTCCTTTGCCTTTTGTCAGTGAGGTGGGCTCTGCGGTCTTCTTCAAAGGAGGTTGCTGCCCGCCAAACTGTGAGGCGCCAAGATGCACGGTTTGAGGCATTATCAGCCCACTGGCGGTGGTCAATGTGGCAGGCACCAAGAGATTTCTTTAGGCAGTCCTTGTACCTTTTCTTTGGTGCACCTCTGTCACGGTGGCCAGTGGAGAGCTCGCCATATAACACGATCTTGGGAAGGCGATGGTCCTCCATTCTGGAGACGTGACCCATCCAGCGCAGCTGGATCTTCAGCAGCGTGGACTCGATGCTGTCGACCTCTGCCATCTCGAGTACTTCGACATTAGGGGTGTAAGCGCTCCAATGGATGTTGAGGATGGAGCTCCATCCTCAACATTGAATGTAAGAGTAATCTTAAGAGAGGAATTAGGAAAGCTAAAAGAAGGTACGAGGAAACTATGGCAAGCAGGGTGAAAACTAATCCAAAAGAGTTCTACAAATATCTTAATGGTAAGAGGAAAGCTAGAGACAAAATTGGTCCCTTAGAAAATCAGAGCGGAAAACTGTGTGGAGCCTAGAGAAATGAGGGAGATATTGAACAGTTTCTTTTCTTCGGTATTCACTAAGGAGAAGGATATTGGGAGATGTGAGATTAAAAAAAAGCAAATTGGGTAAATATGGGGAATATAGAGATTACAAAAGGTGTAGTTTTAAGGCTTTTGAAGAATATAAAGGTGGATAAGTCTCCGGGACCAGACAGGATCTTCCCCAGGACATTGAGAGAAGTGAAGGAGGAAATAGCAGAAGCTCTGGCGGTAATTTTCCAAATGTCATTAGATATGGGGATAGTGCCGGAGGATTGGCGCATTGTGCATGTGGTTCCGTTATTTAAAAAGGGTTCAAGGAGGAAGCCTGGCAACTGTAAGTTTGACGTCTGTGGTAGGTAAATTAATGGAGAAAATTCTTAGAGATAGTACTTATAAACATCTGGATAGACAGGGTCTGATCAGGAGCACTCAACATGGATTTGTGGGAGGAAGGTCATGTTTGACCAATCTGATTGAATTTTTTGAAGAGGTGACTAGGAATGTGGATGAGGGTAGTGCAGTGGATGTTGTCTATATGGACTTCAGTAAGGCCTTTGATAAGGTACCACATGGAAGGTTAGTTAGGAAGGTGCAGTCTTTAGGTATAAATTTTGAGATAGTCAAATGGATTGAACATTGGCTGAAAGGGAGAGGCCAGAGAGTGGTAGTGGATAATTGTCTGTCAGGTTGGAGGCCGGTGACCAGTGGTGTGCCTCAAGGATCTGTATTGGGCCCATTGTTGTTCGTTATATACATTAATGATCTAGATGATGGGGTGGTGAATTGGATTAGTAAATATGCAGACGATACTAAGATAGGTGGAATAGTGGATAATGAAGAAGGTTTTCAAGGATTGCAGAGGGATTTGGGCTGCTTAGAAAAGTGGGCTGAAAAATGGCAGATGGAATTTAATGCTGATAAGTGTGAGGTGCTTCATTTTGGTAAGAAGAATCAGAATAGGACATACGTGGTAAATGGGAGAGCATTGATGAATACAGAAGAGCAGAAAGATTTAGGAGTAACGGTACATCGTTCCCTGAAGGTAGAAACTCGCGTGAATAGGGTGGTGAAGAAGGCTTTTAGTATGCTGGCCTTTATCAATCATTGCATGGAATATAGGAGTTGGGAGGTGATGTTGAGATTGTATAAGATGTTGGTGCGGCCTAATTTGGAGTTCTGTGTGCAGTTCTGGTCGCCTAATTATAGGAAGGATATAAACAGAGTGGAGAGAGTGCAGAGAAGGTTTACCAGAATGTTACCTGGGTTTAAGCATCTAGAATATAGGGAGAGATTGGACAGATTAGGTCTTTATTCTTTGGACCGTAGAAGGTTGAGAGGGGATTTGATAGAAGTATTTAAGATTATGAAAGGGATAGACAGAGTGGATGTGGATAGACTATTTCCGTTAAGAGGAGGAAAGATTAAAACAAGAGGACATGAGTTAAGAATTAAGGGGCAGAGGTTTAGAGGTAACATGAGGGGGAACTTCTTTACTCAGAGAGTGGTAGCCGTGTGGAATGAGCTTCCAGGAGAAATAGTGGCGGCGGAGTCAATTGTATTATTTAAGAAAAGGTTGGACAGGTATATGGATGAGAAGAAGATGGAGGGTTATGGGCATTGTGCAGGGAGGTGGGACTAGAAAGGGGTGTTTGGTTCGGTGCAGACTAGAGGGGCCTAATGGCCTGTTTCCGTGCTGTAATTGTTATGTTATGTTATATTTCAGACATAGTGGAGGCAAGATCAAATTTGTTTTACTTGTTCCTGTTAAGAGCATTGAGATCTTTTACTACTTTAAAGCAGTCACAGAAATGCAAAGTATTGCTTTTGCGAACCCAGAACTTCACATTGAATGAATTCAATCACCTGCCTAAAGGTCCAAATTTCCGACATCGATCACTAACATACTACAGAACGAAGCCTGCATTCACCAAATGGAAGGATATTGGAATCCAAAGACAGTTCCAACCCACTCACTCTGCACAAGAGATTGGAATCATCCTCCCATCTGCATGCCAGATGGTGTTTTTTAATAAGATAAACGTAGGCTGGATTTGACTGGATGTTAAGCTAAAGCAACAGCAATGTGTGGGGACTGAATTAATATTATAATCTATTTTAATCATGCCATAGGAACTAATTTTAAAGAACACCAGAGAAGGGTCGATGTTCTGATTTTTCTCAATTATTTTATATTAGATAACCAATCAAAACCCCTGCATTTAACAATGGAAAGTGAAATGTCTATTAAAGATGAGATAGTTAAGAAGGCCTCTGGTATGTTGGGCTTCATTAGTCAGGGGATTGAATCCAGGAATCATGAGGCGATGTTGCAGCTCTATAAATCTCTGGTGAAGCCACACTTAGAATATTGTGCTCAGTTCTGCTCACCTCAACACAGGAAGGATGTGGAAGCTGTGGAGAGGGTGCAGAGGAGATTTACCAGGATGTTCCTTGGATTGGAAAGTGTGTCTCATGAAGCAAGGTTAGTAGAGTTGGGCTTTTCTCTTTGAAGGATGCGAGGAGACCTGATAGTGGTCAGCTAGGTTATGAGAGTCATAGATAAGGTAGACAGCATATTTTTCCCAGAGGACATCTGTACAAAGTGAAGGTTTAGGGGAGACATCAGGGGTTAGTTTTTATACAGAGTTGTGGGTACCTGGAATGCATTGCCAGAGTGTTGGTGGAGGCTGGAACAAAAGGGACATTTAAGAGATTCTTAAACATGCACATGGATAAAAGAAAATAGAGGGTTATGAGGTAGAGAGGATTTAGTTTTTTTTTTGGTCTATACATGGATTGGTGAACATCGTGGGCCAAAGGGCCTGTTCTGTGTTGTAATGTTCTATGTTCTCAAAATGTATATATTTTGAGTTTAGACTTCTAATTCTAGTTTTTTCTACATTTTAGTTTAATTTTTAAAGATACTTTACTAATTTTAACAGCATTAAATGCCCTGAATATCAGACCTTTTTAATTAGAATTGAATGCAGTGACAATATTCTCTGTAGGATAGCTCGGTCCCCTTGCTTTGCCATTGCTTTTGGCTATCAGTGGTACTTCAGGGGTGGGCCCTCTTGTATTGTGTCTATTAGATGGGCTACCCTGTTAAGCCTAGGTCCAATGTGGGCAGGTGATGGTGATTCTGGACAGTTGGAAACATTTGCCATGCAGGTTCAGCAGGTCAGAGCACAGAAATGCTGCCCTCATATCCAGCAAATTATTTATTTTACGATTATTGACCAGAGCATTATTCAGTGTTAATGTAAAGGAAATTTTCTTTAATATTTCCTAGCCAATGCTCTTCCTTCTTCTTGACTTTATTTTTCAGAAGATAATGGTGAGGTTAAGGGCACAGGACAGAGTCTATGTGCAATTTACCAAACCCCCACAAAAGCAAACAAAGTTGTCTTATAAAATATATTTAAAAATACCTTTACCCATGACCAAACCTAAATAATGTTTCTTGAAAAAAGTGGGGTAATTATTGCAATGAAGTATGCTGTTGCAGCGTCAGTGACTCTGCCTCGAATCCGGTGCTGTCGGTAAGGGGTTTGTGCATAATCCCGTGTCTGCGTGGGTTTCCCACGGATGATCTGGTTTCCTCCCACCCTTCAAAATGTGTGGGATTGTAGGTTAATGGGGTGGCATCAGCTTCTACCATGCTGTAAATAAATTTTCAAAATTAAAGAGGCATTGAGTGGAGAGTAGTTTGAAAGCAAATAAACCATGTAGTTGTGCTGAGAGGAGGACTTGGTTAAAAAAAAAAGAAACCTTTGTAAATGGATAGCATTTAGGAATGTGAATGCTGGATGATAATTCTGCTTCTAGCTGTAGGCCATCTTAAAACAAGGCCAATAATTCCATTGGTCTCCTTGCTCCGACTTCTAAATCAAGAGAGACGATAAAATGGGACTGCAATTCTCTGGCAGATTAAAGAAACCGCATTAGTGTACTGACAAGTTTGTTTCTTTCTTGACAGCTGAGGATTAATCGAATCCAAAAGATTGAAAAGGAGATTCTTCAATCCCAGCAGAAAGTTCACGAGGCCGAGACTGAGGTCAGATTCATTGACTTTGCTCTAGCTAATAGATTCTGTTGCAATGTACTAACTGGAAACTAGAATATACTCGTGGAGGGCAGATGTGCCTTTGTTTGGGAAGGGCTGAAGGGAAAAGCCTGGGAACTACAAATTATACAAGGTGAGGGGAGGAATTTTTAGGGATGTCAGGGTAAGTTCTTTTTTAACGCAGAGGGTGCCTGGTGTCCATTGCCAAGCGTGGTGGTGGAGGCTGGTACAAAAGGGGGCAGGCACATGGATGCAAGAAAATGGAGGGTTATGGCTGTGAGATAGGGAAAGTATAGATTGTTGAGTGGATTTCCATCAATGGGCCAAAGTGCCTGTACTGTGCTAAAATGTTTTATGCTCTATAATCAGCAATTCAGTAATTTGGTTGTAATGTTCTTCGACATCATTTTAAAGCATGAGTAGATTATGTTCCAGTGGGTGAATCTGGGGGCTGGATTATTCACTGTTGGATTGTTGAATGCACTGTGCTCTGTTTAAATTATTAAAATATTCTCCCTGCAATATAGAGCCTTATTTTTAATTTCTTTGTCCTATTATTGATATTACATGGTTCAAGAAACTCCCCATAGTTATCAATTTTATGAAATTGATTCCGAAGATATTTTTTTTCCTGTGATTTGATGGTATGTTATATACCACTAATTAGTTTGTTATGGTTGACTTCTAGTTTTAGTTAGTGTCTTTAACATTAAAGTTTAAAATGTGTCCTTCCTAGCTGCCATTTTTCAGATTGCCATTTTGCAATCTCACTAAAGCTTCTGTGTTAAATATACTATATTAATTGAACAATAACAAAGATGGGTTCCAGGAAATTGGCCATCAGAAATCACAAAATGAACAACTTGGGAACCACTTAATTATTTTACTTAAAGTCAAATTCATTAATCAGAAGAAAACAATATTTCCCTTTACAATAAATCTCTACATAATATAAATATCTGTTAAAATCCCTTGTCTGCTGCAATGAATGTAACTTGCTAAAGCCATGCCACTTTTGTTGTAAAAAATCTGAGCTATTGAAGATGTTAGATCAGGTTTACGAAAGCACGGTCAGAGAGTTGGGTTTTAAGGAGTGACATAAAGAAGATGAGAGAGTGAAAGAGGAGGAAAGATTTGGTGAAGGAGTTTTGGTACTTAGGATCCAGACTGCGTAAGACATGGCGAGCAATGGTTCAAAAGGATTAAAAATCAAGGAGGTGGGACTCCAGAATTTGAGGAGTACAGGAACCTCGGGGGCACTATTGAACTGCAAGGATTTGCTAATATTTGGAGGCAATAAGCAGAGATTTGAAAATACCTGCAAGAACTTTTAAATTGCAGTTTGTGTATCAAACCATAGTTTCCCATCTTGAGTCATAGAGTCTACATCATGGAAACAAGCCCTTGGCTTCACCATGTTCTTACCACTTATCCATCTATACTAATTCCAATTAGCCTTCAATGCCTTGGCAGTTCAATTCATTAAAAACTTCTCTACCCACTTAGGCAACACACCCCAAATTGTTACCCTCTTCTGGTGAAGTAGTTCTTCTTTGGACCCCCTTCCTCGCAGGACCCCAATAGGTCAGAAGTTTGAGCTCAATGCCAATAATGTTTTTTCTATAACCACTTGTCCTCAACATTCACCAAATGCTCTATAATTGGGGACTAACTTGGGTTGCCCTTGTCATTTTTTCCAGTTATAATCATGTTGATTACACCAATTTTTAAATTATTTTCAATATTGAACTTGGTGATCTCCTTTAATCCACACTCTACAATTGCCATCAATGGAGAGTCCTTTTGCTGAATTGCATCTTCTGAAATGACCATCTCCCTCATCTCCCGTTCTTCTCTGCTAATTTTATTGAAATTGTCTCTGAATACTTTCCACCTCTGCTGCTCATTTTTGTTTTGCTTCAACTGGTGTATCAGGCTACTCTCTGGGTGAAACAGACCTTTCTCAGATCCCCTTTAAATCTCTCTCTCTCTCTTACCTCTAGTTTTATTGACATAAAGAAAAGTTTCCTTCAGTGTTCTTTCTTTGGCTTGGCTTCGCGGACGAAGATTTATGGAGGGGGTAAAAGTCCACGTCAGCTGCAGGCTCGTTTGTGGCTGACAAGTCCGATGCGGGACAGGCAGACACGATTGCTGCGGCTGCAGGGGAAAATTGGTTGGTTGGGGTTGGGTGTTGGGTTTTTCCTCCTTTGCCTTTTGTCAGTGAGGTGGGCTCTGCGGTCTTCTTCAAAGGAGGTTGCTGCCCGCCAAACTGTGAGGCACCAAGATGCACAGTTTGAGGCGATATCAGCCCACTGGTGGTGGTCAATGTGGCAGGCACCAAGAGATTTCTTTAGGCAGTCCTTGTACCTTTTCTTTGGTGCACCTCTGTCACGGTGGCCAGTGGAGAGCTCGCCATATAACACAATCTTGGGAAGGCGATGGTCCTCCATTCTGGAGACGTGACCCACCCAGCGCAGCTGGATCTTCAGCAGCGTGGAATCGATGCTGTCGACCTCTGCCATCTCGAGTACTTCGACGTTAGGGATGAAAGCGCTCCAATGGATGTTGAGGATGGAGCGGAGACAACGCTGGTGGAAGCGTTCTAGGAGCCATAGGTGATGCCGGTAGAGGACCCATGATTCAGAGCCGAACAGGAGTGTGGGTATGACAACGGCTCTGTATACGCTTATCTTTGTGAGGTTTTTCAGTTGGTTGTTTTTCCAGACTCTTTTGTGTAGTCTTCCAAAGGCGCTATTTGCCTTGGCGAGTCTGTTGTCCATCTCATTGTCGATCCTTGCATCTGATGAAATGGTGCAGCCGAGATAGGTAAACTGGTTGACCGTTTTGAGTTTTGTGTACAAAAACAAAGGCAAGAAATCAGACTGTTCAAACTACAGGGGAATCACGCTGCTCTCCATTGCAGGCAAAATCTTCGCTAAGATTCTACTAAATGGAATAATACCTAGTGTCACCGAGAATATTCTCCCAGAATCACAGTGCGGCTTTCGCGCAAACAGAGGAACTACTGACATGGTCTTTGCCCTCAGACAGCTCCAAGAAAAGTGCAGAGAACAAAACAAAGGACTCTACATCACCTTTGTTGACCTCACCAAAGCCTTTGACATCGTGAGCAGGAAAGGGCTTTGGCAAATACTAGAGCACATCGGATGTCCCCCAAAGTTCCTCAACATGATTATCCAACTGCACGAAAACCAACAAGGTCGGGTCAGATACAGCAATGAGCTCTCTGAACCCTTCTCCATTAACAATGGCGTGAAGCAAGGCTGTGTTCTCGCACCAACCCTCTTTTCAATCTTCTTCAGCATGATGCTGAACCAAGCCATGAAAGACCCCAACAATGAAGACGCTGTTTATATCCGGTACCGCACGGATGGCAGCCTCTTCAATCTGAGGCGCCTGCAAGCTCACACCAAGACACAAGAGAAACTTGTCCGTGAACTACTCTTTACAGACGATGCCGCTTTAGTTGCCCATTCAGAGCCAGCTCTTCAGCGCTTGACGTCCTGCTTTGCGGAAACTGCCAAAGTGTTTGGCCTGGAAGTCAGCCTGAAGAAAACTGAGGTCCTCCATCAGCCAGCTCTCCACCATGACTACCAGCCCCCCCACATCTCCATCAGGCACACAAAACTCAAAACGGTCAACCAGTTCCTTCAGTGTACACCATCCATAACCCACAGAATCTTAGATTTATCTTAGATCTATCAGCCATGACCCCTCTTGGCCTCCTCTGTCACAGCTTCTCTGATCTCTCCCCTTTTCTGAATTGCTCCATCCCAGGCAACATCCTGGTGACTCACCTTTGCACTCTCTCCAGGACCATTACATCCTTCCTCCAGTGTGATGACCATAACTGCCAACAGTCCTCCAGCAGAGGTCTGATCAACATTTTATAAAATTGGAGCATATCCTCCCTACACCAATATTCAATGCCCCAAGAAATAAAGTATCTCCTATGCTTTCCTAACCACATTTTCTACCTGCATTGCCACCTTCACGAATGATGTTAATGAAGTCCCTCTGCTCCTCAATAGTTTCTAAGATCCTACCATTTATGGAGCCTTAATAATGCTGCCAAAATGCATCACTTCACATTTGTCTGGACGAAGCTCCGTATGCAATTTTTCAGCTTCTTGCACTTCCCTCTGCAGCCTGAGAGAACATTCCACTCCTTCAGCAACTCCGTCAATCTTCATGTCACAATGACTTTACTGATTTGCCATCTACATCCAAATTACTCGTGTGACAAACAACCAGAGTCCCAGCACCAGTCCTTGTGGATCACCATTTGTCTTGGCAATCCAGTTGCAAAGCTAGCCCTCTCCCTACTCCCTCTGCGCCCTGTTGCCAGCCAATTTTGGATCTAGTTTGCCAATACGTACTGGATCCTGTGGGTTCTAACCTTTTGAACTAGTCTTCCGTGTGTGATTTTTTTTTTTTTTCAATGGTTTTCTAAAATCCATATAAATTCTATTGCCCTGCTCTCATCGATATATTTTGTTACCTCTCCAAAGAATTTAATCATATTAGTCAGAGATAAAACTACATTGGTTGTTTCTGATTAATCTCTTCCTTTCCAACCTCTGCCATAGAACTTTTACAATATCTTACCTGTACCAAAGTTAGACTTGCACATCTACAATTACCAGACTGCTGCCTTTCTTGAACAGGGGGAAATATATTCACTGCCTTCGTTCCTTGTCTCAACCTGAGCCCCAGCAATCTCATTCTTTGCCTCCTGAACCTCAGGATAAATCTCATCTAGGACATTCACACTTAAAAATAAATTGGATGAATGCATGGATAGGAGAGGTCTGGAGGGTTATGGAATGAAAGCAGGTCTGAGGGACTAGCTAGTTTTATTGGTCGGCCCAGACCAGAAGGGTCGAATAGTTCGTTTTTCTGTGCTGTAATGTCCTATTGTTCTATTTAAGCTTGTCAAGGTATGCAGTACACCTTATTATTTATGGAGACCTGCACCTCACTAAATTCTCCAACTAAAAAAGTCTATTACCTAAGCAAAGCATTCATTTAGGACCTCAACTGCATGCACAGATTGTCCGTATTGTATTGTACCTAATGGGACTTGCTTTCAACCTGGTTATTCTTTTGCCCTTAATATAGAATTCCTTTGAATGTATTTTAATCCTGTCCGCCAGTGAATTCTCGTGATCCCTCTTTGCTTTCCTTTTTTTCTTTAGAATGAGCTCCCTATACATTTTATATACTTGAGAGTCCTCCTCCGTCCTACACCTGTCGTATGGATCCTTTATCTCTCTTCATCTGACCCTTGGTCTCTCTCGATAACCCAGTTTCCCTACAAGGTTTACCATTGCAGGAACATGTTTCCCCCTTTGAATGCTTCAACTGCATGTCCCAATCTACCATTGCCAAGTTCTCCCATGTCCATGAAGATGACTGCCTGCCAATTTAAGACCTTTTTGATCCATCCCTATCTTTTTCTGTAACCACTTAAAAATACAGTAAATTCCCATTATCCCGAATTCAAGCAACCGGCAAAAAAAGGAAAATAAATAGGTTAAAAATATGAAAAATTTTCTTTTTATTTCTAGAGAAAACCAGGCTCAAGTAGACAATTAATAATGATCACTATATCGAACAGGACAAAGATTTATCGCCCCTCTATGGGATTCTTAATTCTATCTTATTATTTTCTGTTTAATGTCAGAATCTGAGATTTTGAGCAAGATATGTTGCCTGATAATTATGGTTTACATTCTGTATTACAATTTATGTATATACTATGAATTGAATTATGCAATCAGTTAGAAATTGGGCATAAAGAGTTTTTTCCATTAAAACCAATAAAAATATTTTAAAAAGAAAAATACAAAAATTTTAAATTGCTGCCATCTAGCAATTAGTTCGCTAATCAAGCAACCAGAAAATTCACTTATCTGGCATCTATCAATCCCCAGTTGTGCCGGATACTGGGGACTTTTACTGCACATGGAGTTATGATCACTACCTCCAAAATGTTCTACTGACACCCCCTCCACTTAACCAGTTACATCCCCCACGATAATGCTCCTTCCCTCATTGTTTATGCTACAGACAGTGCCAAAAAGCGCTCCTGGAGACACCACAAAAATGCAGTGGCATCATCTTGTAGAATAAGACCCAATGGAATATATAAGTGATTAGTCTGTTACCAAAAATCCCAATTGGTAGCTTTAGTGGTTCCCACTAATGTTGAGATGGTAAAATAGTGTGCATCTCCTGAATATTTCAAGATTTAAGATTACACAAAATTACATTTAGTTTGCAGAAAGGCAGACAAAGATTTGCCATCAGCAGAAATAAGGCGTCCCTTATAGTCAGAGAAATAGAAGCAAAAGCGAGTCCTGTCAAAGTCACTGAGCGTCTGTCATTTTGCCTCTAGCACTTTTGCAGCCACACAGACTACAGTCCAAACCATCAGCAACCCGACTATGAGATCCAAACCTCCGACACAATCAGGAAGCCTTCAGCATCCCAGGTTCCTATGGTGAGCCTCCCACCCTCAACACCCTCTCACATCCCCGTTCCGATACCTGGTATTCCTTCAGCCAGTCTCTAGCAGTCCACAGCCTCGTGTGAGTCCATTGACCGCCGTCGCCAACAGCACACAGCCTGTGCAGGTTCCTTGCCTCGAGTCACCAACAGCCTGCCAACTGCGTGTTCGTCAGCCATAGAGCCCCTCACTGGCTCACTGCTGTGATCACCATCTCATAGGGTCATCTCCTCTGCTTCTCCTTCACAGTTGAATGGTGTTCTCCCTGTTTTCTGGTGCCCTGCGTGCAGTGAACTCGAATTCACTGTATGTATTGCTTCGATGGCCAGCTCCACCCTCACCTACCCCAATATAAACCCTGGTTTTTCCACCTTACCTCAGATTCACCGGAGGACTATTGTGTCTACTGACCAGCTATTAAAACTGTGTTTGTACTCCTCACTTGTCTCTGAGTGCATTAAGTCGCATTACACTGCGCCAGTCCTCTGCTTCCCTGGAGTCTACAACCCTTTGAGCTGAGACCCCGCAGTTGCAGAATTTTAAAATAAAACACTGTTGGCTCCTTTAATGGGCAGTTTAAATTGTTTGGTGCCATTGGTAGTAGGACTGGGTGGTAGAGCCCTGCAGAGGAGTGCTGTGTCTCCACTTCCCGCTCTTCCTGG
The DNA here is from genome assembly GCF_036971445.1 of Narcine bancroftii. Classification (NCBI taxonomy): domain Eukaryota; kingdom Metazoa; phylum Chordata; class Chondrichthyes; order Torpediniformes; family Narcinidae; genus Narcine; species Narcine bancroftii. Next base: position 269,953,210 of record NC_091471.1, read on the forward strand.
GTCCGCACCAGCTCTGGTGGCCCCAAGATTTTTTTCAGGTTCCAGCAAATTGCTGTGGAGGGTTATTAACTTCTGTGCACCAGAGCATTAAGGCTGCACGTGAAGCTGGTTTGGTCTATTACCACTGGAAAATTAAATGTTCAGTCAAAACCAGCAATAGATTAGAAATCTATATTCACCAATTTAAATTAGACTGTGTGGATGGGGCAAGGTAATACTTGCCAGCAAACCTGGTAAACTGCCGGTGTTTCAGGAAATGAACAGTACTCTCCAAACACTATTAATTTGAGGGAAAAGTAAACAGCAAGAGTAGGGAGACTATAAAAGGGGAAGACAGTCTGTCCACCATTTTCTCGTATTCGTTTACAGAGAACAGGCCTTGTGGAAGGACATCTGCGCTTGTGTGTGTCTTTTTTTATATAAAAAAAAAGAGAATAATCATTAAATTTGATGGTACGAATTTGCTGCTTCTTCGGTTTACGATACTAGATTGAATTGCTTTACTAATTTGAATTGCTAATGAGCGCAACAATATGTGTGTTTGCTCCAGTGGGCTAATGCTTGAGCTGTTACTTTGCATGGTAGTGTTGAATGAATTTGTGCTGACAAAAACAAATCTCCCTGAAGGAGTGGTTTGAATTGATCCACTTGTACATGTTTGGATCCTGGCATCTGTGACTTAATTAAATTCTCCCAGAACCTAATTTCAATGGAATATACTGTTTTGAAAACAGGATTTTGTATTTTTTTCCAAAATGAAGATGGCTTACTCAGGGAGGAAATGCACATTGACAATCCACAACAATAAAAGGAATGAGACACCCCAACTGAAATCAAAGGACCAACTACAAATAAAATCTGCTAAACTTTCTGGTTTTGTAATGAAATGGGATGGGTAGTCGTGAGGAAGTGAGGGAAAACAAACTTGCAAGGACAGACTATCTTTTAGACACCATTGAGGGGAAAAAAGGAGCCATCATGAAAAGGTTCGAGGGTGAGCAGAACATTTATTTATCCCACAGAATATATCAAGATCCTTTTATTGTCATGTAATGAAACAGGTGTAATAATATATGAAAAATTGCTTTAGTCAGATTTGCCATCAGAAGAAATTGCCAAGGGCCTCACAGTCAGAGAAAGAGAAGTAAAAGGGAGTCCCCCCAGAGTCACCGATTGTCGGTGGATTTGCCTCCAGCACTCTCACAGCCGCACAGACTTGAGTCCAAATCACCGGTGATCTGAGCTCCAGGACAGAATCTCCATCACAATCAGTGAGCCTTAAATGCCCTTGGCACCCTCTCGCATCCGGTTCTGATATCTGGTACCCGTCCTTTAACCAAAGTCGCCAGCATCCTGTGTGGTTTCCTCGCCTCAAGACGCCAACAGCTCTCAGTCTGCGTGTTCTTCAGCTGCTATATGTAATGACAAATAAGATAAACCTATTGAGGTGCTTCTCCCTCAAAAGTCCTCTGGCATCAATCTTTCTAATTCAATAAACTGAAGTTTGGAGTATATTGGTGTCCGGGACGTTGCAGATGGGAACCTTCTGAGGTTCAGGTAATGGGAATGAGAGCATCGGTTGTGTCCTGTACATAAGGAGTAGTCCACATTGAACTGCTGGGAGACTACCAGGAGCATCTCCAAGGAGCCACATTCATCTGATCAGATATGAAATACCTTTGCAGGAGGAAACCTTCCAATAAATCAAGTTCCTACTTGCATCAGGAAGTTCAGAAGCAACAAGAACATGATGTACAAAGTCCCTCTATCATAATTAAATACTACAGACTTGGTAACAAAATGTGCCTGGATGTCTTGATGAGTGGGTTCGATCAAAATGTAATCAATTCTTTTTCTCCCCACTGATGGATGCTACCAGATTGTGATAGTACAGATTCTATCACCAATGTGTATATGTACAGATTGTAGTCCAGGATGACTGTGATTGGCTGAGAGTGTAGCCTCACCAACTGGCAGGCCTTAAAGGATTGCTCCTAGCCAGACCAGGTCATGGACTGGTCGACCTACTTGTGATATGGTCCAGTCTTTTAGTTAATAAAAGCTTTGGTTTGGATCAACAAGTCTTTGGTTCTTTTGATGCGCTCTACACAGATCTGTTGAGTTTCACCAGCAGATTGTTTTTGGCCCATATAATGAAGCCTCCTGTTGTCAAATGCATTAGTATTAAGTAGCAACTTAAAGAGGCAATGGAGTTGGAAGATGCTATGATCTGGCCAGCTGAAGTTCTGGAGCAGTCAGTGGCAGAAGGAGGAATATCAGGAGGCACCTGGCAGATTATCAGGAGGCACCTGGCAGATTATCAGGAGGCACCTGGCAGATTATCAGGAGGCACCTGGCAGATTATCAGGAGGCACCTGGCAGATTATCAGGAGGCACCTGGCAGATTATCAGGAGGCACCTGGCAGATTATCAGGAGGCACCTGGCAGATTATCAGGAGGCACCTGGCAGATTATCAGGAGGCACCTGGCAGATTATCAGGAGGCACCTGGCAGATTATCAGGAGGCACCTGGCAGATTATCAGGAGGCACCTGGCAGATTATCAGGAGGCACCTGGCAGATTATCAGGAGGCACCTGGCAGATTATCAGGAGGCACCTGGCAGATTATCAGGAGGCACCTGGCAGATTATCAGGAGGCACCTGGCAGATTATCAGGAGGCACCTGGCAGATTATCAGGAGGCACCTGGCAGATTTCCAGGAGGAGGATGGTTCCTACCATTGCGATCGGAGCCCATGCAGGGTCATAGGTTGTGGAGAACAAAAGAACAGGAAAAGCATTGGGGAAAAAAACCTATAAATAACTATTTCAGAGTCATTTCCACTTCGCAAATATGAAAGTGAGTGATTTGTTTATGTTCTCAAAGAAGTGTTATCACAACTGATACTGTATTATTTGTTTGAGTATCATAGAAAGAAATAACAGGACAAAGAAATGTAACCTTTAGCAGAATTATTTTAGTGCCTTTGTTCAAGACTCTAGGCTGTTTTAAGATGAGTGAAATTGTGAAGAGTGCATTAGAAATATGTCTGTGTTCGGGCTATGGATGAGACCACAGCATCAAAAGTCTTCTGCTCCAATCCTGGCTGAGGATGTCAAGGATTCATGCCCAACTGCAGGGCCATCTTGGGCTTCCTAGATCACCTCCCCACTGCTCTGTGCACTGATCACTGTTACCTCACGATTGCTAGAGGCGGAGTGGGAAAGAAGGGCTCTTGCCCTCTGTGTTGGAAACTCAACTGAATCCAACCAGTATTCCGCCAAAGAATTCCATTCAACTTCAGTACTATATCTGCCATGAGATAAAACCATGGCTGTATGCTCCATCTCATGGTCTCTCTGAGAATGTAAGGGAGGTAGTCAATGGAATGTGGCTCTTGGGTCCTGATGTTTGGAGTCCAATCTCAGGCAAGAGACAGAAAACCTGCCCAGATGTTTCAAGAGGTCTTAGGATTTGGCCCAAGATGGTGTTGTCTGGCCCTGTGCAAAATTAAGTACTGATGGCCACTTTCGCATTATTGTTAAGGAAAGAAGTACTCATCCAACTCTTTTGATCCTATTCTCCAGTCTCCGAGTATTGGCAGAGGAGAACCAAAGTAGCCTGAGCTAAAATAAAAACAGAAAATGCTGGGGTTACTCAACAGGTGGGGCAGCACCTGCAGGGAGAGGAACAGGTTTCATATTCTTGGCCAATGACCTTTTGTCATTTCTGATGGAGTCTTTAATCGGAAATGCTATCTCTGTTTCTTTGCACGTAGCTGATGCCTGATCTATTGTATGTTTTGAGCATTTAAAAAAATAAATAAAATAAAATTGATTTTAGATTAGCACCTGCAGTTTATTTTTGTTGTTTTAACTTAGAAACATAGAAACATAGAAGATAGGAGCAGGAGTAGGTCATTCGACCCTTCAAGCCTGCTCTGCCATTCAACGAGATCATGGCTGATCTTAAAGCTCAGTACCCCATCCTTGCCTTCTCTCCGTAACCTTTAATACCCTTATACTGAAGAAATAGATCTAATTCCCTTTTAAATATATTTAATGAACCTGCCTCTACTGCCCTCTGTGACAATGAATTGCTGTGTGATTCTTTAATCCCCAGAATTTCCTCAGTACCAAAGTCTTCTGCTGCTCACATGATTTAGCAGTTACTAAATTAAATGAAGGCACTAAATGTACATGGAAACAGGCCAACCAAATTGCCGAGTCCCATTTGCCTGTTCTTGTCCCATATTTCTCCAAATCTTCCTAATCATGCACACGTTAATACCATTGGATTGACCTGGTGTACAAAGAAAAATTTCATGGGTGAAATTATCCTTGAACTGAGCAGTGACAAAGTCTCACACAATAAAAGAGAGATGAGGATGGGTGGGAAGAAACACTTATCATGAAGCTCATCTGAGAATCTTAGACTGATTGGGAAGATGCTGCCCCCAGTTTTGTGACCCACTAAGGCATAGAAACATAGAAGATAAGAGTAGGAGTAGGTCATTTGGCCCTTCGAGCCTGCTTTGCCATTCAATCAGCAATATGGCTGATCTTAAAGTTCAGTACCCCGTCTCCGCCTTCTCTCCGTAACCTTTAATACCCTTATACTGAAGAAATATATCTAATTCCCTCTTAAATATATTTAATGAACCTGCCTCTACTGCCCTCTGTGGCAATGAATTCCACAGATTCACCACCCTCTGGGTCAAGAAATTCCTCCTCATCTCGGTCCTAAATGGTTTGCCTATTATCCTCAAACCATGGCCCCGGGTTCTGGATTTTCCCATCATTGGAAGCATCCATTCTGTCCAGTCCTGGCAGAATTTTATAGGTCTCTATGAGATCCCCTCTCAATCTTCTAAACTCCAGCGAGTACAATCCCAATTTGCGCAATCTTTCCTCATAAGTCATTCCTGCCATTTCAGGTATCAGCCTGGTGAATCGCCTCTGCACTCCCTCTATTGCAAGAACATCCTTCCTTAGATAAGGTGACCAAAACTGCACACAATACTCCAGGTGTGGTCTCACCAAGGCCCTGTACAGCTACAGTAAGGTATCCTTGTTCCTATACTCAAACCCTCTTGATATGAAGGCCAACATACCATTTGCCTTTTTAACCGCCTGCTGTACCTGCATGCTCGCCTTCAGAAACTGATGTACAAGTACCCTTAGGTCTCTCTGCACTTCCCCATCTCTTAATCTATTGCCATTCAAATAGTAATCTGCCCTCCGGTTTGTATTACCAAAGTGGATAACCTCACATTTATCCACATTGTAGTGAATTTGCCATGTATCTGCCCAGTCCCTCAATTTATCCAAATCACACTGGAGCTTCCTGACCCCCTCTTCTGTGCACACAACCCCTCCTAGCTTAGTGTCATCTGCAAATTTGGAGATATTACATCCAATCCCCTCATCCAGATCATTAATGTAAATTGTGAACAGCTGGGGTCCCAGTACAGATCCCTGTGGTACCCCACTGGTCACCGCCTGCCACTCAGAAAACGAGCCATTTATCCTAACTCTCTGTCTTCTACCTGCCAGCCAGTTCTCAATCCACATCAATACTTTGCCTTGATTTTGGAAGCCAGTCGTTTATGCGGGACCTTATCGAAGGCCTTTTGGAAGTCCAGGTACACCACATCCACTGGCTCTCCCCCATCTATTTTACCTGTCACCATCTCAAAGAATTCCAATAGATTTGTCAAGCACGATTTACCTATTGTAAATCCATGTTGACTCCGTCCGATCCCTTCTCTGCTAGTCATATGCTCCGCTATTACATCCTTAATAATGGATTCCATCATTTTGCCCACTACTGATGTAAGGCTCACCGGCCAATAATTCCCCGCTTTTTCTCTACCCCCCTTTTTAAATAGTGGGTAACATTAGCTACCCTCCAATCCATGGGTACTGATCCTGAGTCTATCGAGTTCTGGAAAATAATTCTTAAAGCATCTGCTATCTGAATGGCCACTTCCTTGAGTACGCTAGGATGTAAATTATCAGGCCCTTGGGATTTATCTGCCTTTAATCCCATCAATTTCCCCAAGACCATGTCCTTAGAGATACTGATTTCTTTCAGTTCCTCCCTTGCATTAGTCTCTATGTTTCCCAACATCCTTGGGAGGTTATTTGTATCCTCTCTTGTAAAAACAGAACTAAAGTAAGAATTTAATTGGTCTGCCATTTCCTTATTCCCCATTATATATTCCCCTGATTCCAACTGCAAGGGACCTACTCTGGATTTCACCAATCTTTTCCTCTTGACATATTTATAAAAGCTTTTGCAGTTGGTTTTTATATTTATATTACTTTCGTAATTTATTTTTGCTTTCTTGATTAATCCCTTTGTCCTCCTTTGGTGCATCTTGAACTGTTCCCAGTCTTCAGTTGCAGTACTTTTTTTGGCCAATTGATATGCTCTCTCTTTGGACCCAATGCTGTTCTAATTTCCCTTGTTATCCACAGTTGAGTCACCTTTTTTTGGTTTATTTTTATGCCAAACCGGTATAAATGATTTTTGCAATTTCTCCATTAGATCTGTGAATGCTTTTCATTGTCTATCCACAGTCAACTCCCCCATAAACACCACCCAATCAATCTTACTCAACTCCCGTCTCATACCATCATAATTCCCTTTATTTAAATTCAGGACCTTAGTCTCGGTTTTAATTTCATCACTCTTCATGTCGAGTGAGAATTCTATCATATTGTGATCGCTCCTACCCAAAGGGCCTCGCACAACAAGATTGTTGATTAGCCCCTTATCATTGCATAATACCCAATCTAAAATGGCCTGCTCCCGAGTTGGTTCCTCGACATATTGGTCTAGATAACCGTCCCGTAAACATTCAAGGAATTCCTCCTCCTCTGTATTTTTACCAATTTGACTAGTCCAATCTATATGCAAATTAAAGTCTCCCATGATGACAGCTGTTCCCTTATTGCACGGTTTTCTAATTTCTCTTTTTATGCCTTCCCTCACCTCTACACTACTATTTGAAGGCCTATTTACCACCCCCACTAACGTTTTCCGCCCCTTGCTATTCCTTAGTTCTACCCATATAGATTCCACATCTTCTGAGTTGATATCTTTTCTGTCAATCGTGTCGGTCCCTTCTCTCGCCATCGATACTACCCCACCCGCTTTTCTTTCTTGCCGATCCCTCCTAAATATCGTATACCCTGGGATGTTAAGTTCCCAGACTTGCCCACCCTGCAGCCATGTTTCTGTAATCCCAATCAAATCATATTTGTTTATCTCAATTTCCACAGCTAATTCATCTACCTTGTTCCGAATGCTTCTTGCATTAAGATATAAAGCCTTCAGATTTGCTTTTTTCACCCTCCTTGCTCTTTCTGATTTTTTACTTTTGCTGCCTAACCTAACTTTTCCTGTTTTATCTTTTCTGTCCTTTGCCCTATCATACAGGTTCCCACCCCCCCTGCCAAATTAGTTTAAACCGCACCCGACGGCTGTACCAAACCTAGCTGCCAATATATTGACCCCTCTTGGGTTTAGGTGTAGCCCATTCTTCTTGTAGAGGTCATGCCTTCCCCAAAAGAGATCCCAATGATCCAAGAAGCCAAAACCCTGTCCTTTACACCAGCCCCTCAGCCACACATTCATTTTTCTTAACATTCCATTTTTGTCCTCAGTTGCACTTGGCACAGGTAGCAAACCAGAGGTCACCACCTGGCTGTCCTATTTCTTAGTTTCTGTCCTAGCTCTCTGTAATCCTTTTTCAGTACTTCCTCCTTTTTATCTGTCATTGGTACCCACATGTACCAAGACATCAGGCTGTTCGCCTTCCCCTTTTAGAATACCCTGGACCCGATTTGAGATATCCCGCACCCTTGCACCAGGGAGGCAGCACACCATGAGGGCATACCTATCTGGCTCACAGAATCTCCTGTCTGTATTTCTGACAATGGAGTCCCCAATGACCACTGCACAGAAACTGGCCCTTCAGCCTATCTAGACTGTGCCAAATCATTAATCTGCCTAGCACCATTGACCTGCACCCAGACCATAGCCCTTCATACCCCTCCCATCCATACACCTTTCATGTCATGTAATGAAGGGTGACAATCTCCTCTGAACCATACACTAAACTCTAGGGCAGTGCATTAGCACAGGGAGCAGAGCTGTTGTCTCACGGCTCCAGTGACCCAGGTTCAATCTTGAGCTCTGGTGCTGTCTGTGTTCATTTGCACATTCTCCCTATCATCACCTGAATTTCACCCAGGTTCTGTGATTTTTTTTTTCTTCTTCCATATTCCAAGGACATATACTGGTGGGTTGGTTAATTGACCAATGCAAATTCCCCCCCCCCCCCCCCCCACCATGTAGCTGGGTGTTAAAATCAATGAGAATGTGAGGATAATAGATTACAAAGAAATTCAGTAGGTTATTAGATTGCTCTGTGATCTGGAGCCCAATGGCCTCATTGCATATCATAAGGAAATATGGAATAACCCATCTTGAGACATCCAGTGATCATTGGGGGGATCAGAGGTGGAGAGAGTGAGCAAATTTAAGTTCTTGGGAGTCACTATCTCAGAGGATCTTTCCTCGACCCAACACACCATTGATATCGTGTAGAAAACACGTCAGTGCCTCTACTTCCTCAGGAGTTTGTGGAGATTTGGTATGACATTGGAAACCCTAGCAAATTTCTGCAGCTGTGGAAAGTGTGCTGACCAGCTGTATCACAGTCTGGTACGGGGACACCAATACCCCTAAACATAAAGCCCTGCAAAAGGTAGTGGACACAGCCCAGGACATCAAAGGCAAAACTCTCTCCACCATCAAGATCATCTACAGGGAACTTCGCTGTAGTGATCATCAAAGACCCACACCACCCAGCACACACTTTGTTCTCGCTGCTACCATCAGGAAAGGGGTATCAGTGCCACAAGATTCACACCACCAGATTGAAGGACAGCTGCTCCCCCTCCACCATCAGGCTCCTCAACAACAAACTCAATCAGGGACTCATTTAAGGACTCTCACTTTTCCCACTTTATTTTTTTCCCCCTCTCTGTATTGCACAGTCAGATTGTTTACATTTCTTTACTTGTTTACATGTGAACATTGCATACAGTTTTTTGCTTGCACTGCCAATAAGTGGTAATTCTGCCTCACCTGCAGTAAAAAGAATCTCAGGGTTATATGTAATGTCATGTAAGTACTCTGCCAATAAATCTGAAATCTGTGTTCCTTTTTCAAAACTAGCTGGGGGAAACACAATGAAAGAATTGACACAACATTAATTGGTAGTGATGGAACATTCCCTGCCGAGCCTTCTTTCATAAGGGACCTCGACACAAACCAGACACAAAAATGATTCTGCACCGTTTTGACAAAGTTAGATGTTCTGTCTTTCAGCAAATAAATTTCCCACAGAGAAAAGAAATGGGGAAGTGTCCAATAAATGCAACAATCTTACTGAATCTGATGACCTGCTTCTGTCAAGATTTAGTGTTTCATTTTCACACTGGGATGAATCTATTCCAATAAATGCAAATTTCAAACACTCAATATTGAACAAAGCAAGATTTAAAATGGTATTGGGTGTAATTCTATAATGGGGTTAAAAGCAGCAAAGGAATGTTAATATTGAAGGAATGCTGGTTGGAAATGTGTTATAAAGAGATTGATTAATAACATGAACATTTTGGAAAATGCCCCTTTAAGACCCCTTTCACATTCTCTGATTTTATACCCTGCATTGTTGCTAGGTTGCTGGTTGTGAAAAGATTAACTGCTTGGGTTGTGATTGGGTGCTGGAGATGACATAAGGGAGGCAGTGAGCAGGCAGTGGCTGCGTTCCTCTCCCCCTCTCTTCAGCTCTCATCTGAAGCGTTGTCAGATTAGTGAGGGGCTATGCACTGGAGCAAGGGATCTCAGTGAAAACCCCGACTGAGTCCTCTGATCCTATGCTTAGTCATCAGAGGGGCTTTTATTTTACTCTCTTCCCTGCCGGTCTTGGGGAGCACAGAGAGGCACTGACTTTCTCCAAAGGAGCAGTGTTGCAGTCTGTCTTTTTGGAAGCGGGATAATTGTGCCATTTGCAGCAGAGTCTGGAGTTCGTGGCTTGGTAGGAAGATGCTTGGCTGAAAAGAACAGGGTCACATGGTGATTGAAAACTGGGACAGAGAATGTCGGAATCTATTCCATTCTCCCATGAGGGGAGCCAGGTAGGGGTTTCAAATTTTATAGCTCTCCAGGGTGGACCATACATGCATCGGAAGGTGCATACAAATAAGACTGGAGCTGTGAGCTGTTTCAGTGGCTGGCGTCTGGCTGAGATTTTTCTCTTACATTTTCTTTGTGAAACCATCAACATTTACCCTTTGTCGTTCATGTATCCTCATGAATTTAGGATTCCAGATAAAATGTGTCATCTAAATGATGCCTATTGTCAACAATTATTATTGTTCAGCTTGCAACCTATTCCAAAATTGGGTTGTTTCTGCAAATGCATCAATATCTGCTTAATGCTTTTAATTTGTGAAAATCTTGTCTAATGCAAAGGGTTCTGTCGATGATGGAGGACCAGGGAATCTGTGTTTCTGTGTTAATATTGAAGCATCATGTATTAAGAATTGAATCTCTTCTATTTTACTTGTCTCTCTCTCACACACACAGACTCACATCAATAAATATCATTTGCATTAAATATGCACAATACTGTCTTTTGCTCCATTAAATTATTTTTTCCAGATTTGGACAGCACAATTCCATCTGCTTCCCAAGTCTTTTGCTTTTGCTGCTTTCAATATCAGCCTATTGTCTCATAAATCGAGAGACCAGAGCACGCTGTCATCCTCTGCACATCAAGCACCATCTTGAATGTGCTTTACAATGTACATTGCTTACCACAGTTAATCATTCCTAATAAAAAATCAACTCAATTTTAACCAATTATCTGTGAAACTGTTAATTCCAATCTGATTCAAATGTGGCTTTTCAAACACTTTATTTTAAAAATACCATTTTGAGGTCCTATTTTTAAATATGATCCTTTTGAATTTTTTTTTTTTTCCTTTTCCCCTTCGCCCATTATGAAGCTGATTTCCTCCTGGGGCACACGTTGGCCTCATCTATCTCTGGAGGATGATAAACAGAAGGGCAGATGTACCATAACCCACATAGAGGTTAAACCTGCCATGGGAAGATGAGCTTTTGGTAATAAAAGTATTGGCCACTCTAGTGCTCCTACTCCTTTGTAACAGGAAGCACCTAAGTTAGAAATAGTTGAGAACTCCCAGAATATAGAGCAAAAACTGAAAGCTCACGGAACTGATTGCTCTTTTCCAATCCATCTGCTCTTTCTACTTTTTTTCTCTGCAAATTGTGACTGTAAACGTACTTCCATCAGACCCTTTCTACAAATGGTGATCTTCATGAGTGCTGCAAACCAATAGACTATATTAGCAATAGGGGCATCCACACAAACTTCTTCCTCATCGATTCACTGTGACAGCACTTTCCTGTAATCAGGCGCAGAAACTTAACTGAGCACATGGGTCCCGAGACAGATCTCATCAATATCCATATCACACTACTCACTGAGTTCAAATACACCAATACAAATTGGAAACTGCTACTTAGTATGACACATACAATCTGTCAGGAGGTAGTAAGACCTCTTTCTAAGATTTATTCTTGTAGTTGTTTCACATTCTTGAGAGTGAAATGCCCTTCATTGCCAAGCAAGCAACAAAATCTATGGTAGGTGTCCTGCTCCTCCCCTTTGCCTGTTAAGAAATCAGCTCATTGCTTTGATGCATTCAATTTAACCACAAGAACAAATGTATTGATAGTTGGGGAACTCCGGAGCCATTCAGAAGGAGAGTCAAACCAGCAGAGTGACTGTTTCAACTGATGATCTTCCAAGCTCTGAGCTACTGTTTATATTTTGCTTAGAATATTTTGCCCCACTTCTCCCATTCCACAGCCTCTATTCTCAGAATGCATTTATTGCCAACTTTTCTTTATTGTTCTGTGTGGTTGTCACTGAGATAATTTATTCATCTAATTGCTCTTGCACGGAGGAGAAAGTTGAGATTTAACCAAATTGGTGGATCTGGAATCACATCACATCAAATTGTTTATTGTCTTGTGTACAGATTCGGTGAGAAGCATTGTTTTGTGTGCTATCTGGGCAAGTGAACCCATACTTAAGTACAGCAGGTAGTGTGATTTAAAAAAAAAAAAAAAAAATGTATATATAAAATACATATGTAGGGTGCAGTGTAACAGTAAATCAAGAGTTACTACAATAAAGTGAAGCATACTGAAAGAGAGAAAAGTACAGTTTAAAAAGTGCAGGGGCATCATCTTTTTATCAATGAGCGGTTCATTCAAGAGTCTGATAAAAGCAGGAAAGAAACTTCCTTGGATCTTGACATTAATGTTTTCAAGTTTGTATGTTCTGTCTGATGCAAGGGGGAGGAAGAGAATATTACTGGAGTGGGATGGCTCCTTTAATATATTGGCAGATCATCTAGTGCAGGGGTGTCCAACCTTTTACATTCCATGTGTCCATTATTTTCACTCATGAGTTCAGATGCGCCATACAACCCTTGTACCCCCATTCAATATGTTAATATATACATATTTAGCATTTTTATATCAAACATTGATTTAATATAAAAACAAGATAAATATTGCTTACTTTAATGAGACTTTTGAGACTGTTTTGGTTTTTGCCAAGCTTTTAATGTTTGGAGTTAGTTACTACGCCACTTCTAATCATCCAGTGTGCCACTTTTGGCGCATGCGCCATTGGTTGGCATTCCCTGATATAGTGAATTCTTTATGACAACCCAATTGGCACATACTATTTGCTGAAGTAAGCTTTAATATCAGATTTACTTAATTATTTGACTTTTAATTTCTCAGCTGCCATGGTCATGGCTTTGGATCAATGGTCCACATGTTAGATGAGAATCCTTTGACTTAATTCACCCACCCCCCCCCCCCCCCCCCACCATGTTCCTCCTCATGAATTTGGTATTAGGAACTTCAATTACTGCAGGCTGGCCCCCTGGACCACAGCTCATGATATTTAGACAATGGAACAGGAGCGGCATATAGTCCAGATTTTGTAAAAATAGACGAGGCCCACCTTGAAAGGCAATTGTGAACCAGTAAGATTTTTAGATTTAGAACAGTGGTTCTCAACCTTTTTCTTTCCACTCACATCCCACTTTAAGTAATCCCTATGCCATCGGTGCTCTGTGATTAGTAAGGGATTGCTTAAGGTAGGATGTGAGTGGGAAGGGAAGGTTGAGAATCACTGCTCTAGACCCAATTGTTACTGAAATATTTTGCTTGAGAAAAATTGTCATTGGCCCATATCCTTTGGCGTTCTGAAACTGCACATAACGATTAAAACAGTGGTTTTCAAACTTATTCTTCCCATCCACATCCCACCTTAAGCAACCCTTTCTTCATCACAGAGCACCTATGGCCTAGGGAATCCTTAAATTGGGATGTGAGTGGAAAGAAAAAGGTTGAGATCCGCTGGTCTAGTCCCAATCAAAAATTAAAATGGTCATTACTTTAATTTTGCCAGAGTTAAAATTCATCTATTTAGCAAATGTAGAAATTTGCCTGTAGAGGAAGATCACAGGAAACTCCAAGATGATATAAAGTACATCTCACCACCAAGGTTACTCAATTAGCAGTTAGAAGGAGGGATATTCTTGACCCCCCCCCCCCCTGCTCCTTGAGTCCAGTTCTGGTGATCCTTGCTCTGACCGAGCCTAGCCAATCGGGTGGATTGCATAGGTTGCTACCTGTAGCCTCTCGACCACAATTAGAGCACTTGGGCAGTGCTTTATTCATCCCTGGGATGTGGATATCACTGGGCTGTATTTCTTGTCCTTCAGCTGGCTCGTGCTCTCTCTTTGAGTCGGCTTCACCACCCTTTTCATTCCTGCATAGTAAATGTATCTGAATAGAGTGGCTCTCCTTTCAAGTACAATACACAAATGTGCTGGAGAAATTCAGCAGGTCACGCAGCTTTAACAGGAAGTAAATTGTCACCAACATTTCAGGCCTCAGCACTTTGTCAGGAATATTTTGAATGGGTCTTGTTTCAAATTCACTGTGACAACAGCATATTTTGCCACATAACTCCCTAAGAAATCCTGAAATAGCAGTTGATGTATAATAGGCATGATTTTTGTGAGAGAAGATGTCCAGCTTACTTGTGATTGCATTAAAGCTTTCTTAAAAAAAAGCATATTTTGGGTCTGCGCTACATTCAGGCAAAAATCTAATGCAAGAAGGAAAAGAAATTTCTGTAATGGACATCTTAACACTGATGTGCTTTGAAGTCCATATGGAAAGTTTCCAGACATTGAACACATTCACACGGTCCCCTCAAGAGTCACCATGGCCAAAATCAGCAATCAAATGCAAATACATGTTTACCACACTGAGCATTCATAGGAGGTAAAGATCTATCAGCAATATTTTGGGCCTAAAACCTTAAGACCTGAAGTGTCGGTGAAGTATCTTTCCCTCTCATGGATGCTGTGAGACTTGCTGAGTTCCTCACAGCACCTGTAGACTTTGTTTCACTCTTCTCAAAAGTGTGAATCTCCAAATTATGGAGAGCCAGTTAACTTTCAGCTGCAGGCTCCATTCCCCTGGTGGTGGGGGGGGGGGGGGGCGGTGGAGAGAAAGTGATGTTGGATAGTGAAGGGTCATGGTAAAACGAACACTTTCCCATATCCCACTCCCACTCAACATTAGTCCCTCTGGACTCCAACAGACCAGGACCTGGTTTGTCCTGCAGGCCCAAATCATCAGCTTCTTCTTTGTCAAGAGATACATAACCTGGTTTCACATTCAAGTTTTAAGATTCCTTTATTGTCATGTAATAAAACAGGTGGAATATGTGAAATTTGCTTTCGTCTGCTGTTAGGCAGACAAATTCGCCATCAGCAGAAATTGCTGGGCAGAGAAAAAGCAAAAGAGAATCCCCCCGGGGCATCGAATGACGCAGAGCAGTTGTTGGGGCTAATAACACAAAGAATCTTAAAGGTATGTTTGATAAACCACGTAGGTGAAAAGGACTTGAAACACACTTGTTGAGGTTAGAGAGGAATTGTCTGGATTATAAACCCCTGTGCGGTTGAAGGAGATTCACCTGGCTGTACATAATGAACACTGGTTAGCACTGACTGTTGAGGGTCATTCTTCTCTTGAGTAAATGTCTGTGCTCCAATTTTCCAGTAAATTCTGGATCCTCATAAACTAATTTGAATAAAAAGATACCTGCCGGTGTTGAACTCCAGATCAGATTTTCCCTTCTGATTTACCTAGCCCCAGCAACAATACCTATCCTTCAGGGAACTTTCCCTGATCTACTCAACCAGTGCGGAATTCCATCGTCTCATGGCTTCTGACTAAAGAAAGGTTTGGCTAGATACGTATGTGCTAAATGGCAAAGACAACATGGAATAAATCTAATTTGGGAACCGTACATGGAACACAATAGAGAAGTCCTACCGCGGACCTCCACCGCCTAAAATGACAGAAGGAGAAGAAGACGAAATGAATGGATCCAGTATGTAAAAGTAGAAGACACAAATTTCTTGTTTATTTTCACTGTGTGACGACATTGTTTAATGGGTTTAATGTATCATATATGTTGAAGGTTGAGTGAGTGGGGGGGGGTGAAGGATGGAGGGAAGGGAGGGGGGAAAAAAGGGGAGAAAATGTGTAATATTGCACTTTATAACATGATAATTGAATTTTGATGAAGATCTACCAGGACCAATGCCTGAAGAGGGCACACAAAATCAGTGAACCGGTGCAAACTCAAAAGGCCTGTTTCTGCTCCATAAATGGTTATATGGTTAGAAATTAGATCAGATATGAAGGATCTCATCAAATCTTTGCAGTCCTTCTGTATCTAGTCAGGAATTGAATGTAATGCAATTAAACAGCAGGATGAGACTAGAACAACATTCCCAAACTCAAGAGTGACGAGACTCACCATTTGTTACTATGTTCGCCTAAAAGTGCCAAGTAGACGACCATCACAGATTTTTTTATCACAGAAGCCAGTCTTCACAGAATAATGAGAAGTAACTGAGATTGGTGGATACATAAAGACCATGGAAACCGACAACACACCAGGTGTCATATTGGAGAGCTGTACCCCAGAGCTAGCTGTGCCTCTGTTCCAAAACAGTGACAAGAAACCGAACAAATCCAATCCAACTAATTGCTACCCTGTCAATCTACTCTCAGTCATTCGAGAGATGATTGTCTGGAGTTGTACTCACTGGAATTTAGAAGAATGAGAGGGGGTCTTACAGAAACATATAAAATTATGAAAGGCATAGAGTTAAGTAAACATTGGTGGCGGAAGACCAAAACTAGGGGATATAGCCTCAGGGAGTAGATTTAGGACAGAGTTGAGGAGGAGCTGCTTTTCCCAGAGGGTGGTGAATCTGGAATTCAGTGCCCTTTGAAGCAGTGGAGGCGACCTCAGTGAATATATTTAAGACGAGTGAATAGGTTTTTACATAGTAGAGGAATTAAGGGATATGGGCAGAAGGCAGGTAGGTGGAAATGAGCCCCTCATCAGATCAGCCAAGATCTCATTGATTGGCAGAGCAGGCTTGACCCTGCCCCTATTTCTTATGTTCTCATCTTCTTAATTAAGAGGCATTCAGCAGAATGGAAGGGGGATATGCATGAAATACTGCAAATGGTGGAATCTGGGCCAGTCTTGATGGTTTTGACCTGAAATATCAATAATACTTTTTCTCTCATGGATACTGCTTGACCTGCTGAGTTTTATTTCTATCTCAGAGATGGGTATTCTGGGGCAAGAAAGTTGCTTCCTCTTATCCCAAAACTTTTCAGTTACCAACAAGGCACCGTAGAATATTGCCCACTTGTCTGGATGAGTGTTGCGTCACAAACCCTCAAGAGGCTTTGCACTAAAGTAGTCTCTTTGATAAATGCATCTACCGTTTATTGTCAACACTAATGGTGAACCATGCCCTCTGAGTCTACCATCATTTACAACACACTGACCTGACAGCACCTCCAAAACCCAGGGCCATCCCACCAAGAACATCCCTTGCAGGTTCCCTTCAAAGTTGCACCTCACCCCGAATTAGAAATGCATGATTATTCCAGCTGCGACTAAACCCTCAATCTCCCTCACCAAAAGGTTTATGGGAATACTTCACCAGAAAGCCTGGAGAGATTCCAGAAGGCTGTACACCAACAGTTTCTGGAGGCTAGTTACAGATGAGGGCTTTGCCTGCAATCATGAAAAATTAAATACATCAGAATTCACTGCTCAGTTCCCTGGTGACTATACTTTATTTATGGTCCCAGTTAGAATCAATTTATTGTCATGAACAGGTCACAAAATTAGTTGTTTTAGAGCAGCGTCACAATGCAAACATTTATATAAATCACCTTACAAAATAAATAAAATTTATTGCGTCTTTGGATCATTGATTATTCAGGAATCTGATGGCAGTGGGGAAGAAGCTGTATTTGTGCCGCTGAGTGCTCATCTTCAGGCTCTTGTACCTTTTCCTTTTTTAAATTTTTTTTTATTTTTCACACTATAAACCATACTGACCAAAATACATAGACATTTTTCTCTTGAATATATAGTGTCATTTTCTCCCCTTTTCCCCCCCTCCCTTCCCTCCTTCCCTCTCCCCCCTTCCCATTTATTCAAAGTTCAATCTATAAGATACATTAAACCCGTTAAACAATGTCGTCATTTAATAAAAATAAACAAGAAATTTTTGTCTTTAACTTTTATATACTGAGTCAGTTCATTTCGTTGTCTTCTCCTTCTGTCATTTTAGGTGGTGGAGGTCCATGGTAGGATTTCTCTATTGCATTTCATGTATGGTTCCCATATTTGTTCAAATATTGTGATGTTATTTTTTCTAATGGAATACATTTATTTATTTCTATGTACCATTGTTGTATTCTCAAGTTGTCTTCTAATTTCCAGGTTGACATAATACATTTTTTTGCTACAGCTAGGGCCATCGTAATAAATCTTTTTTGTGCTCCATCCAAATCGAGTCCAAATTATTTATCTCTTATATTACTTAGAAGGAAGATCTCTGGGTTTTTTGGTATAGTGTGAAGAGGGCATGGCCTGGGTGGTGGGGGTCCTTGAGAATAGGTGCTGCTTTCTTAAGACACCACCTTTTGTAGATGTCTTCGAAGTGAAGACGTGCCCTTGATATTGCAGGCTAAGTTAACAACCCTCTGTAGTTTTTTTTCTTGTCCCGAACATTGGCACCTCTGTACCATAGTACACCTATAGAAGTTTTTGAGAGTCTTTGGTGACATACCGAATCTCCTCAAACACCTCACAAAATATAGTTGCTGGCAAGCCTTTTTCGTGATTGCAATGACATGGAGATTCCAGAACAGATCCTTGGAGATGTTGACATCCAGGAATTTGTAGTGCTTCACCCTCTCCACTACTGACCCCTCGATGAAGACTAGTTCATGTTCTCCTCATTTCCTCCTGAACTCCATAATCATTTCTTTGGTTTTGCTGACGTTGAGTGCACGGTTGTTGGTCTGACACCACTCAACTAGTTGATCTATCTCCCTCCTCTATGCTTCCTCATTGCTGTCTGTGATCCTGCCAACGACCGTGGTATCGTTGGCAAGTTTGTAAATAGCATTTGAAATGTGCCCGGCCACACAGTCATGGGTGTAGAGTGAGTAGAGCTGTGGCTAAGTACGGATCCTTGAGGTGTGGTTCTGTGGATCGTCAGTAAGGAAGAGACATTGTTTCCAATTCATACTGACTGTGGTCTTCCTATTAGGAAGTCAACGAGCCAGTTGCAGAGTTATAGTCCCATTCACACAAAAATATCCTCTCCATGTCTACCCCATCAAACCCTTTCATAATTTGGAAGACTTCATAAAGTCACCTCCACTGAGATTCAAATTTATCAATAGCTTCTGATCATCTTTCAGTGCTAAGAACATTCTAATGAATCTTGCCTGTCCTTCCTCCAGAGGTGATGTATTTATTTCTTGAAATAGAGACCAGGGCTGTGTTTAAAAAAAAAAATTTGAACAGTTTTGTGGTCATTCTCAGAGTATTTGCAAAAAATCACATCAGGAGCGAGAATGTGAATGGCCCAGAGCCACGTGGTCAGGTTTCCATGTGTAATCCTATCTCAAAGGTGACATTGTTTGATATCAGCTTGTTGTTCTCTATTGCTGTATCCCTAGTTCTCACTCCCACTACAGTGTAAGTCAGCAGGTGGAGAGTTCTGAATTTTGTTTCTCTATGGATGGATTCTGCAGGAGCAGTTGAGAATTTCCAGTGACGCGGTGATCAAAAGGACTAGTGCAACGCTCTTGCAGCATCAGCGACCTTGGTTCAAATCCGCTGCTATCTGTTAACAGTTTGTACGTTCTCCCCATGTCTGCACGAGTTTCCTCTGGATGCTCCAGTTTCGTCCCACACTCCAAAAACTTATGGGTTTGTAGGTTAATTGGGGTATTTGGGCAGCATGGGCTTGTGGGCCGGAAAGGCCTGTTGCCATGCTGTATGTCCAAAATTAAAATTTAAAAAAATTTTAAAATGTTGTTCTAGTTACAGCAAGAATAGGTGTTCTTTCACTCCCATGATGGTGTGATCCAAGTTCTATCCATGTTGTCTTCTGCTTTATCCTAGAACATAGAACACTACAGCGCAATACAGGCCCTTTGGCCCACAATGTTGTGCTGACCTATATGTACCTACCAAAAAAAATCTAATCCTTCCCAACCTCATAGCCCTCTATTATCAATGCAAAAATACACCCCATTGACTTGTTTGCTTTTGTTTGTGAATGTCCTTGTGGTGAAACCACTGTTAATACTGTTTGTATGTGTACGGCTGGCCCGCCCCTTACCGATTGTACCTGTGGCTCCTCCACCTTGATTCCCCTAATAAAGGCGGCAACGCCATAACCCCTCCCCCAGAACAAGCTCAGGTCTCGGGTCAGCAACATGAGACAAGCCTTCTGTTTATGATCTAGTCTTTGGAGTTATTAATAGCGCATGAATCCTAAAAACTGAACAGTGTATTTGATGCCCTCACCTCCCTGTTCCTCTGCCATATTTCAGTACAGTACTTATGTTTAAGGAATACTTGGCCTTGTAATTCATCCTACAAAATACATCACTTTTCTAGAGAAACCAAAGATCATTAATTCCATTCAATTAATCTATCAATATGTCAGAATCATCTACTTTAATGTGATGTTGTGTTATACATTGTGTAAGCTTAAAGAATTCGGATAATAAAGGATACCTCTTGTAAAAGAGCATGAAAGATCTTACACCACCAGCCATCATTCACATTCAGGACCGTTGCAACACATTCTACCTGCCACGGGGACAGAAAGTGACAATCATCTCTCTAACAATAACTAAAAGGCATGTATTAACAAGGTTGTCGTTGTCATGGCGATCCCTCGAGGTCGAGGATGATGGTCTTCGTTCCTATCAGTTCTCCAGTAGCTTATGAGTCCAATCTTGGAAAGTGGCCCACCAAACGAGGACGTCTCTGTGTGCATTTTTTTAACGTGTACTTGATGTTGCACTCCAAGAAACATGCAATACTTCACAAATCAACCAACTAGTTCCAATGAAAACTATGACGATTGGAGCTGATGGATTTGTTGCAGCTTCGTCCGTCTTCACAGCCATTGAGTTCGAAGTAACTTTGTCCACCTGTTCCACTGTTGAAGTCTTGGTCGGATTGTTCTTTGTCAGGGACCTCACCTTCGACCTTACTGCCATGGGTGGCCCTATCAGGAGCGTAGATCCAGTCAGCATCACTCTTTGAATCTCAGGACCACATAAGCTTCTCTACCACGACTAGGTGACAATCCACGGGGAAATAACAAGGTAGCAGCAATTAAACTACCATTAGTAATACTTGACTTCTGTGACAGTGGATAAACTGTAATTTGGCAAATTATACACATTTGTCATATGCCAGGGATGGCAAGAAAGAAACAACCTTGTGTTGCAAGACAAGGGGGAAAAAGCCCAAGGCCATTTTCCACAAATCCAGGGACAAGATTTAAAAAAAAATATTCCTTCAGATATAAACTACACAGTCCTTTGAGTATAATGAGTGCCTTAGGATTTAAAAATAAAATATAAATGTCTAGTCATGCCTCTGAGTTTCTACCTCCTTGTTCTAATAGGAGTTTACAGAAGGTTCCTGTGTTGTACAATACATACATTTATGGTGTTGGAATTACGTAAGAAGAATTTTATTTCAATTTTGCTTCAAAGTGCACGGAATAAGATGATGTACAATTGGAAGGAATAGCATTGGGGAAGGGAAAGATTCCAAATCCATGTATGCTCACATAACAACCCAATTGACAATACAATAACATCAATCTATTGAAGATAAATGTCAGGATTTGTCTGTGTTTACAGTATTATTAATTCACCACGTAATTGGGAAAAGAAACATAATAATCAGATTTACCAAGACATTCAGTGGTATTATATTACTTATGCACATTACTTATGCAAATTATTTTTGATAGATGCAGTGGTTTCTGCCACATCTCACATCATGTGGATGAACTTTCATTCTGCATTAAACCTACTAACCAGAAAAACCTTCTGTGAATGGCTCATCATACTCTCTGTCACTAACAGAAACAATATTCTAAATCTGTCCACTGCCAATTTTACAGCAGATATGGTCTAAGAAATATGTAGTATCATCAATATGTTAAACAATTACAGTTATCTTCTGAAAGTTCTGGCCCCAGATCTCCCTCCACCTCATCTACCAAATGGCCTAGATTTCCTGTCTATTGATATCATGAAGTTAAAATTGCCTTATTAATAGTATCAAATTACATTTTTACTGTTTAGTTTAATATGTCAAAATGAATAGGTTTCTAAAATGTGACAAAACCTTGACTTCAGTGGATGGCTCAGTGACACAGACAGTGGATCCATTGACTTAGTGCCAGAGACCTGGGCTCAATTCTGACACTAGATGCTGTAAGTGTGGAGTTTGCACATTCTCCCGATCACCACATAGCTTTTGTCTTAAGTGCTCCGGTTTCCTCCCACATCCTTCGGTTAATTGACCACTGTAAATTGTGTGTAGCTAAATGGCATAATCTGGAGGGAGTTGGTTGAGAATGAGAGGAGAATGAAGAATAGGGTTAATACAGGATTAGTGTAAATGGGAAGTTGATGGTTGGCGTGGACGAGGTTGAAGTTTATTAGGATTTCAGATTTATTGTCAGAATACAAACGTGAGATCACATGCAACCCTGAGATCCTTTATCCTGTGGTCATGGCAGAATAACCATTAGTGTAACAAAAAATAGACTGTACACCACGTAAAGCATGGAAACAAACAAAGAACTGGAAACAAACTGATTGCACAAGTACAACCTGACAAAACAGCATTCTCCAGTCATTAGTGCAAAACAAGCAGACATAACACACGTACAGACAAATATACATATATAAAAATTAATTTTGTGAATATGAGAGTCTTGGATGGTTAGTGAGAGCATTTCCATTGGTCATTCAGCATCCTCACTGCCGGTGGGAAGAAGCTGGTGGTGTTGGCTCTGACTCTCCTGCAACCCTTTCCTGATGAGAGCAGCTGGAAGATGCAGGATGGTCGCGGTCCTCAATGATTTTGTGATTTGGGAGTGAGAGGCTGGGGGTGGGAGGAAGAGAGACCCCAGTGATCCTCTCTGCCATTCTTATAATCCTGTGGATTGATCTCGACACCAAACGTACTGCACTGACCCTCTCAATAAAGCTCCTATAGAAGGCTGACGTGATGGCGGCTGGTAGCTTTGCCTGCGTCAACTTTCTCCGGAAGTGGAGTCACTGTTGTGCCTTCCTGACAAGTAAGGAGATGTGTGTCCACGTTAGGTCACTTGTCAAGTGGACTCCAAGGAACTTGATGTGGAGGCCCTGTTTCCCTGCAGTATCTCTCTAATATTCTATTACTGACAATTTGGAATAGACTAAAATAGCTCTTCTCAAGCTGGCAAATTGAGAAAGGACCGAAATACCCAACAGATAAACATGTTGCATAATTTTTTAAAATCTTTGGTATTTGTCATGTAAACTAATGATTTCTCTGTTCTTGCATTTTCCTTTTTCTGAATTAAACATTGATCCATTTGAAATGACAAGTTGGGAAGAGAAAAAAAAATTTGTACAAAAATTACTATAAGATAAAAATTGATACAAAATTCATTTAAATTGGGTATTTTTAAATGCTTATTTGTTATTTTCTATAAACAGCTTTGCTTATTGTGTTTTTAATGTTAAATAATAATACTCATAAAACATGCCTTGGGGTGTTTCATATGATAATGAACCTTATTTTTTCTTCATTGAGCCTTTGAATAACAATGAGGTTTTTTATGGAATGAACAATAACCTAACAGTCCTGCGTGACATTCTTCTTTTGTATCATTGAATTTTATTGCCTGCTCCAAGTCTTTTTAAAGCTAAGGACTCTCTGTGACAACTTGGAATAAGTGCCCCAGAACATCAAGACTGCAGTTTAAGTGTCCCAGTAATAATAAACTGCAATGTAGGCTCCGGGCTATGTCTTAGATCAGTGGCTCTCAACCTTTTTTCTTCCACTCACATACTAAGAAATACCTTACTAACCACAGAGCGCCTATGGATCTGTTGTCAAGGGTTTTCTGTGGTTAGGAAGGGATAACTAAAGGTGGTGTGTGAGTGGGGGGGGAGAAAGGGTTGAGAACCTCTGATATGGGGGTATTTATTTTCTGTAGGGTTACAACTAATGCTAGTTTTTTTTTTTTTTTTTTTTTTTTTTTTTTTTTTTAAATTTTTTATTTTTCACACCATAAATCACAATAGCCATGATATACACTTTTTCTTTTCCACACATTTACAGTGACTTTTTCTCCCTCCCCCCTCCCTCCTCCCAAGCCACCCCCCCATCCCTCCCCCCTCTCATCCATTTTAGTTATACAATCTAGGTTGCATTAATTCAGTTAGACAATGTTGTCATTCAACAAAAATACACCAGAAATTCTACTGAGTCCATTTTTTTCTTCTCTTCTCCTTCCATCAACTTAGGTAATGTTTGTTCCCGGTAGGTTTTCGCTATTGTATTTAATGTAAGGCTCCCATACTTGTTCGAATATTTCAATATTATTTCTTAAACTATATGTTATTTTTTCTAATGGAATACATTTATTCATTTCTATATACCATTGTTGTATTTTCAAATTATCTTCCAATTTCCAGGTTGACATAATACATTTTTTTGCTACAGCTAGGGCTATCTTAACAAATCTTTTTTGTGCATCCTCCAAGTCAATTCCAAATTCTTTATTTTTTATGTTACTTAGGAGAAAGATCTCTGGATTCTTTGGTATATTGTTTTCTGTTATTTTATTTAATATCTGATTGAGATCATCCCAAAATTTTTCTACTCTCTCACATGTCCAGATTGCATGAATTGTTGTTCCCCTTTCTTTTTTACATCGAAAACATCTATCAGATACTGTTGGGTCCCATTTATTTAACTTTTGCGGTGTAATGTATAGTCTGTGTAACCAATTATATTGTATCATACGCAGCCTCGTATTTATTGTATTTCTCATCGTTCCAGAGCATAACTTCTCCCATGTTTCCTTTTTTATCTTTATATTTAAATCTTGTTCCCATTTTTGTTTAGTTTTACCATTTGTTTCCTCATTTTCCTTTTCTTGCAGTTTAATATACATATTTTTTATAAATCTTTTGATTAACATTGTATCTGTAATCACATATTCAAGGTTACTTCCCTCTGGTAAACTCAAGTTGCTTCCTAATTTATCTTTCAAGTAGGATCTCAGTTGGTAATATGCCAGCGCTGTATCTCCCGTTATATTGTACTTATCTCTCATTTGTTCAAAGGATAAGAATCTACTTCCTGAAAAACAATTTTCTATTCTTTTAATCCCTTTTTTTTCCCATTTTCTAAAGGCAAGGTTGTCTATTGTAAAAGGGAGTAGCTTATTTTGCGTCAATATTAGTTTTGGTATTTGGTAATTTATTTTATTTCTTTCTACATGTATCTTCTTCCATATATTGAGGAGATGGTGTAATACTGGAGAAGTTCTATGTTGTACCAATTTTTCGTCCCATTTATATAATATGTGTTCAGGTATCTTTTCCCCTATTTTATCTAATTCTAGTCTCGTCCAGTCTGGTTTTTCCCTTGTTTGATAAAAATCTGATAGGTACCTTAATTGTGCGGCTCTATAATAATTTTTGAAGTTTGGCAATTGTAAGCCTCCTTGTTTATACCATTCTGTTAATTTGTCTAGTGCTATCCTCGGTTTCCCCCCTCTCCATAAAAATCTCCTTATTATTTTCTTTAACTCTTTGAAGAATTTTTCTGTCAGTTGTATTGGCAATGCCTGAAATAAGTATAGTATCCTTGGAAAAATGTTCATTTTAATACAGTTTATCCTTCCTATCAGTGTTAGTGGTAGCTCTTTCCAATGCTCTAAATCGTCCTGTAGTTTTTTCATTAGTGGATTGTAATTGAGTTTATATAATTGGCCTAGATTTTTGTTTATTTGCACACCTAGGTATCTTATTGCCTGCGTTTGCCATCTGAATGGGGATTCCTCCTTAAATTTTGAGAAATCCGCGTTATTCATAGGCATTGCTTCACTTTTATTTACGTTTATCTTGTATCCCGACACTTCTCCATATTCCTTCAATTTCTTATATAGTTCTTTTATTGATAGTTCTGGTTCTGTTAAGTACACTATCACATCATCCGCAAACAGACTGATTTTATATTCCCTGTCTTTTATTTTTATTCCTTTTATATTATTATCTCTTCTTATCGATTCTGCTAGTGGTTCTATAGCTAGCGCAAACAATAATGGTGATAGTGGGCATCCCTGCCGCGTTGACCTGCTTAAGTTAAATTGCTTTGATACATGTCCATTTACTGTCACTTTCGCTAACGGTCCCTTATATAATGCTTTAATCCAATTAATATACTTCTCCGGTAAACTGAATTTTTGCAATACTTTGAACAAGTAATTCCATTCTACTCTGTCGAAGGCCTTCTCTGCGTCTAAAGCAACTGCTACTGCCGGTGCTTTATTTCCTTCTACTGCATGAATTAAGTTAATAAATTTACAAATATTGTCTGTTGTGCGTCTTTTTTTGATAAATCCAGTTTGGTCTAAATTTACCATTTTCGGTACCTGTTCTGCTAATCTGTTCGCTAATAGTTTAGCTATTATCTTATAATCTGTGTTTAGCAAAGATATTGGTCTATATGACGCTGGTGAGAGTGGATCTTTCCCTTGTTTTAGTATCACTGTAATTATTGCTGTTTTACATGAATCTGGTAAGTTTTGTGTCTCATCAATCTGGTTGATTACATCCAGGAGGGGCGGTATTATTAGGTCTTTAAATGTTTTGTAGAATTCTATTGGGAGTCCATCCTCTCCTGGTGTCTTATTATTTGGTAAATTTTTTATTATCTCTTGTATTTCTACTGTTCCAAATGGTTCTGTTAATTTATTTTGTTCCTCTATTTGTAGTTTTGGTAGTTCAATTTTAGTCAAAAATTCATCTATTTTCCCTTCTTTCCCTTCGTTTTCGGTTCGGTATAATTGTTCATAGAATTCTCTGAAGTTTTCCTTAATTTCTTTTGGATTATATGTAATTTGTTTGTCTTTTTTCCTTGTTGCCAATACCGTTTTCTTAGTTTGCTATGTCTTAAGCTGCCATGCTAGGATTTTGTGTGTTTTTTCCCCTAGTTCATAATATTTCTGTTTTGTCTTCATTATATTCTTCTCCACCTTATATGTTTGTAATGTTTCATATTTTATTTTTTTATCCGCCAATTCTCTTCTTTTGGTTGTATCTTCCTTTATTGCTAATTTTTTTTCTATGTTTATTATTTCCCTTTCCAACTGCTCTGTTTCCTGATTATAGTCCTTCTTCATCTTGGTTGCATAACTTATTATTTGCCCTCTAATGAATGCTTTCATTGCGTCCCATAGTATAAACTTATCTTCCACTGATTCCGTATTTACTTCAAAGTACATTTTTAATTGTTTTTCAATAAATTCTCTAAAATCCTGTCTTTTAAGTAGCATGGGGTTTAATCTCCATCTATACGTTCTTGGAGGGATGTCTTCTAGCTCTATTGCCAATAACAGGGGTGAGTGGTCCGATAATAGTCTAGCTTTATATTCCGTTTTCCTAACTCTCCCTTGTATGTGGGCTGATAACAGGAATAGGTCTATCCTTGAGTATGTTTTATGTCTAGTCGAGTAGTATGAGTATTCCTTTTCTTTTGGGTTTTGTTTCCTCCATATGTCCACAAGTTTCATTTCTTGCATTGATTTAATTATAAATTTGGTTACTTTGTTCTTCCTGTTAATTTTTTTCCCCGTTTTATCCATATTTGGATCCAAATTCAGATTGAAATCCCCTCCTATTAGTATGTTCCCTTGCGTATTAGCTACCTTCAAAAAGATATCTTGCATAAACTTTTGATCTTCTTCGTTAGGTGAATATATATTAAGTAGATTCCAAAGCTCTGAATATATCTGACATTTTATCATAACATATCTCCCTGCTGGATCTATTATTTCCTCTTCTATTTTAAATGGCACATTTTTGCTAATTAATATAGCCACTCCTCTTGCTTTTGAATTATACGATGCTGCTGTTACATGTCCTACCCAATCTCTCTTTAATTTCTTGTGCTCCAATTCAGTTAAATGTGTTTCTTGGACAAATGCTATATCTATTTTTTCCTTTTTCAGTAAATTTAGTAGTTTCTTCCTTTTAATTTGGTTATGTATTCCATTAATATTTAGAGTCATATAGTTCAGCGTAGCCATTTTATATTTTGTTTATCTTCTCTTTCCGTTTTTCCATCATTACCTTTCAACTAATGCTAGTTCATGCAATTCTCTGATCAACCAATACATTTAATATTTTTTTTTCCCCATTGTAGAGACAGGCAGGATTATCTCCTCCCTGTCTAGTGCACCATAATTTTTATAACTGTTTGCTTTGATGTGTTAGACAGAGTTAAAAATACTCGGCAGGCCCACATTCTTCCTCTTTATTCCTGTAACTCATCATCTTGCTTCCCACTTGCTCTTGACACCCAATGCGATGCAAATAGTAAGGTGGCTTGAGTCACCGTCCCGAATGGATTCAAAACCTAACTCTTGACAATGTTCTCGGCAGTAAATCTGAGTCCTAAAGCTTACCAGCATGGAAACTGGCCCTTTCGCCTAACTCATCCATGCCAAGCTGTCTGAGCTAGTCCCACTTGCCTCTGCTTGGCCCTTATCCCTCTAATCCTTTGAACAGTTGGACAGGTGTGTGATGAACAAACTTCAGATTTATTGTCAGAGTACATACACAACGTCACATACAACCCTGAGATTCTTTTTCCTGTGGGCCAGGCAGAATTACCACTTATTGGTAGGGAAAAAATCTGTACTCAAGAAGATACGGATACATGTAAACAAATAAATAAACGTAAACCAACTGTGCAATACAGAGAGAAAAAAGAACAGTAAAGTGCACGAGTCCTTAAATGAATCCTTGATTGAGTTTGTTATTGAGGAGTCTGATGATGGGGGAGGTGTAGAAATATCTTTCAAATGTCATAACTGCACCTGTCTCTACCACTTCCTGGGACAGCTTGTTCCATATACACACTTTCGGCCCTTGCTATTTTAGTGATGGTATTAGCTTGTGTGGTTAACATAGACTGAAAAAAAATCTATGGAGGATTTTAACAATGAGTGAGTCAGCGGTGTGTAATGAGAGCACGGAGGGATATTACACAGCCTGCATTCAAATTGTCAGTGCATGCTCCTATTGGACAAATTTGTGGGGTAATTTGAGGAAGTGAATGGCATTGATCATATAAGAGTGAGGACAAGCTATAGCACTGGTGACCAAAGTTGAATATCTCCTCCAGCATCTCCAAAGGTGCAGGAGCCCATTCATAGTGCACAGCAGACTCAGTCTATGAACTATGCACTTGAACCTTTGACCCCAGACTCAGAAGCAAGCCCACTGTGCCATACATCGGCTCAAAATGATAATCCCCCTCAATTGTATTAGCAGGCAAAGTGATTAAAGGACATTGTTGTTTATTGATAGCTTGGGTACATTTCCGATAATGTGGCTGAACCATCAAAGTTTGCAGATTAGGGCAAGTCAGAAAGCAAGGGAATTTCTGTAGGAGATGCATGATTTTCTTTTGGATAATAACTTCTGTGCAAGAACCATGGAGGTTCTAGGATGTTTCATTTTAACTACATTTTTACTGGATTTATGCTAGTTAATGAGAAGAACTCCAGTGTAAACTCAATACCTAGGTCTCCCAATTATAAATGTTCTTGTGTCTCCTACATTATGTCAATGTACGTGCCTGACAAGGCAAGTGTTTATTTCATGGTTCTTTTGTCCAGAGATGGGGATGGAGATGGATATGGAGGGGGATGGAGAGAGAGTGAAGGGGAGAGGGAGGAGGAGGGGAGGGAAGAGAGATGGAGAAAAGGGAGGGAGGGATGGTTTGTGCTCACAATAGTCCATCTTGCCTGGGAGATTTATCAATTTCAAGAAAATGTCTAATGCAAGTATAAATTAAAACCCTGGGAGAAAGCTTGAAATGCAATTTGGACATTTAATATTTTGAGGAACTGTAAAGAGCAAACAAGTTGATATACATCAATTACACTTGGTGGCTTTGAATAGAGAATAGTTTCTGCATAATCATTTCTAAAATTGACAATTATTTCCTCTTCATTAAGGGACGTGGAAAATCAAATGATCAGGACACAGAGAGCATAATGAATAATTTACCTCAAGGACTGAACAACTTGGGCAGTAAGGTGAGTACTTAAAAGGCTGGAATCAGAGCTGAGTAAATTGACTACTTAAAGATTAAGAATAGTTATGAGGCATGGTTCTTCACTTAACTAACGCTTCAACTGCAGGTGTTCAAGGGAAGGAGAAGGGGAATGGAGAGATGGATATGGAGAGAGTGGGGGGGTGGAGAGATGGGATGGAGAGATGGCAGGATGGAGGAGATTGGAGATGGATATGGGAGGGTGGAGAGAGAGTGAAGGGGAGAGGGGAGGGAAGAGAGATGAAAAGAGAGAGGGGAGGATGTAGAAGGGAAAGGCAGAGAAGCAAAGGGAAGGAGAGAGAGAGAAAAAGTGAGGCAAAGGGAAATGAGAATTAAATAATAAAAGGAGGGGGAAGGGAAAATGAAAGAGGAAGAGAGAGATTCCAAGTCCATAAACTTAAGCCATTCTTGAGGTTTAATCGTTGATCTTTGTCACTTTTCTTTTTGTGGGACCTCATTATTCATAAATTGTCTGCTGCATTTCCCACATTCACTGTATATAAAGGACTTTGTGGTGAGTGCATAGGATTAACAGAGTGCATTCAAGTATTGCGGTGAAATGGAAGCAGCTGAGCTGATACAAGGTGATTAAAAGCTTGATGCATTTCCCTGTACAGGTGGAGATGGTGTTCTGGCTCCTTTCCATGCTGGCCACCCGTGACAAGGATGATATGTCACGGACGTTGCTCGCCATGTCCAGCTCCCAGGACAGTTGTGTCGCCATGCGCAAGTCCGGCTGCCTCCCTCTTCTGATTCAGCTCCTGCACGACAGTGAGCGAGACACGGGACCATCCAGGAATTCCGGTGGTGACAAGGAGGCTCGAGCCCGGGCCAGCGCCGCACTCCACAACATTGTGTACTCCCAGCCTGACGAGGGGCAGGCCAAGAGAGAAATGCGAGTCTTGCACGTGCTGGAGCAGGTGCGCTTGTACTGCGAGACCTGCTGGGAATGGCTGGACTCCAACAGACCAGGCAATGGCTCTGAATCTAACAACTGTAAGTATATAAAATATCAAACAGAGAGCAGAACAAGAACTTAACCATTCAATGAGATCACAGCTGATCTGACCGTGGACTTGGCTCCACTTACTCATTGATTCCCTGTAACCCTCAACTCCCTAACTATTGAAATGCAACTTGGTGATTAAATGGTCTTAAAAACACACAGTAAATGGTAGAGGAACTCAACTGGACTCACGGCGTCCATAGGAGGAATATATTATCAAAGTTTTGGGCCTAAGCCCTTCTTCAAGGTGTAGTGAACTTGGATTCACTAGGAGTGAACTGGGATTCACTAGGAGTGTCCTGTACTGACGACTGGTCCTGCCTCCCAGCTCCTCCCCCGGGGGCTTATATATAACTCTGGTTTCCCACCTAAACCCTGAACCCCTCTGAAGCCTGTTCATGAACCCTACCTGTTTTGTAAGCTAATAAAAGCATTAGTTCTTCCTCCAGTCGAGTATGAGCTTATATCTATGCTACACAAGGTACAAGCAAAAATCAGGCAGGTGTTGGAATTAAAGACTAGGGGGAGAGAAAGGGGGAAGAATGGGAGGGGAGGAGTCCAGACCAATGGACAAAAGATGTAAACTGGATATTTTGGTCTTATGGTTAATGGTGTTGCCTTTTTGCCTTTGCAGTGCCATTACCCATGGAACCTCAGATCTGCCAGGCAATGTGTGCAATAATGAAGCTGTCCTTTGATGAAGAGTACCGACGTGCGATGAACGAGCTTGGCAAGTTGCAACCATTACCTTTTCATTTCTTTCTCAGTTACTCCCTCTCTACTCTCTTTGAGATAAGGTGAAGGATCCACCTTGGTGATCTAGTTTCTATAGAACGTTTCAAAGGGGCTAACTCTTCGGAATGGAAAGCAAATAAATTAGAAGCCAATTACACAGTGAGCATGCTAAGCGTTCATTTGGGAACAGTGCAAAGAAATTTAACTCTTTAGATTATCTTTATCTGTAGAATAGATTCCCAGCTAGACCAGATGCAATTGTTTTGAACCTTTGACATCTAAGACACCCACTCTGGAGGATTTGAGTAGGGGGTGGTTACTTGGACAAACTATCCTGAGGATAGGAAGGATCAATTTTCTTTAGTAAGTGGACCAATATGTAATTGGGTTGGGCAAGGGGGACACAAATTTTCACTAATTGGTAAAAAGGGGTAGAGAAATGTAGAAGATCAGGGTGAAATGAAAACACATGACGTTGGAGAAACTCAGCAGATCAAATAATGTATGTAGCAAAGGTAAAAATATAGAACCGACGTTTTGGGCTAGAGCCCTTCATCCAGGTATGGAAAAGTGTCAGCAGGTGTCTCAGAACATAAGAGTAAGCGGGGGAGGGGTGGAGGTGATGGGTGTATAGGGGGGGGGAGGAGATAGCAGCAATCAAGGGGAGGAGGGATGGCTGGGTGGGTGGATGGAGGAGAACTGGAAAGGGGGGAAGGGGAAGAGGAGAGCAGAAGCCGGAAAATGTTAATACTATCTGTCTGGAGAATGCCCAGATGGAAAATCAGGTGTTGTTCCTCCAATCTGCGGGTGGTCTTGGTGGGACAGTACGTAAGGCCGAGGACAGACATGTGAGCATGGGAGTGTGACACAGAACAAATGGTGGCTACTGGGAAGTCTCTGTCGCTGTTGTGGATGGAGCAAAGGTGCTGAACGAAACAATCTCTCAGTCTGCGCCCAGTCTTTCCAAAGTAGGGAAGGCCACCAAGGGAGCACTGGATGCAGCAAATCAGTTCTGTGGATGCACAAGTGAAGTGTTGCTTCCCTTGAAAGGCCTGTTTGGGGCCCCGGACCGTGGTGAGTGGGTAGGTGTGGACACAAGTGGTGCACCTCCTGTGGCCACAGGGGAAGGTTCTGGCGGAGATTGGTGGGGAGGGATGAGTGCATGAGCGAGCCACAAAGGGAAAGAGCAGTCCTATGGAAGGCAGAGACAGGAGGAGAGGGGAAGATGTGTCTGGTAGTGGGATCCTGATGTAAATGCCGGACATTTCGGAGGATGAAGTAGTGGGTATATTTTTACCTTTGCTATATAAAGGACACTCTTTGACCTACTGAGTTTCTCCAGCATTGTGTCTTGACTTCAACCATGATGTCTACAATCTTCATGTTTTACTAAAGAATAAAGGTGATCTGAAACTCACTTTTTAAGATTTTTTTTATTGTCATGTAATAAAATTGAAAAAGTGATATTACACAAACTTTGCTTTAGCCCTCTGTAGGGCAGACAAAGATTCGATTAGCAAAAATTGCCCACAACCCCTTTACAGTCAGGGAAAGGGAAACAAGAGATAGTCGTCCCAGAGACATTGAGTGTCCATGGATTTGCCATCAGTGCTTCCACAGCGTCCGCAGCCACACAGCCTTCAGTCCTAAGCATCGATGACCCAAGCTCTAGGTCCAAATCTCTGACACCATCGGGTAGCCTCCAGCACCCTTGGCACCCTCTCACATGCTGGTCCCGATACCTTGAACCCCTTCACCCAGTCTCCAGCAATCCACAGCCTGGTGCAAGTCCCGTGTCCACACTCACCTGCAGCTTGCCTGGGTTCCTTGCCTCGAGTCACACCAACAGCCTGCCGCCGTCAACCTCAGAGCCCTTTGCTGGTCCACTGCCATGGTCACTGTCCTGTAGGTTGTCTCCTCTGCTTCTCTTTCTTAAACAGAGGGTGGTCTCCCTGCTTTCTGGTGCCCTTTGCCAGTCCTCTGCTTCCCCTGAGTTTGCAACCCCTCGAGGATCTAGCAGGTTCTGGATTGGTATCATAATTAGTTGAAAATAATCATTGTTTAATCAACAGTTAAATTTAACATAGAGCAAGGAGAGCAGATAAAAGGCTGAGATGTCTTTTAGCCATTTATTTATTTCTCCTTGGATACAGGAGGTTTGCAGGCGGTAGCAGAGCTACTTCAAGTTGACTGCGACATGTATGGAGCCACCAGTGACCCTCTGAATTCAGCCCTACGTCGGTACGCAGGGATGGCCCTGACCAACCTCACCTTTGGAGATGTGGTCAACAAGGTGTGTACCTTGTCCAGGTATACCAGCTGACAATGTACTGGCCAAGATGAAAAGGGAAGGATTTGTTAGGCAAGCTTTGGTACAAGGATCACAGGTGCCGCTCCACCCATACTCTCTATGAGTGGGAAATTGGGGAGGGGTGGTTGGGAAAGAAGTAGCCTGCTCTCAGATAGAATGAGCTAAAGCTCTTTTCCATTACAAACAGAACACGTGTTCATTTGGTCACCTGGTCTCCTTATTCTGTATGCAATTTTGGTGAGTTTTTCACAACCTTTTCTGTTTTTATTTCGGATTTTCAAAATCTTTTATTTGTTGGTTAAATTACTGCACAAGCAGTTCAAGATAATCCTGATAGGAATGTCCTGTTCCTATCACTGAAGCCATGATGGTTAAATCCATTTAATAAAATTAAATTGAATGAAGAATTGATATCAATAACCATGAAACCACTGGATTGTCATAAATATACAAGAGTGAATATTTTAAAGAGTATCAAATCAACTTTTCTCATCTTGTGAGATGTCAGGTTGACAGCAAAGGAGTAGATTTTAACTAATATTTGGAAGCCTTTCAGCTCAAGGCTAGTCGTGAACGAGTATTCATTCACCTTTCCAGCAAATGAATGAATTTAAAAAAAAATCCAGTGTGTTTATCATGGAGGTTGAGGCTTTCTGGGGAAGTTCTCAGTGCGGTTCATATTTTTTGGAGGGGGGGGGGTTCCTTTTTTTAAAAAAAATACAATGTCATCTTAGAGATTAATTTAAAAAAATACGAATCAGATACTATCAACTTTATGTAAGCTAATTTAATTAACAGGATATTTTCTTCAAAGATCTTTCAATTTTGAGTGGATTTGTGTGTGACAGGACAATTTGTCTTAACCAATCTGTTGAGGCATAATAATTAAATTCCATTTATTCTAAATAATTGATGATCTAAACTAAGCTCATCTGTTTAGTGAAACATAATCTTTTAGGTCAAGGGCAAACTATTTTCTTCCAGAACAGCTAATGATTCGTAACATACACACAAACACTTGTCAAGAGGGAACAGTTGATCTGAACAGTAATTAGGCTTCCCCCTTTGCTTTCCCTTTTTATTCCCAGCTTCTTGAACAAATTGACACTGCCTGATATTTTGACCTTGAATTGGGCACCTAAGTGATCATACACCTCATGAATACCAACTAACTAAGCATTCTGGGCTAGTCCCATTTGCCTGAATTTAGTCCATATCTTAAGCCCATGATATCCATATATCTGCCTTCTAAATGCTGTTATGGTCCCCACTTCTGGAACCATAATGGACTATAAAAGAGCCATTTGCGGGTATAAATTCTCGAACAGCCCATTCGTCTTGGTCAGAAAAATCTTGAAACAGAGTATGTTTGCTTGATAAATAAAATGTGCTTTCTTATTAAGTGTTCAGATTCTGGTTTCCTTTTGCAGGCTACCTTGTGCTCCAGGAAAGGCTGCATGCAGAGTATCGTGGCGCAGTTAGAATCTGAAAGTGAAGACATACATCAGGTTAGATATGAATCATTTAGTTCGATAGCCTAGGATAAGATACTGCAATGGTCTTAACCGCACATACAAAAACCTTTCATTCATACATGATATAATTATCAGAGAGTTGCAGACTGACACACCCTACCATCTACCACATCCACCTCTACTAATCTTGTTTCTAATCTTTAATCTAGCTCCTTACCCTCTTTGCCTTGAAAATCCAAGTGCAAAAAAAATATAATATCAATACTAGTTTCCCACCATTTGGACTTGGACATTTCCTTTGATGGCACACAAAACTGTAAACTGCATACAAACTGGGAAAAAGGGTTCGTATCTTCGACTGCGCCCCGTTCTCGCTGTTGAGGTTCGGTGTTTGAGCAGCTTGGATTTAATAATAATTTTGGATTTTTAAACATCCTCGCAGACAGGTTGCATTTCCTTTCAGCTGTTTCCTTTTAGGCTATGCTGCTCTGCACATCCAGACATGTGAATGTTGCATGATTAGTTGGATCATCAATAATTTTCTGGTCGCTGGGCTAGTCATTCACAACAAGGGTTGTGATTGATCATATCTATTTGTGGGGTTTTGGAAATGTAAAACTGGAAATGGGAGTTTCTTTTGCGGAGCAAAAGAGATGAAATGTATAACACTAACACCTAAAGGATCTCGGTAAAATCTGCTGCCCAAATACCCCAATTAACATACAACCGAGCACATTGGAAAGATGGGAGGAAGCCAGAGGAAACCCATGAAGACATAGGGAGAATGACAAACCTGTCTAGTAAAAACACAAAGCTGGAGAAAATCAGCAGGTCAAACAGTGTCATTTATATAGCAAACATAAAGATAATTAACTGACATTTTGGGCTTGAGCCCTTCATCAAGGTGTGAAAAATTGTTTGCAAGCAAGGGGAGAAGGGAAGGCTGGGTGAATAGAAAGGGAAGGGGGTAGAGAGTTGAGGGTAAGAAGACAGGGGGAAAGGAAAGGAAGGGTAAAGGAGAACAGATTAGGAGAAACTGGAGAAGTCGATGTTAATATCATCCAGCTGGAGAGAGCCCAGATGAAAAATCAGGTGCTGTTCCTCCAATTTATGGGTGGTCTTGGTGGGATAGTACACGAGGCCATGAACAGACACGTGAGTATGAGTGGGATGCAGAACTGAAAAGGTTGGCCTCTGGGAGGTCCCTGTCACTGGTGCGGACCAAGCTCAGCGAAGTGATTAGCCAGTCTTCACCCAGTTTCTTCGATGTAGAGAATGCCACAAAGGGAGCACTGGATGCAGTAAAATAAAACATGCGGATATGCATTTGAAAGGTGAGGGAGGAGTTGCGCAAGTGTGGCACCTCCTACGGCCCGGGTGGCATTAACATCGACTTCTCTGCTCTTCTTTTTCCCTGTTTTCTTTCTCTCAACTCTCCATCCCTCTCTATTCACTGAGCTATCCTTCCTCCCCCTTCTTGCTGCCGTGCCCTCCCTCCCTTCTTTATCTATTACTTCTTGCCTTTGAGACCATGCTCTTCCCCCACACCTCCTCTCTCCCCCCCCCCACCCATTACTTTTTCTGACATTTTTCTATATCTTGATGAAGGTCTCAACCCTGAAACATTGGTTCTGTATCTTTATCTTTGCTATATAAAGTACACTGTTTGACCTGCTGAGTTTCTCCAGCATAGTGTTTTTACTTTAACCACAATGTCTGCAGTCTTTCATGTTTTACTTCAGGGCCTGTATATTTCCTGTCAAAAGCTAATGCAGATTTGACCACTGGGAAGGTCAGTGCTTAAAGAACCTGATAACAGCCATGATATGGAGAGTGAGGGGAAATGTAGGGGAGAGGGAGATCTCCTGTGTGCCTGAGCACTGCCTCATGTCCATTTGACCTGGTCAGCTCTTAGCTTGTGCCAAGCAGCTGTGAAGTGGTGCTTGGCCAATGAACTAGTGATTGCAGATGGCAGTTAAGGCTGTGATCAGGAATTAGTTTGCTTAAAGCTGACCATTGGAATATCAGGCTGTCAGAATCAGGTATCAGTGTCACAGTGCAGAGTTTTTAATTTTAGATCCCTGCACTAGTTCCTAAGGATATGAATAGTGAAGGTTGCAGGCACGTCTGCTCCACATTTTGCCAGCAGTGGAAGAACCATGTGACTTGTGATGTCATCACTGAAGTTGGGCAAAAGTTAAGTGAATAAAACATATTTAGTGCCATAGCATGGACATGATTTCACCCAAAAATAAATGCGAGCAATCAACACTAGATAAAACTTTAAATCTTTAATTGTATAAATGGGTCTAATTTCCAAGATATGAATTGTAGTTAGAATGATCTTAAAATGTTGCTATTATTGGAATCAGCCATTTTAAAAATAAATCTTTAGGAACACATTTAGTTTTACACATTTGCCTTTATCTGCAGTAGAAATCAGCATTAAGAACTGTGTTATTTATACATTAAATCATTATTGAGTAAGCTTATGTTAGATAGACATGTGTCACCCTGATATTCTAACCA
Organism: Narcine bancroftii; assembly: GCF_036971445.1. Taxonomy (NCBI): domain Eukaryota; kingdom Metazoa; phylum Chordata; class Chondrichthyes; order Torpediniformes; family Narcinidae; genus Narcine; species Narcine bancroftii. The sequence continues at coordinate 269,991,270 of NC_091471.1, forward strand.
AAGTTGAACATTAGTTAGTCTGAGGTTCAAACAAGCAGCAAATTAATTTGCAATTTTGAGGGTAATTTGTCAGGCTCCACTTTACTGGATATGCTTTTGCTTAACGTGTGACCTCCACATCACTCTCCAGGTTGTGGCGAGTATTCTGAGGAACCTTTCGTGGAGAGCAGATGTCAATAGCAAGAGGATCTTGCGGGAAGTAGCAAGCGTCAGTGCACTGATGCAGTGTGCTCTAAAAGCTAAAAAGGTAGGTTCTCAATTAACGATCTCATCATTCATTGGTGGCCTGAGACTCCAGGAAAGATAATGTTGGGAAGAGGTGTCCTTCCCACCACTGTGAAGAGCAGAGAGGATCCATTTCATGGGAGTGAGATTTCACAAAGAATGATTTTGTCTTCATGATTTAGATACACAGTTAGATTTTACTTTCATTTACACCTCATTAAATTTGTCAATTTTAGATGACCAACCTTTCCAGTTTCTTTGTGAACAGACAAGTTCTCATGAAAAATTAGTAACCCAAGACTTTAATTGTTTCTTCTCCAAACAGCAATCAGTTTTTAATTCAGATTTCCAGCATCGAAGGGCTTTTCTTTCTCCAATGTCTATTTTACATTTTCAGTATTTTTCTTTCACTCTTTTCTCTCCTTTTTCTATCTCCTTCAGGGAGACAGATTAATAACAAACCATCATCTGCCTTTTTAACCAGATGGCAGTAACATTGACCTCCTGGTTTCCATTAGCCCTCTCCCCTTCTCCTACCCTTATGTCTTCATTTCTCCAGTTCTTTTTCCCTCTCCCATCCTCCAGCTCTACATTCACAAAGCTGACCCTCCCCCAATCAATTCTTACTGTTCTTCTCCTGTCCTCCTCATCATTCAGGAGCCTTGCTGTTGGGCATGGGCAATCATGTCTTTCCATCCATCACGATCTCTAACCCTCCAAATTGTAGTTGTTGCCTCCCCTGTTCTACTTCAGTGAAGACTTCATCTTTGAGCTGAGACCTTAGTCAATATTGAGTTCATGATTATACAAAGGAAAAATACTGAGGTGGTTTCCAGTTGCTGCCTTCAATTTAATTGTCCACACTGGACGGGTAACCCTGGCCATTGATCAGCAGATTCATCTGCCCAGCTTTCAAGTTTTACAACTATAAATTACATTTTGTAGAATCTGCTTGGAAAAACCATCTACCATCTGCAATCCTTGCCCAAGGGAGGCCTGTAGGCTTTCGGTCAGAAGGAGTGCCTCACACCTCCTTTTGCTGAGCAATTGCTCAGTTCTCTTGTTCATGTCCAATTATGTTGGCGTGTGCTCCTCCCCCTGCCCTTTCTTCCCTGCTTCCCCAACCTTTTTATTCAGGCTCCTGCTTTTCGCACATACCTTGAAGAAGGGCTCAGGCCCAATACGTTGATTATATATCTTTACCTCTTATGGATTCTCCATGAACTGCTGAGTTCCTCCAGCAATTTTGTGTTTTTTTTTTCCCCCACAATCACTGCATCTGCAGACTTGTGTATTTCACATCAGCTTCTCCCAGCTGATGAATTCCATTTGTTGTCTCCAACCCTTCCCTTCTCTGCAATTAAAACATGTTTGATTGACAATTTTTCTCCATTATGATGAAAGGCCATTGATCTGAAACACTAATTCTATGTCTTTTTCCACAGATGCTGCCTGACCTACTGATTATTTGCAGCAATTTCTGATTTTAATTCTGACTTCCAACATGTTGAGTTTTTTTCCCCCCTTTACAACTAAAATTCACTCACTCAATTATTCTTCGACATAACCCAAGAAGTTCTATAACTTGTTATCTAGAAGTCTCCCATTTTAGCCTCACTTTTTGTCAGAGTGAAACTAATATGAGAAACTTCTAACATAAAGAAGGATATAAAATGAGTATTCTTGATGAAGGACTCAAGCCCGAAACATTGGTTATGTATCTTTATCTTTGCTAAATAAAGTACCCTGTTTCACCTGCTTTGGGTTTTTATATAAAATGAATCATTTATTTCCATACTGTGAAATATTTTCTTTGGAAATCCTTCTGAGGGTAAAAAATTGATCTGGGCATATGTATAACAGCAACATTGTTCACAATCTAAAACAAATGTGTTTTATTTACTGCTTTATTTTTATACTCGTATTTATTGTTGAATTGCAATGCTTCCACGAGTTTGACAGCAGGTGATTTTGCCAAATACTTTTAATTTCATCTAGTTGAATCAGCCTAGAGATGCAAAGCTGAGGTTGCAATCCATTAGCGAGCATGTGTAATTACAGTGGGGTTCATTCACATTGACATTAAATGTGGACTTTAATTTTATAATGGAAATTGTTAATTCTTGAACAAAATTTAGTGACAAGTGACATAGACACGAAACTGCTTTAATACATTCTGGTGTGAATGGTGGTAATTTGACCCCTTTCATCCAACTCCAGGGTGGCGCTCTATTTTTAGCAAGCATACTGTAAGGAATGGAGGACTCAGACACTTTTGTTTCCCCAGGACACTTTTATTGCACACAAGCTTGGTGGAAGGTCCATCACCCCGGTAGAGGATCTAGGAACTCTCTAAACTGCAAAGACAGGGGTTTAAGTTCTCCAAAGCTATCTGGCATTAACCAATCTCAAAACAGTCACCTTGTTGGCAGCAAGCATGATCCTATCAGCATTAACCTATGCTATGTGGACCTATGTCCCCCTCCCCTCGGATATTTTTAGTTTTAATTTCCCTAATTCCTGGAAATCCATCAAGTCCAGTTGTGGTGGTTTCCAAGCACTGCACATTCCAGAGCCTCTTGCTGTCCTTGGTCAGGGCTAATGAAATTTCAGATTGCTGTCATTGCCAGGCAGCACACATCATAGGCCCCCTTCACTGTCCATTAATTATTTGCAAATGTCCCAGCATTAGCATTTACCAAGTTGTATTTATGTCTTAATATTTTGGTTAATTAATGTGTTAATATATTTGACATATTAATCAACAACATTCTAAACCAGAAAAACCCTTACTTCCACATTGGGAAGATAACGTAGCATGGGGACTATGTTGCCTGGTCTGAAGCAAATCAATAATTACTAGAAGTCTTGGCGTTTAATGTGCTAATATAGTATGCAGTTGCAATGCAAAATAAACTGTTATATTGCAAATGAGTAAAATTTAATCGGATTGAGGCTGCATTTCCATTCTACCTCAAGAACCAAAGCAGCATTCTGGGCTTTGAAGCAGTTCTGTTCTGTTCGACGTTTAAAGTTGCACAAGGTTGATTTTAAACTTGGTATAAACTGTTGGATTAAGGAAATTCTTTACAATTGTCACATCGTATGGATTAAATAGGATAGTAAATTAGATTTAGAATCTTTAAATCTAAAGCAGTGGTTCTCAATCTTTTCTTTCCACCCACATATCACTTTAACTAATCCCTATGCCATTAGGTGCACTGTGATTAGAAAGGGAAGGTTGAGAATCACTGCTCTAGACCCAAATGTCACTGAAATATTTTGCTTGACAAAAATGGTCATTGGTCCATTTCCTTTAGAGTTTTGAAACTGTGCACATAACAATTCAATTAGGTATGATTAAAACAGTGGTTTTCAAACTTTTTCTTTCCACCCACATTCCAGCTTAAGCCATCCCTTGCTAATCACAGAGCACCTATGCCACAGTTTGAATTGAACATAATGGTAAATACATGAATAAGAAAATGTGGAAAAATAAACTCATGGCTATTATCAGGAGAAAGTTCACATGAGAAATTAATGTTTGAGAAGTCCAGGAAGCATAATAAAGAGAGGATCTTAGATTTTTCCAGAAATATTTTGGGTGGTATGACAATGGAACAGGATGTTTGAGCTATGGAGAGTTGAATGTCAGTGTATTCTATGATCTTTTGAATTCACATTTTGAATGTTGTGTTTCTCTCAAGGAATCCACACTCAAGAGCTTGCTGAGTGCCCTTTGGAATCTGTCAGCTCACAGCACAGAGAATAAAATAGCAATCTGTTCTGTGGAAGGGGCACTGATCTTCCTCGTGGGTACCCTGACCTATAAATGTCAGAGCAACTCACTTGCCATTATCGAGAGCGGTGGGGGCATTCTGCGAAATGTTTCCAGTCTCATTGCAACGAATGAAGAGTACAGGTAAAATCTTGTTAAACATGGAAATCAAGGCTTTGTGCATCAATTACTCACGCTGTCTGAATAGGTTGACCACATTCTCATCTCTGAGTCAGAGGCTTGTGAGTTCAAGCTGCCTTCCAGCACAACCATTTTGGCTATACAATCTTATACAATCCTGTGCTGTACCTGAGGTCCTATATTTGAATAGTTTATGAGATAGGGACCCTTTGTCCACTCTTCTGAAGAGCAGCAAGGGTCTTATCTACTATTAGATTGGATAACTAAGATCTTTCTTTCTTCCTGAACGGGTTTGGTGTATTTTATGGATTTTGAGCTGCTGATTATAAAAATCACCTTAAAATTTTCCTATGATGTATCATTTGTTAGATGTTACCAATTTTGGGGATTTTCTATCATATTTTAAGTCTACTAGTATATTGCCCACAAAGCAAGCAGTTTTGGTTAGTCCAGGAATGCTTGATCATGCACTCAGGTGTAGATGCTATGCAAATGTTATCTTAGGCTTGGACGTGCTTAGTCATGATAGATGAACTCAGGCTATAAAAGCAGCTCACATATACAGATACTGTGCATTACATTAACCTAGATTGAATGCATGTTGATACACATGTTCTTCAGGCAATAGCACAGTGAGTGTTCTTAACAATAGCATTTATTGTCACCAGGAAGATTCAATGCAGCAGAAATGTCTCGGTAACGTTGCAACAGCTGCAATACGTTCTGTTATGTTTGTGGCAAGTATTTGCTTAAGGCTCAAAGACGGAGCATGACTGTACTTCTTAATGAAGCCAATGAGCTCTATTTCGGTTATTAAATTGGTGACCAAGACAAACCTTGGGCTCCTCACATTTGTGTATTACCTGAGAGTTTGGCTTAGAGGTACATGATGCGATTAAACGTGTTAAATTCAATAAACATTCATGTAATGTTTCTCCAACTTCCTACATGATGCAGCAAATCTGAAATTATCTTTGTGTTCAGTTTGAAAATGATAATCCTTTTTCCCAAGAAGCAAACCTTTTGGGGGGGAAAAATATTATCCAGTGTTATCCTTGCCAACATAAATCTCTCAATAATACAGAATCAAATGCAAGTCGTTATTACATCACTGATCATTTGGGTTTACCACATTTAAAAAGTACCATTTTTATGCACTTTGACCCACTAGGTCAGCATCAGTGAACAGAATTTTAAAGATTTTCTGCAATGGATTGTTCTAGCAATATAATATTTCTAAACATAAATACTTTCACTTTTTTTTACTATTTTACCATTCTATCTGTTTAATGGGCTGATTTATCTTTTATAGGCAAATTCTACGTGACTACAACTGCCTGCAGACCCTCCTACAACATCTGAAGTCCCACAGTTTGACTATTGTCAGCAATGCTTGTGGAACCTTGTGGAACCTTTCAGCTCGAAACCTGAAGGACCAGGAACTACTATGGGACCTGGGGGCAGTCAGCATGCTGAGGAACCTAATCCATTCCAAACACAAGATGATAGCGATGGGAAGTGCCGCAGCCCTGAGGAATCTATTGACTAACCGCCCAGCAAAATACAAGGATGCTGCCATGATATCCCCAGGTTCTTGCATGCCCTCTCTGTACATGAGGAAGCAGAAAGCCTTAGAGGCAGAGCTAGATGCCAAGCATTTAACAGAAACTTTTGAAGGCATTGAGAAACTTAGCCCTAAGCATTCCAACATCAACAAGCCCCTTAGGCACATTGAAAGTCTGGTCAAGGATTATGCTTCAGATTCTGGATGTTTTGATGATGACGAGGGTCCCAATGTATCTACTGGACTAGAAACTGGGGGTTTGTCCATGCTGTCCATGTATCTGAACTCTTCCTTCCTTCAAGGGCAGGGCTTGCCCCGGTGCCGTAGTACTGGTAGATGCTCAGAGTCAGAAAGAGATCTTGACGGGAAACAAATGGATGTTCAAAAGTTCAATCCTGCCACTGACAATGTGTCAATTGCTGCAGAGAGACTGGTCAACCAAATATCCACCACTGTGGCCAGAATTGACAAAATAGTGGAGGACATGTCGAACATGCACACATCCTCAGAAGACAGCTTTAGTCTTAGTTCTGAAGACCAGTGTATTGACTGGCAGTCTGCATTAGATGACCTGAATGAATCCAGGACAAAGTCTTCATCACCCCGTCATCTTGCAGATGCTGTTAATTCAGGCAAACGTGAAATTCGTGCAAAAGGGCAAGGCATCTTGGGTGCAAGAACAGATTATACCAACTTGTCAAGTGATAGTCTAGAGTGTGCTAACAGTACAGGAGAACATGACACAAAAAGTCAAATGAGTTCTTGTAAGATATCCTCGAGTACAGAACAAAAGGATGAGTTTTCTATATATCAGAAAAGACCAACTAATTTGGACCTAAGGGAAAGAGGGAACCATCAGATGGATAGAAAAGATTCAGATGGACAACCAAGTTCCAGTGGTTCCAAAGCCTCATGGAATGATGCCTGGGGGATGAGAAAAACTGATGAGATCATAAGTAAGAGACAATTTTCACCCCTTTATGAAAGGACCCACATGCATTCAGTCACAACAAGAAGCAGTCCTAGCCCAAGCCCAGGAAATTCCCTGACTCCTCAGAGTTTGACAAATAGAAAGCAAGCATGGATCCATTCCGGACTTTCACAGAGTACGAGAGATTTGAGTCAAGGCCTCTCCAGCACATCTGCTTGCACACCAATCTCCAACGACCAGGAAACTTTACAAACCTACTGTGTGGAAGACACACCGATTTGCTTTTCACGTTGTAGCTCGTTATCATCTCTCTCATCTGCTGAAAATGCCATGGATGTGCAAATTGGGAGTGAAAATGACATTGACAGCGATTCCTCCCTGGAAATTATTGGTGTAGAGAAAGAATCACCGCTGAATGTCGAAAAGTCCACAAGCGATGAGTCTATGGCTGCAGAAGAGGTGCAACTTAAATCCAGTGATCACTCATTTAGCAGTACATCCCAACCCATCGAAATACCCTGCCCAAAGCATGAAAAGTTTTTGATAAAGAAAAGATCGGCTTCCAGAAATATGGATTCCAGTCCGTCGAGTCCATCAGACAATTACTTGCAAGAAACGCCACTGGTTTTAAGTAGGTGCAGTTCCGTCAGCTCACTTGGAAGCTTTGAAAGTCCATCGATAGTCAGTTCCATTCAAAGTGACCCTTGCAGTGAAATGGTAAGCGGTACCATCAGCCCCAGTGATCTACCAGACAGCCCTGGACAAACCATGCCTCCCAGTAGAAGTAAAACCCCGTTGCTGGACCAATTGGAAAAAGATGCCAGTCAAACCAATAGTCAATGGGACAGTGAGGCGAAGAAGCTCATGGACATGAACGAATTCAAGGAACGTTTCCAACTTCCTCCAGACATTGACACAATGCTGTATTTCACTCTGGAGAAACCAAACGAAAACTTCTCGTGTGCTTCAAGTCTGAGTGCACTCACTCTTCACGAACCGTACATTCAGAAGGACATTGAACTGAAATTGATGCCCCTTCTTCAAGAAAAAAGCTGCTTCAACTGCCTCGCACAAGAAAAGAGAGAAGACGTCAGAGAGGAAAGGAATGCGGATGGAATGGAAAAAGCTGATAAGCTGGACAGCATCCTGGAAAACTCTGACGACGATATTGAAATTCTGAAAGAATGCATCAACTCCGCGATGCCAACCAAGTTTAGAAAAGTCAAAACCTCACTCATTTCGGGCTTGTCCACGCAAGTGCTGCAATCCAAGAAGTCACTTCAGCTGCCGCTGTACATGCTATTGCCTGCTCATTCTCAGTTAGAACCAGCTGGCCACAGCGCTTCCAAAAATGAGGATTCCTCATATTCCGATTCTGTGGAAGGGACTCCGGTCAACTTTTCCAGCTCGGCCTCTGTCAGTGACGAGACCCTGGAGTATCCACCAAGAGATTCACCCAGTGTGGCTAAAGTCAGGCCTGAAATAACTGAAAGAAGGGAACTAATTCCCGCAGAAGGTCGGAACACCGATGATCTAGAAGTACCAATATCTATTAGAATGCACGAGAAAAGCCTTGATTGTGGGAATAAATACAACTTAAATATAAATGAAGCGTGTCCCCAATCCAGTTCAGTTTCGAGAGGTCAATCGCATTTGCTTAATAATGTCATCCAAAGGGAGGTTCAAAGAAATCAGAACTCTTTACCTCTGCAGCAATGTCAAAACCACAGCATTCCAGGATTCCAGTCCGGATTAACTGCAAATGCTTTAAGAAAGGAACAAACCGCACCCAGACACCTGGTGAAATTGGATAAAAAGAAAGGTGACTGTAAAAGAGCAGAAGAAGGTGAACAGAGAACGGAAGTTTCTGGTGGAGAATATATTCACGGAAGCTATGCCTTTCAGTCCATGCGCCACACTACACCTACTGAAGAAGCTGTATATTGTTTTTATGAAAATGACTCTTTAGATAGGCTGGGCGTCACTAAAGATACAGTTAACCAGAAAGTTAGCGTTAAAAATGACTTTGAGGAAAAGGTCATCAACCAAAACGCAGAAGAAAGATATGAACCAAACCACAACCACATGACAACTATGAAGTTCAAAAGCTCTGGTGGGATCAGCAAGACTGAACAATCATTGATTGTAGATGAAAGTCCACTTTGCTTCTCCCTTAGTTCATCGCTGAGCTCTCTCAGCGATGTAGAGCTGGAAGGCTTTCAAACAAAGACACGGAAAGCATTTGTAAAATCAAGGAAAAAATCTCAAAATTCTACTGCTGCTTCCAAGTCTTTCAACAATGGGTACGCATCCATGCCCACAACAAGGGACAGTTCCCCAAGTTCTTTGAGTTATGATTCAGAAGATGATCTCCTGCAGAAATGCATCAGCTCAGCGATGCCAAAGAAAAGGAAACATTCTTCAAAGCAAAAGTCTGAGAAATCTACAAAGCAAAGCCAAAAAGGTAATGGGCAAATGTATGCTGGCATGAACGGCGCTTGGGATTTGCATCGGAGAGACAATGCAAACAGAGACCTTAGTGGCTCACTCTCAGACCTAACATCTCCTGACTTGGAAAGTTTTGAGTGGAAAGCAATTCAAGAAGGTGCTAACTCTATAGTCACCAGCCTGCATCAGGCAGCAGCCTGTCTTTCAAGGGAACCCTCCTCAGAATCAGACTCCATTTTATCATTTGTATCAGGTTTGTCCATTGGATCAACACTTCATTTTACACTCGAGCGGAAGGACAAAAAAAGGACTCAGACAGAGCAAACTCGTGATTTAGAGGGTGCAGAGTCTGCTGCTAAGGAACAGAAGAAACAGACTGAACACAAGGCAACTGCAGCTAAATCCTCCATCACCAACAGAGGTTCAAACATACCTAAGCAACCATCCCGGGCAGTGAGTTTACCAGTGATCTTTAGAGGAAGGACTGTGATCTACATGCCTGATATGTGGAAAAAGTCCAGCAATACCAGCCTTCCTTCAAAGAAATCAACATTGAAGAATAATGCTTTGAGCAAAACTCCTAATCAGACTTTGAGATCTCGTAGCTTGCACCGACCTGGACAAACCACAGAGAAAGTTGACAGTTCATTACCAAAAAGAAGCGCAACTCCACCTGCAAGAATAGCAAGAGGTTCTTCTAGGGGATCATCAAGGAATTCCACACCATCCAGACAGCCTCAAAGGACTTTAACCACATCCATACAGCCTAATAAACAGGTAACACCACAGGTAACAAAACCCAACATCAATAAAGTTGACCAGAAGCCAAGACCTCAAGTCACTTCCTTGCCTTCAACTCTGAATATCAGATCGCCTGCATCAGGGAAAGTCACTCGTCGGTCACTGGTCCAACCATCAAATAGTCAGGTACCAACCAAGCAAATAACTCCAGCAAAGAAGCTGCCAACCTTTCAAAGGAATGATTCTGCAGCAATGAGTAAGAATCAGGAATCTAAGAAGGCCATGCCACCAAACAGGCTGGACCTGGTGAGGATGTCATCAGCAAAGTCAAGTGGCAGTGAATCAGACAAATCCAATTTTGTGCGGCAGCTGACGTTCATCAAGGAGTCCCCGGGCCTCCTAAAGAGGCAGAAGTCTGAAGCTTCTTCATCAGAGTCGGTCTCATCTTTGTCTCAATCTGCATCGCCAAGGAGAAGCAAGTCAGATTTTCAGGCAGTTCTCTTGCGTACTTCTCAGCGTCAAGGGCTAAAGGTTGCCAGACCAGCTTCTAATGTGAACGCAAGTCCACGCGAGGTCACGTGCAAAGAATTACCACTCCGAAATGAGAAGCTATCAAGGAGGCCAAGCTCAGAAAGCCCGTCGAGGCTCCCTGTGAAAAACAGTACTGCCTGGAAACAGGAGCATTTTAAACGGTATTCATCTTCCCCTCATATAAATGTTTTGCAGAGGGCTGCAAGCCCATCTTCCATTCGTTCAGCATCATCAGAATCTAGCGAGAAGTCAAAGAGTGAAGAGGACCATCGAGGGACTGAAATACCTGCAAAACAAAATGAACAACTAAAGAAAAACCAGCCAGGTTTAAAGGGAACATGGCGAAGAATCAAAGACGAAGACATTCCATATTTTCTCAGCAACTCTCTCCCACCTTCAGCAATGGCACTGGTAAATAAATCAGGATCTGAGCAACTGCCAAGTAAAATGGGAGTTGTGGAAGCAAAGACGAGTGATGCTTTTGTGCAGACTGAAGACTTTCCCATTACAAAAACAAATTCAAGCACATCGCCCACATTGGACCTAATCCCTCACCTTCCACAGGCTATTCCCAGGAACACCAGGAGCAGGCCATTTATTGGGAAAAACTTAGAGACTATATATGGTTTCCGTTCAGTTGAACAGGAACCTGAAGCAGTGTTACTCACGAGGAACAATTTAACCAGTACATCAGAGACTGAGAGTCACATTACAGCCCCAGGTCACATGCACTTCAATTCCAGTAGACATGGTTCTCCAAGCAGAGCTGCTCGAGTAACTCCTTTCAACTATATTCCCAGCCCTAAGACAATAAAATCGGACAGTGGATCTCTCCAGCCACCTCATATTCGAGCACCTATTATTAACGAAAAAACAGTGGCTAACGTGCAAAGCTGAATGCCAAATCGAACAATGGCTTAAGTACTTGATTGCTTCACAGATTTAACTTTGAGTGATAACCCCCATGAATGGTGCATTCATAACTATACACCAAGCACAGCTTTAATTGAGGTACAAATGCATGCATCATATACTTTCGTTTTACCATCACCCATCTTATTATGGAGTATTAATCGACTAAAAGACGTTAAAAGGTGAAGTACCTCTAACTGTGAAATTATCTACAATATCAGTACTCATTAATATTTAGTTGAGTGCAACAAATGATGCTACACAGCAACAAGTGATTTATTTACACCTGTGGACATATGAAAACACATTGATCCATTGATGCAATGCAAAACTTGGATTTCAGCTTAAGCTGGTCTCTGAAAATATTAGTTAGTTAGGTGGCTAATACACTTGATTAATCAGAGATGCTGAGGAGTTCTTGACCGAGTTCCCTCAGGAACAAATATAGTTATATATATATAAATATAAAGCTAATGATATTTCTAACTGTCCAATAATTGTTGCAGATTCAAAGAATATTTCAACATATTGGCAATTTTTTGGAGGACCAATGTATCTATGATGTATTGTCAATTATGATCAAAGTTACCCATAAAAGAAACTAATGCTGCCAAATGCATCTGAACAATGATTATTGGAGAACTGGTGTTTCCCAGCGGCCCCAGTTTGGTAGGAAGAGGAAAATGAGATTGATTTTAGTGGAGCCCTATCACTTACCTCCTATTGTACAACTGGCTAGCATACTTGTACACGACCAACAGGCCAAGAACAAAGATTGAAACGCTTTCATTAATAATTCATTGCTTGTGCACAATTAACAGACAATAAAATAAATACAAAGTGAAGAACGTACTGAGAATATTTGGTGCACTCAATCCATCGACACAACACAAGTACAGAATTTAAAATGGACCCTATCAGTTTTCATCCATGACCATTGAGATTTTTTTTAAAAAGCAAAAATTACTTTAGAATTTTATCAGTTTCTAGTTTTTCTTTCCTTTCATGTCCAATGTTACAAAGTTGGAAGAGTAGTTTATATCACCGTGAATGAGCTATTCAGGACGGTATATATATATATATATATGTATGCAGCAAATATACTTGCATGCTCAAATGAAACAGGGATGCAAAGTTTTTAGTTTGATCCATAGAGCAGTTTCAGTCTATAGATGCATTTAAATAAGTTCAAGGAGTTGAGAAAGACTGAACCGAGAGACTGGAACTGCAGTGGTATCCTCTCGCATTTTGAATTTCATGGAATTTAGGCCAATTCCTTCACCTGCAGATGGAAGGGTTCACAACATATAATGCTTGAAATTAGTTGTAACTGCCACACACAAAAAAATTCTTCAAAAGAGACCAAGAAAGCTGCTGGAATGGGAAATAACTTCACGTAGGCACAGTGCCAGGTTCTAAGCAGCGAGCTCTATTTGGTGCTCTTGCCGATCACAAACCGACTCCAGTGAGGCTCCATCCTAACTGTTCCTCATCTTGATATGTGGAAAATTTCACCAAATATCTCAAAAGCTTCAGTTTCTCCTTATCCTTGAGACTTCTTAACCCTTGGTTTTTCAGGGACTACCAACGACCGCATATACTCTGTGTCCTGGTTTTCCGGGACTGGTTTTATGCCCAACCACCAGCTGGTTATTATTGGTGTTCGTACTGTAGTTTACCCAGAGCGGAGAATATATTATTAAAGGTTAAAAATGGCTGCAATCCAAAGGGTTAAATTACATCACAGTAGCATCCAATAGACTTGTACCTAACAAAACATCAGGGATCAATCACTGTTTCCTTGTCCACTTTTTATAATGTATTAAAACTCACATCTGCCTGTAATCGTCTTCAAAACTATTCTTCCTGTTGTATTTTGTCATACTTGTGTCAATTCCATTGCATATAAACTTCAGATCTGAGCTGTAAATTGCCTGTGTAAGCCCATAAAAACACTAATTGAATCCTATCACTAGTGACACTGCAGCATCCATATGTTGCAGAAAAACTCTTCTCACAAAATCTGTTTTTCCTCTTCTGAATTTTCAGTTGAACTATAAATATAATGATCCAATTGTCATATGAGTACAAGAATGGAATTAGTTTAAAATGTATAAAAATTGTAGCTGACACTAATCACTGGAACATTACTACTCAACTCCAAGGAAGATCAAGTTGTTTAAAACAACTGGCATTGTAGTATGGCTGGATGTCACATATTTAACTGAAGGTTGAATTTTCTCAAGGTTAAAATCAATGACTTCATATATCTTTGTTTGAATTTAGGTCAATTAAAACATGCCATCTTTAATGCATCATGGGAATCCTAGACTCCTTAGGCTGGTTTCAATGGCAATGAAACTGAAGTCTTTAAATGTTGGTCATCTTTAACCTTCAAGTTGAAACATTTCACTTTGAAGGACAACATTTTCATATTCAACACTGGCATGACCGACACTTTGCCAATTATGTACAGTACGTAATATGTGTTTTCCTTTGGTATAAAAAATATCAAATTCTGCAGTACAAATGTATTTAATTATAGGATGAAGATGGCAATGTTTAGCTACTGAGGAAGTAATGGGGGCTAATGAAATCCCAAGGCAACACCCAAGGATATTATCACTGCCATGGCAAAGGACTTATTACTGAACAAATATGCAGAGGTACTTTTGCATATGAGAATATTGTGCTGTATATATTTATAATAGTCATGTATTTCAATTGTTTGTCTCATTAAAAAAATAATTCAGATTGTTAGTAGTTTTTCATATTCATTTTTGCTTCTGTGTCAAATTAGGTTGCCGTTTCGGATCTCGGTGGACAAGTGAACAATTTTGTTCAAGAATATACAGGTGCTGTGGTTGCTGTCTAATTATAATCACTTAATTTCTTTGAGCTTGCCTCTTTTCTAATTTTGGCATCTTTCTTATCCTGCCTGCCATGGGAGAGAGCTGGGAAGGTCACATATCTCTGACCAGCACTGGACTATCCAGCCCAATCAACCCTTTTGCCAGCAGTAGCATAAAAAGCCACTCTGAACCATGGGGAGGTCACATAGCTTAAAAAATAAATAATCAGGGAAAGGTAACCCAGTTTCATTTACCAAAATGTTCATCTCTGGACACTCTAGTCTGCAGATGCTGTCCTGAAATATTAGGATCACTGTGCAGACCATCCCTTTGTGATGTGCTCCAAACCTTGTTGTGAGCAGATTAAGAAATGTTGCATGCAGAAGCTCCAACTTCTCCCAGCAATGGAAATTTAGACATTCAGCACAGTAACAGGCCCTTTCGGCCCACAAGCCCATGCCACCCAACGACACCCAATTAACCTACAACCCACGGTATGTATTGAATGGTGGGAGGAAACCGGAGTACCCAGAGGGAAATCCATGCAGACACAGGGAGAAGAGACAAACTCCTTCCCCCTAGTCCTGACTGTTGGTACTGTAATTGCATTGTGATAACCACTACACTAAACATCTCACCCTAATTACTCCATTTTCTTGTAATCTATAATAACCAGCGGTATTGCTGCTATAGATTTGTTCAGGAAGTACTCACTACATTTCCAGTACCTTCTCCAATGGTCTTGCAAGCTCAACAGACAAAACTGCCAAGTAACACAGAGCTGTGGCCTTGTAGGGTCCATTAACATGTCATCTATTCTTTGCCAACATCAACTGGCTCCCATTTCTTTATATGTTGATTCAGATCCTTCCTATTGTTATCATCTTGTATTCTAATAATTATGCAAATGGATATATTTAACCTATAATTAACCTTTTAGAGCTGGAAGTAAACAGGCACTTAATTACCCTTCACAGAAGCTGGATTGACCTCACTTAGCTTTCTATTGATTACATGAAAAGAGAGAAAACAAGGTTGCACCAAAGAGAAATACTGCGCATATCACTAAACCTTCAAACTCTGAAAGACATCAAGCTTCACATCAATTTGCCTCGTTTTCTCTCTTCTGTTGCTACCTTGTGAAAGTTTTGCTTTTTTACCTTTATTTGACTTCGCCCCTTTTAAAATCAGATCCTTTCACACAGGATTACAAAAGTACTTCAAAATTTTTACTCCATCATCTTCATCTCAAAGTTGAATTAAATCTTAGAATTTCCTAACTTTCAGCTTTTCACTATCAATTTTAATCCCTTTGGAATTAACTTCAGCTGCTCTGCTATCTGGGTGGCTGTTAAAAAAAATGTTAATTCTTAACTAAATTACTTTTAAAATGACCAGTCAAAACACAGAAATGCTGGAGGAACTCAGCCAGTCTTGCAGCACCCATAGGAGGCAAATGATCAATGTTAGGCTACCATTCTGCAGGGTACACTTAATTTTATATACTTCATGCAAGTGGTGGGTCAGAAAGGCTACTTCACTAATAAAATATAATTAGAAGTTGATACTCTCTCTCAAAAGCTCAGTGATACAAGGACACCAATATCTCTGAGCGTAAAGCCTGCAAAAGATAGTGGACACAGGCCAGATCATCACAGGTAAAACCCTCCCCACCATAGAGAATATCTACAGGGAACTCTGCCCTTAGAGAGTAGCGGTAATCAAGGATCCACATCATCCAGTACATGCTCTGTTCTTGCTGCTGCTACCAGGAAAGAGGTATCGGTTCCCCACGAGACTCACACCGCCAGGTTCAGGAACAGCAGCTCCTCCTCCACCATCCGATTCCTTAACAACAAACTCAATCATGGACTCATTTAAGGACTCTCACTTGTGCACTTTATTGATTTTTTTTCCTCTGTGTATAGCAGTCAGTTTGTTTACATGTATACATACCTTCTTGAGTAGTTTTTTGCACGACCAACAAGTGGTGATTCTGCCTTGACCACAGGGAAAAAAAAAATCTCAGGGCTGTATGTGATGCCATGTATGTATTCTGACAATAAATCTGAACTTTGAAGCCATGATGAGCACTTGCCACTAGGAATCCTCCACTTTAACCAAAAAGGCCTATCAAGACCCAATTGTCCCATCCAACTCCCTACCACAGCTGAAATTAATTAATACAGCATTGATTATAATTTAAACCCAAGACCTTAACGTTCAATATTTTCTGCAGCTTCATCAGCATAAAAAATATTTGTAATTAATACAGTTTGGCATTTATACTAAGTCATTTTAGCACATATTGGAATTTACATTATAACTGAGAACTAAAAAAAAGTACCTGCAGTATTAGGAGGTAACATTTCAATGAACTAATTCTAAAATGTATAGGGTTTCCACATTATCCAATTGTTCTATTCCTGAGAATTGAATCTTATGTTGTCAAATTCACCCTACAATAGGAATGGTAACTATCACCTGAACTTCTCATCTGTGGGCTCATGCAAGCCCTTGGGCATTGAACATTACAACACCAAAAACAGGCCCTTTGGCCTTTTTACTCCGTGCCAAAATATTCTTCTGCCTCGTCCCACTGACCTGCACCCATTTCATATCCTTCCATCCATGTCTACATTGGAATGTATACCTGTCCAAATTTATTTAAAATGTCATGGTGTGACTTAAACACTCATTGGTGAGGGATTGATTTGCAAAGGATAGTTGTTACCAACAAGTGAACTATGACAAACATTTAGCTGAATGCAGCCTGGAAGGATTGAAGAAACTTATCGACAGTTTTTTTTAAAAAGTGCTCCAACAAGAGGTTGCTCACCTGAATCTTTCCTGAAGACTTTAGAGAAGTCAATGGCTTTTGCCATGGGCGATCTGCATTGGCTTTTGGATGAAGGGATTTAAATACTGTACCTGAGAGCGGCATGGCAGAATTTGCAGGATCAGGCTTCCAAAAGTCTTCTATAAACCCATTGTAAACAAACTAAATGCATCATAATAAGGTAAAATATTTACTAAAATTGTATGCATGTTGTGATTTGAAAGTTTGCATCTTGTTCTGTGGCTTGACCAAGTTGAACACAATGTAGCAAAACCACTGAAAGTACAGTAACATAATTATATCGTGCCAAAACGTGCCATTTGATGCATCATGTCCCTGCTGACAACTGCAGATCCCTTCAGAATTCCCTTTTTAATTTTCATTTTGTCCATCGACAACATTGCTTCAACTTCCATGTTTGTGGAGACCCACCTCTGCCTCTGTTATCCACCTTGATCCCTTCGCTGTTCCAACATACCACAAATCTGACTGGTGTATTTCCTTTAGTCAAACGTTGGGTGAACCAAAGCCATCACATTAGCTGCATGATCCATTCCCTTAGTCTCCTTGCCCATTTGATGAAGCAGGGTTTGTTCTACATCCTCTCTGGGATGCCATAGGTGCTTTGTAGTTAGTAAGGGATTATTTAAGGTGGTATGAGAGTGGGGAAAAAAGGTTGAGGACCACTGGTCTATTTAATTCTGTATGTGCAGAATCACTCATCTTTGTTTCCACCTTATCTATCAGCTGTTAAAACCTAATATTTTTGCAACTTCAAGGCTTAAAAATTTTAATGCACTAGGCTTCCCCCACCCTGCTGGCTTCTATCTCAACCCGTACAAGTTTCCATGTACACATGTGACCTTGCAGATTGAAAATGTCACTAAATCCCTCAAATGATCTGTGCACATGACACCTCCCATTTCCAAAATCATTAAAATATTATTCCCCGAATGCTCTGCTGCTATAATGAGTGCTCTTCCATTCCTGTTACAACCACGGATGACCCTCTGAACTCGTGTTCTAGCTTTGCTCTAGACTTTTGAGCTTTTCCTGCTCCCCAATAAAATTTATCTAAAGCTTTGGTTACACCTTATGGTAGTTTCTTCAGAAGGAACCTTTTTGTTTATCCCAGGATCTTTTGGTTTAGGGGTCTTTTTTTGTTGAAGAAATAACAATATCAATTATATTTAACTTTATCACAAATTATTATTCAACCATCTCTTTGAATACCGAGATAGGGCAGGCAGCACATGAAATTACAAGTTTCAGTTTATTGCCACATGTAGCATGGTGCACTGATAAAATTATTTTTTACCCTTCAGTCTAGCTAGATATCCTATAATTGCAAGTCAGACTCAGCACAGAAGCAGTTACAGAGAGACATTAAGTTGATACAGAGCAATTTATTATGAAGTGAAACATGAAAGTCTCCAGATGCTACGAATGTCATAAAAACAAAACTGCTGTTGGAATTCAGCAGGTCTTTAAGCATCCGTAGGAGATAAAGATCTATACACAATGTTTCAGGCCTGAGGCTGAAACGTTGTTTATATCCTTACCTCCTATGGATGTTGAAGGACCTGCTGAATTCTTCAGCATTTCTGTGTTTTACACAATGTAGTACAACAAGGATTAATTAGAAGTCTGATAACGGCAGGAAAGAAATTGTCCTCGATTTTGGTGATGGGTGGTAACACATTTGTGAATCTTTTCCCCGGTAGGAGGGAAGTGTGTGCAGTTGGGGTGTGATCCACTTTTTAATATGTTAGCTGCCTTTCTAAAGTAGAGGGAAGTGTAGATGGAGTGGAGTGAGGTTTCTGCACTGGACTGAGCCAGTCACAATCTTGTGAAATTTCTTGCAGTCCTGGGTGGAGCAATGTCACACAGCAATGTACTCTGACAGGACACCTTCAATAATGTACGTGTATAAGTTAAGACATGCCAAGTTTCCTCAGGCTTCTTGGCCAAGTTTTTGGGGACAGGCCACTAGAGATGTCTTAGAAAAAGGGCATCTATTATCTCCACCTCAGCATTGTTGATGTGATCAGGGAGCGAGCTAACCAACGGTTTGGTCTTGCTAACATCGAGGGAGAGGTTGTGCCCCAGCACTAAGGCACCAGTCTATCTCCTTTCTATACTTTGACTCATCATTGCCAGAGTGGTGTCATCTGCAAATTTATAGATGGAGTTGGAGTGGTGTTTGTCCGCATGGTGATTGGTGTACAGGGAATACAATAGTAGGGAAATGAGAAGCAGTCTTGCACCTTGTGTAATAAAACATTACAGGCCTATGATCCTATACTACAAAGTTCAGGTTACACTCCAGGTGATGAGATCATGAGAAAGGTCAATGTTGCTAAATTTGAAGTAAAACATGCAACTATAATGCCAATGTGGTTCCATCTCTGGTAAAGGCAAAGGAGGAAAAACCCAACACCCAACCCCAACCCACCAATTTTCCCCTGCAGCCGCTGCAACCGTGTCTGCCTGTCCCGCATCGGACTTGTCAGCCACAAACGAGCCTGCAGCTGACGTGGACTTTTACCCCCTCCATAAATCTTCGTCCGCGAAGCCAAGCCAAAGAAGAAGAATTACTGGTACATCTTAATACTGCAATTTTCCAAGTTAGTAAAACACAAATTTTAAACAGTGCCATTTATTAATCCTGAATGCAAATTATGACATACTCCAGTGATACTTGTCTCATTCCATATAATCTTTTATTTGTGCAAAGCAGTTTTATAGAATGATTTCTTTTTTGGTTTTAGGCTATCCAACAATCTTTTACTGAAGAATCTAGAGTTGTAACTTAGCCCATTAATGAATCTTAATGTTGGTGGAATTTGTGTAGTCTCTAAATCAACATAGACAGGGAGAACCTTGCTTCCCTTCTCAATGTATTGTTGCAAATTCCACTCAGAGACTCTCTGACACCAATTGCTGTTTAGGGAGCTCTGGGACAAGACGACGATGGTGACTTTACTTTGCTGGATAACATTGGTAATTTCTGTTATCACTGGTTTTCCAACCACTTGGTCCTGGTGCTCTACAAATCCCTTATAGCCATGTTCGTGCAGTATATCAGAAATATTCAGAGCTACTTCCTCATCCATTTCACAAAACCAGAGGGAGAAGTCATATTCAAACTTTGAAAGATGTCCATTCGAAGCTGCTGCTTTATCAAGTTCCATCTTCTAGGGTATCACAATTTTAACAACTAGTCCTTATATTTTAGTTTTGAAAATTCTTGACTTTAATTTCAGAAATACTCAGGTCAAGCTGTTCCCCTGCCTTCTTCAGCTGCTCACACCGTGATGCCAACTCACCAAGCTCTTTTTGTAAATGTCTGTTTAGCTCAACATACTCTCTGCTTTGCTGGTACTGAGACTCCACATCTGGCGCTTCTATTCGCACTGAGCTCACAAACTCTGTGGGGAATACAAAGGAATTATTTTTTAAAAAGGGGATCCAATCCCATGGCTGAAATACGGATCTGATGTTACATGTTTTATTTCATAAAACCTCAGCTTCAAGGATTTCAGAATGATTGGACAAGGCTATAATCACAAGTTACAACTTCACAGGATAATCTCACTATATCAGGGTGAGTAAAAACACGTTTCTGAAAAGATTTTCAGGTGCTTCCTAAAAGTGATATGCCACCAATAAACATCTTTGTAAAGTCACTATTGTTAATAAATAAGGGAACGTCATTATTTAAATTGTAACTGCCCTCAGAAATGTTTGAACAACAATAATCTACAATACCTTCATTCTCGTTTAAGATTGGATGTTTGCTGATTAAATATTAACATACTCATTAATCTTCTGCACAAAAAGCCTTCACTTAGATCTAGTGTTGCTGACTGAGGAAGAACTATTGGCCGAGACACCATGGGTCAAGGTAATCCCTTCGCCTTCTTCAAACACTTCCACCTGATCTTTTCTTAGTTTAAGGTATCTTCCGAGAACCTGCACCTTCAACAATGTAACACTGGAATGCTGGTCCAGATTTCGAGGTTCAGGTCTCTGGAGTGGATTGTGAACATATATCATACATGGTGAAACTAAAGAAGCTGAAGTAACCAAAGCAGAATTTCCCAGACAAACCAATCTTTTTTGAAAGGAAGATATTACTCAATGTCAGGGCCAATAGGAAACCTGCAGGTTAATTTGTATATTTAATGAGAAAATAATTCTGGTTCTTACTTCAGAGAACAAGGCAGGCATTGGAATAATGCAAATTTATTCTGTTGGATGAGTTCAACTTTATGTAAAGTGCAAGTGGCCTGTGAACACTTGCAGGAATAGTTTAAATGTCATAACCCTTCATGTTGCACAAGAAAATGAGAGGAAATGGTTGCATGTTTGGTAGGAGTTTAGTCAACTTGTATCCATCAAAGTTAGTTTCAAGTATGCAGATGAAGAGCATAGAAAATGCATTAGTTAAGCAATTTCCTAAAAGGTCTTTAACATATGGTAATAAGGAAAAGTGAAGTTGAAACTCAGTACCAATTCTGATTTAAGCACACTGTGCATTCCTAAACGTTTATAGTCTTGTTAAGACATCAAATGGTCACAAGTGTACATTAGAGAACAAATTTCCATTAAACATCTCAGGACACTCGAGTCATATATCATAGAAACAGGCCCTTCAGCCCAAATTATCCATGCTGATCAAATCATCCACCTGAGCTAGCCTGAATTTTATCCATACCCTTTCAATCTTTGATATCAATATACCTTTCTAAATGTCTTAATTGTTCCCACCTCTACAACTTCCTCTGGCAGCTCATTCCACATACCAACTACCTGAAAAAGCTGCCCCTCAGGTCAATTTCAAATCTTTCCTCTCTCACCTTAAACACATCCTCTATTTTTATACTCCTCTAAAATGGTAAAAAGACTGACCATTCACCTTCTTTACGTTCACCTCAAGGTCTCCTACAAGCCTCCTACACTCTACTGAAAGGCCCAAACCTATCCAGCCTTTCCTTACAACTTAAGCCCTCCAGTCTCAGTAACATCCTCTGCACCCTTTACAGCTTAATGACAACCTTTGTAAAGCTGGCCTACCAAAGAGCACGCAATGCTCGTGTGGTCTCACCAATGTCTGCAATATGATGTGCACAGTGAAGGCAAATGTGCCAAACACCTTCTTTATCACCTTGTCTACCAGTATTACTACTTTCAAGGAACTGTGCATCAGTACCCCAGGGTTTTTGCACACTACAACACTGCCCAGAACCCTATAATTTCCTGTGTACATTGTGGCCTGATTTAATCTACCAAAATACAACTCCTGTCAATGCACATTTTATTCCCACCCTTCCCAATTGTGGGTCCAACATGCAGATGGTTATTCTAGACCACTCTGACAGCATCACTCACATAAGAGATCTCCATGCAGCACTTGTTAAATTCTATCTATCGTTACTTAGTAAAATTCTCCAGTTGATTTGAATCTTGTTGTCATCTGAGATAACATTTTACATTATCCACTTTAAGTTGAATTTGGGTGTCACCTGTATGAAGCCCCTTAGAATACTAAGCATCACTGCTATAAGTTCAACTTTGCACAGCAAGGTTTCACAAACAAGGTTCATTCAAATATTTTGTTTTAGTAAAATTAGTCATTAATGTTGGCCAGGGCATTAAGGAGCTACTCCCAACTCTTCTTTGAAATATTGCCTGAGCGGAGGCAGGGCTTAGTTTAATATTTCTGAAAGAACAGCATTTCTTTCATACAACATTGAAGTGTCAGTCCAGATTTTGTGTTGAAGCTGCTGGAGAGGATTAGATGCCACAGCATTCCACCCAACGTCAGCTCCACGATTAACCAGAAATGATTAAAAGTTCAGGAAACCTTCCTAAAATGTTTTTTCCGACCGCAACAGTAGTAGTAAAGGCTTGTGAAATTTTACCTATAGAACAATGTTATTTAAATGGTTCACTAGTAGAAAGATCCAAATATTGAAATTATCTAATTGTGTATAACATTGTGAATTCAATTATAGAGTGGAAAGTATGAATAACTTGTTAGAAAAATCAACACACCTTCATTGCCCTCATTGAATGAGGTGAATACTGGATCAGACAGTCTGGCATTTCTGACATCTTCCAGAATCTGTTCAATAGTTGGAGGCTCGGGTCGAGTTGGCAGAAGAACACGCTTCTTGCTTTTTGATGTCATACCACTGTCATGTGCAAGAGTTCCACAAAAGAGCACACAGTTATGTTAAGGGATGATAAACACACATTCAGACCCATGTTTTCTTACAATATGCCTGGACCAGAACCACTTGACAAGCACATCTGCCAATGTAAAATTTAATTCCCACCCATCCTGTGTCTAAAGTAAACCCCACATGTAGGTGGCTATGTGGACCACATTGTTCACACAGGTTTTCTTGCAGAACTGAAGCACCAGACCAGAAGAGCAGAAGTAAGCTAACAGCTCATCGAGACTGCCCTTCCATTTAATCATGAACTGATCGATTTTTCCACAGCCCTACTGCCTGGCATTTTCTCCATCTTTGATGCCCTGTCTAATCAAGAACCTGTCAATCTCTGCTTTAAATATACCCAATGACCTTGCCTTCATAACCGCCATTGGCTGAAAAAAATTCCCATGCATCTCTATTTTAATCAGTCAATTTCAATCCTGAAGTTGTGCCCCCTTGTACGAGGGTGGCATAGTTAGCACAACACTGTTACAGTGCCAGAGTCCCAGGTTCAAATCCGGCGCAGTCTTCAAGGAGTTTATACTTTTCTGTGTAGGGGCAGAACACTGTAGGTGCTCCTGTTTCCTCCCACCCTTCAAAACATACCAGTGGTGAGAGGTTAATTGGGTGTAATTGGGCATCACAGGCTCCTGGGCCAGTTACTGTCTGAATTTAACTTAAAAACTCTCCCACCATGGGAAACAACCTTTCTGCATCTACTGTGTCCATGGCTTTCACCATTCAAATGTTAACTTACCAAGAACTCGTATGCAATGGGCACAGGATATTACATTTTGCTTGAACTTGGAGAAAATTAAATATAATATTAAGGAGATCAAAATTGAATTTGACAAGATATGGGACCCATTCATGGACTATTGTCACAATTTGAATACATAGGAGAGGTGCCCTGTCTGATGACCAGGAGCCGAGACTCGATTCTTTACATATTATTCACTGATAACCATGTTTAGTGGGAGGGGGATGATTAGAATGGGGGGGGTTCCTTCTTTTTCTATTTTCCTTTATAAGTAGTAGTCCAATTAGATAATGAAAATGTCATAATATAAGACCAGGTGGGGTAGTTTTCATAAAGGAATTTCCATTTTATTTGAGCATTATGTATAATTTGGACATTATGCATAATGTCCAAATCACTTATAGTTCATATTCTGTATTGCATTATATGTTATGTAACTAATATGTAGACAATATTAAACGTAATAATCTACTAAATCAATAGAAATAAAAGAACGTTTTAATGAGACCCCACTTATTCTCCTAAATTAATGGGAGACGACCACCTGTAGATTTAACTTTGGAAATGTGCATTGTGTTTAGCTGTAAAGGGCAGGGCAGGTGGAAGCAGAGGGGCAGGGTGGTATCAACGGCGGGGCCGGGTGGGGGATATAAACGGTGGGGCCAGGGAGTGAGTATAAAAGACGGGGTCAGGAGGGGGGGGGGGGGTATAAAAGGCGGGGCCGGGAGGGGGAGTATAAATGGCAGGGCCGGGAGGGGGTGGTATTATAAAAGGCGGGGATGGGTGGGGGGGCATTATAAAAGGTGGGGTCGGGAGGGTGGGGCATTATAAAAGGCGGGTCCGGGAGGGATATTATAAAAGGCGGGGTCAGAAGGGGGAGTATAAAAGGCGGGGCTAGGAGGGGGAGCATAAAAGGCGGGGACGGGAGGGGGAAGTATAAAAGGCAGGGCCGGGAGGGGGAGTATAAAAGGCGAGGCCGGGAGGGGGAAGTATAAAAGGCGAGGCCGGGAGGGGGAAGTATAAAAGGCGAGGCCGGGAGGGGGAAGTATAAAAGGCGAGGCCGGGAGGGGGAAGTATAAAAGGCGAGGCCGGGAGGGGGAAGTATAAAAGGCGAGGCCGGGAGGGGGAAGTATAAAAGGCGAGGCCGGGAGGGGGAAGTATAAAAGGCGAGGCCGGGAGGGGAGTATAAAAGGCGGGGCCGGGAGGGGGGTATTATAAAAGGCGGGGCCGGGAGGGGGTATTATAAAAGGTGGAGTCAGGAGGGTGGGGGGGTATTATAAAAGGCGGGGTCGGGAGGGGGAGTATAAAAGGTGGGGCCGGGAGGGGGAGTATAAAAGGCGGGGCCGGGAGGGGGAGTATAAAAGGCGGGGCCGGGAGGGGGAGTATAAAAGGCGGGGCCGGGAGGGGGAGTATAAAAGGCGGGGCCGGGAGGGGGAGTATAAAAGGCGGGGCCGGGATGTGGAGTATAAAAGGTGGGGCCGGGAGGGGGAGTATAAAAGGCGGGGCCGGGAGGGGGAGTATAAAAGGCGGGGCCGGGAGGGGGAGTATAAAAGGCGGGGCCGGGAGGGGGAGTATAAAAGGTGGGGCCGGGAGGGGGAGTATAAAAGGCGGGGCCGGGAGGGGGAGTATAAAAGGCGGGGCCGGGAGGGGGAGTATAAAAGGCGGGGCCGGGAGGGGGAGTATAAAAGGTGGGGCCGGGAGGGGGGTATTATAAAAGGCGGGGTCGGGAGGGGGTATTATAAAAGGCGGGGCCGGGATGGTGGGGGGTATAAAAGGCGGGAGGGTGGGGGGTATAAAAGGCGGGGTGGTGGGGGGATATAAGCGGGAACCCACGGCCACAGACAACTCTTGGGGGACCGGCCTGGCTAACGCCAGCGTAGCGCGACCGGAGCACTTGTGTGGTGAGGAGATGGGGCTCCGGGGAGGGCCGCGGGCGAATCCCCCTGATCTCAGGATACGGGTGACCCTGTGGGAAGGTCCGAGCAACCAAACGACCCTTACCTGACACCGCCGCCGACTCTGGAGGACGCCGTTCCAACCACGTCATCACTCCATCAGGTCGGAACCACCCGCCCCCCATTTCTCACCATCCAATCACAGAGTTCTCCCCTTTGCTGACGTCATCCACCGGCTCTTCCCCACCCCGGAGTTGTCGGCAAGTTTGATTAAACGTAATGACGCACAGGTTCGGTAGGGAAAATAAAAGGGTCAACGTCGTCACGTGATGAGCCCTACGTGACGTCATGAGGTAAACCAGAAGGATCAGTGTAACAAGCAGGTTCCATGTACATGTTCCACCCAGCAGCAAGGACCTCCCAGTAGTTACCTCCCTCCTCAAATTCACCACCCTCCCCATGAACTCCCAAGTTGAGTCCACCAGCCAATTGGAGGACCACCACCATATAATCCCATCTCCACTCTCCAACCAGACAGTATTGACCTCCAGCTTCTATTAATCCTCTTCCCCATCTTTTTCTCTCATCCCTCCAGCTCCCAACCCCCATCCCTCCAGCAGGGAACTGGCTTCCCTCTGCCCACTCACTTCTCAGCTTCTGCCTCCTCAACCCTCCCACCTGTATCCACCAATGACCGCTTACCAAGAAAACTCAAGATCAAGCCCTGCATTCATCACTTCGGATGTAGCTCATTCCATTTCCAAAACTGACTGAAGAACTTTATAAATGTAAAAAACACATTGCTGGAAAAACTCAGCAGGTCAAACATTGTACTTTCTTCTTTGGCTTGGCTTTGCGGACGAAGATTTATGGAGGGGTAATGTCCACGTCAGCTGTGTTTGTGGCTGACAAGTACGATGCAGGACAGGCAGGCACGGTTGCAGCGATTGCAAGGGAAAATTGGTTGGTTGGGGTTGGGTGTTGGGTTTTTCCTCCTTTGTCTTTTGTCAGTGAGGTGGGCTCTGCAGTCTTCTTCAAAGGAGGTTGCTGCCCGCCAAACTGTGAGGCTCCAAGATGCACGATTTGAGGCGATATCAGCCCACTGGCGATGGTCAATGTGGCAGGCACCATGAGATTTCTTTAGGCAGTCCTTGTACCTCTTCTTTGGTGCACCTCTGTCACGGTGGCCAGTGGAGAGCTTGCCATATAACACGATCTTGGGAAGGCGATGGTCCTCCATTCTGGAGACGTGACCTACCCAGCGCAGTTGGATCTTCAGCAGCATGGATTCAATGCTGTCGGCCTCTGCCATCTCGAGTACTTCGATGTTAGGGATGAAGTTGCTCCAATGAATGTTGAGGATGGAGCGGAGACAACGCTGGTGGAAGCATTCTAGGAGCCGGTGATGCTGGTAGAGGACCCATGATTCGGAGCCGAACAGGAGTGTGGGTATGACAACGGCTCTGTATACGCTTATCTTTGTGAGGTTTTTCAGTTGGTTGTTTTTCCAGACTCTTTTGTGTAGTCTTCCAAAGGCGCTATTTGCCTTGGCGAGTCTGTTGTCTATCTCGTTGTCGATCCTTGCATCTGATGAAATGGTGCAGCTGAGATAGGTAAACTGGTTGACCGTTTTGAGTTTTGTGTGCCCGATGGAGATGTGGGGGGGCTGGTAGTCATGGTGGGGAGCTGGCTGATAGAGGACCTCAGTTTTCTTCAGGCTGACTTCCAGGCCAAACATTTTGGCAGTTTCCGCAAAACAGGACGTCAAGCGCTGAAGAGCTGGCTCTGAATGGGCAGCTAAAGCGGCATCGTCTGCAAAGAGTAGTTCACGGACAAGTTGCTCTTGTGTCTTGGTGTGAGCTTGCTGGCGGCTCAGATTGAAGAGACTGCCATCCGTGCGGTACCGGATGTAAACAGCGTCTTCATTGTTGAGGCCTTTCATGGTTTGGTTCAGCATCATGCTGAAGAAGATTGAAAAGAGGGTTGGTGCGAGAACGCAGCCTTGCTTCATGTTAATGGAGAAGGGTTCAGAGAGCTCATTGCTGTATCTGACTCGAACTTGTTGGTTTTCGTGCAGTTGGATAACCATGTTGAGGAACTTTGAGGGGCATCCGATGCGCTCTAGTATTTGCCAAAGCCCTTTCCTGCTCACGGTGTCGAAGGCTTTGGTGAGGTCAACAAAGGTGATGTAGAGTCCTTTGTTTTGTTCTCTGCACTTTTCTTGGAGCTGTCTGAGGGCAAAGACCATGTCAGTAGTTCCTCTGTTTGCGCGAAAGCCGCACTGTGATTCTGGGAGAACATTCTCGGCGACACTAGGTATTATTCTATTTAGGAGAATCCTAGCGAAGATTTTGCCTGCAATGGAGAGCAGCGTGATTCCCCTGTAGTTTGAGCAGTCTGATTTCTCGCCTTTGTTTTTGTACAGGGTGATGATGATGGCATCACGAAGGTCCTGAGTCAGTTTTCCTTGGTCCCAACAAAGCTTGAAAAACTCATGCAGTTTGACATGTAGAGTTTTGCCGCCAGCCTTCCAGACCTCTGGGGTGGATTCCATCCATACCTGCTGCTTTGCCACTTTTCAGTTGTTCAATTGCCTTATATGTCTCTTCCCGGGTGAGGACCTCATCCAGCTCTACCTTTAGGGGCTGTTGAGGGAGCTGGAGCAGGGCGGAATCTTGGACTGAGCGGTTGGCACTGAAAAGAGATTGGAAGTGTTCTGACCATCGGTTGAGGATGGAGATCTTGTCGCTGAGGAGGACTTTGCCGTCTGAGCTGCACAGCGGGCTTTGGACTTGGAGTGAGGGGCCGTACACAGCCTTTAGAGCCTCGTAAAAACCCCTGAAGTCGCCAATGTCCGCGCTGAGCTGGGTTCGCTTGGTGAGGCTAGTCTACCACTCATTTTGATCTCCCGGAGTTTGCGCTGAAGATGGCTGCATGCACGACGGAAGGCTTGTTTCTTCTCTGGCCAGGATGGCTTTGTAAGGTGAGCTTGGTGGGCAGCTCGCTTCTTTGCCAGCAGCTCCTGGATTTCCTGGCTGTTTTCGTCGAACCAGTCCTTGTTTTTCCTGGAGGAGAAGCCCAGTACCTCTTCAGTGGATTGCAGTATGGTGGTCTTCAGCTGATCCCAGAGGGTTTCAGGGGACGGGTCCATGAGGCGGATTGCATCCTCGAACTTTGCTTTGAGGTTTGCCTGGAAGTTTCCTCTCACTTCGTCTGACTGCAGGTTTCCAACATTGAACCTCTTTCTGAGGGCTTTACTGTTCCTGGGCTTTGGCTTGAAGTGAAGGTTGAGCTTGCAGCGAACCAGCCGATGGTCAGTGTGGCATTCCGCGCTGGGCATGACCCTGGTGTGGAGCACATAACCTTTGTCTCTTTCTCGCACCAGGACGTAGTCCAGGAGGTGCCAGTGTTTGGATCGGGGATGCATCCAGGTAGTCTTCAGGCTGTTCCTCTGTTGAAAAAGTGTGTTTGTAATGACAAGCCACTGTTCTGCGCAGAGCTCCAACAGGAGGCGCCCATGCTTGCCCAGGATTCCTGGCCAGGTTTCTGAGTCTTTGCCGACGCGAGCGTTGAAGTCTCCAAGGATGACAACCTTGTCGGCTGTAGGGGTGCGTTGAATGAGTGTGCGCAGGTCAGTGTAGAACTTGTCCTTTTCTGCTGGTTCCGCCTGGAGGGTTGGAGCATAGACACTGATGAGGGTGATGCGACGCTTGTTTTGAAGGGGGAGTCGCATGGACATGATCTGGTCCGAATGGCCTGTTGGGAGGTTTTCGAGTTTGGAGGCAATGGAGTTCTTCACCATGAAGCCTACACCAGATAGGCGTCGTTCATCCATAGGCTTGCCAGACCAGTAGAGTGTGTAGCCCGCGCCGCGTTCTTGGAGGCTGCCTACATCTGCAAGGTGGACTTCACTGAGAGCGGCTATGTTGATGTCAAGTCTGAGGAGTTCATGTGCAATGAGGGCAGACCGACGTTCAGGTCGGTGGCTGTCAGCCTTGTCTAGCATGGTTCTGATGTTCCAGCATGCTAGCTTGAGTTTGTGAGCATCTTTTGAGGGGGAGGACGTGGAGGGGGAGGACGTGGAGGGGGAGGACGTGGAGGGGGAGGACGTGGAGGGGGAGGACGTGGAGGGGGAGGACGTGGAGGGGGAGGACGTGGAGGGGGAGGACGTGGAGGGGGAGGACGTGGAGGGGGAGGACGTGGAGGGGGAGGACGTGGAGGGGGAGGACGTGGAGGGGGAGGACGTGGAGGGGGAGGACGTGGAGGGGGAGGACGTGGAGGGGGAGGACGTGGAGGGGGAGGACGTGGAGGGGGAGGACGTGGTGGGGGAGGACGTGGAGGGGGAGGACGTGGAGGGGGAGGACGTGGAGGGGGAGGACGTGGAGGGGGAGGACGTGGAGGGGGAGGACGTGGAGGGGGAGGACGTGGAGGGGGAGGACGTGGAGGGGGAGGACGTGGAGGGGGAGGACGTGGAGGGGGAGGACGTGGAGGGGGAGGACGTGGAGGGGGAGGACGTGGAGGGGGAGGACGTGGAGGGGGAGGACGTGGACCTGTCCTCGGGCCTGCGCAAAGGAGCTTTTAGGTGGAGTGCAGTGCGCGCAGTACTGGCCCCACCCTTTACACCCATGGTTCGTGTGCCGTGGCCAAGCAAGCTGGGTCGTGGCAGCGAGGTCCTTGGGTCGTAGGTTTTATATCAGAGTGGCCTTCTCCTATGCAGGTTTCTTACCTGGGCTGGAGGGCTCTGCCTCCCCTCCTAGGTCGGTCCATACTTCCCGGACCGGGGCCGAGGCCGCCGCTGCTTTCCCTGTGCCCGGACTGGGGCCGCCGCCTTCTACTTTCTGCCCGGACCGGGGCCTCCGCCTGCCTTGCTCGACTGGGGCCGGGGCCACGCTGCTTTCCCTGTGCCCGGACTGGGGCCGCTGCCTCCTACTTTCTGCCCGGACCGGGGCCTCCGCCTGCCTCACTCGACCAAGGCCGGGGCCGCCGCCTTCCCTTAGCTCTTGCCCGGATCGGGGCTGCCGCCGCCTACTCTCTGCCCGGACCGGGGCCACCGCTGCTTTCCCTGTGCCCGGACCGGGGCCGCCACCTCCTACTTTCTGCCCGGACCGAGGCCTCCGCCTGCCTCACTCGACCGAGGCCGGGGCTGCCGCCTCCCCTTAGCTCTTGCCCGGATAGGGGCCGCCGCCGCCTACCCTCTGCCCGGACCGGGGCCGGGGCCGCCGCTGCTTTCCCTGTGCCCGGACCGGGGCCGCTGCCTCCTACTTTCTGCTCGGACCGGGGCCTCCGCCTGCCTCACTCGACCGAGGCCGGGGCCGCCGCCTCCTACTTTCTGCTCGGATCGGGGCCTCCGCCTGCCTCACTCGACCGAGGCCGGGGCCGCCGCCTCCCCTTAGCTCTTTACATTACCAACAACTCTGGCTTGAGCTCTTCATCAAGGTTTTACTTCAATCACAGCATCTGCAGACCTTCGTGTTTTACTCACCTCTTACCTGTTTTTTGGAAACTAGAAGCTTTAAGCCTAAAACATTGCTTTTCAGTTTCTGTGGAGGGTGCGTGACCTGCTGAGTTTCTCCAGCATTTTTTGTATTGACCCCAGCATTATGAGGTGGCTTCTAACCTAATGCCATAAGGTAATCCAGAAAAGAAGGCTTTATTTCTCTTAAGGATTAGGGCTTATATCAGCAAAGTGGTCTATATTGACCTGGGGGGGGGGGGGGGGGTGGTGGGGTAGAGGAGAAAGAGTCGATAGGACTATCCAAGATGTCGATACCACTTTCAAATTTCATCAACCACATTATCGTACTGGACCAGGTATCAAACAATGATCAATACAGGAAAGAGACCAAATTATAAATTGAGATATCACTCAAGGGCATTCGAACTGGCTTCTTCCTGATAGTCAAAAACACAGAAATGCTGGAGGAACAATGCTGGAGGATCTCAAGACTGGCTGAGTTCCTCCAGAATTTGTTTTGACTACATTCAGTGTCTGCAATTTTCGTATTTAACCTCCTGACACATTAACTAACTGTGATTCATGATGTTAAAGCTAAGCTCCTGTTCTGTTTATTCTTCCAGTTCTGATACACAGAAACATTTTTATCATAATAGAAGGTACAACTTCATTTAACTAATTGTAGCAACAATTATTATAACCAAGAATGTAATCTTTTATTTTAGATTGGCAATTGTGCATAAAATTTCTGGCAATGTACAGCTTGTTCCAACATTGTTGCTCCAGGAAGGATGTGTTTGGGACGGTTCAGGAGCCTCGCCACAGAGTCCTCCTCACTTTCTCAATGATTCCCCAAAAATGTTTCTAATTTTCTTTTTATTTGCTAAAATACAAAATAGGAAATTATTAGGTCACAAAACAGACTATTGCCAGAGGTTGGCAACTTCCAATGCTTCAAACTATTTCCATTTAACCTATCTGCTAAACCAGTCTTTGTCCTATTATGTCCAAACCATAAACCCTTTTGTGCCATTCATAATGAGTAACACCCTATTTTTTTCCGTCTATCGACTCCCACTGAGGTCCTCAATCGAACAGTACTGAAAAATGAGAGCATCAAAAAAAATTATACACAATCTTCTCTCAGCAATTCCACAC
The DNA here is from genome assembly GCF_036971445.1 of Narcine bancroftii. Classification (NCBI taxonomy): domain Eukaryota; kingdom Metazoa; phylum Chordata; class Chondrichthyes; order Torpediniformes; family Narcinidae; genus Narcine; species Narcine bancroftii. Next base: position 270,023,727 of record NC_091471.1, read on the forward strand.
AAAACATGACTAAAACTGCAAAACTCCTAAGAAACAGACCGAGAAGTTGAACCCTAGGTTACTGTATGTTAAGGCAGCCGAATGCATGAAACGATCACTGGATTAATAGGATTTGGAATCCATTGCCTAAAAGTAGAAGATGCATTACTACTTCTAAAAGACAAGGGAAAACATATTGGGTAATAACAAGGCATTCATTGATTTGCTCTTTCAAAGAATGGGCTGAAAAGTAGAGAATGGGGTGAAAAGCCTCATTCATTGCTGTGTGATTCTTTGATCCCCAGAATTTCCTCAGCACCAATATCAGTACCAAAGTCTTCTGCTGCTCACATGATTTAGCAGTTACTAAATTAAATGAAGGCACTAAATGTACATGGAAACAGGCCAACCAAATTGCCGAGTCCCATTTTCCTGTTCTTGTCCCATATTTCTCCAAATCTTCCTAATCATGCACACGTTAATATCATTGGATTGACCTGGTGTACAAAGAAAAATTTCATGGGTGAAATTATCCTTGAACTGAGCAGTGACAAAGTCTCACACAATAAAAGAGAGATGAGGATGGGTGGGAAGAAACACTTATCATGAAGCTCATCTGAGAATCTTAGACTGATTGGGAAGATGCTGCCCCCAGTTTTGTGACCCACTAAGGCATAGAAACATTTGGCCCTTCGAGCCTGCTTTGCCATTCAATCAGCAATTTGGCTGATCTTAAAGTTCAGTACCCCATCCCCGCCTTCTCTCCGTAACCCCTATACTGAAGAAATATATCTAATTCCCTCTTAAATATATTCAATGAACCTGCCTCTACTTCTCTCTGTGGCAATGAATTCTACAGATTCACCACCCTCTGGGTCAAGAAATTCCTCCTCATCTCGGTTCTAAATGGTTTGCCTATTATCCTCGAACCATGGCCCCGGATTCTGGACTCCCCCACCATTGGAAACATCCCTTCCGCATCCATTCTGTCCAGTCCTGCCAGAATTTTATAGGTCTCTATGAGATCCCCTCTCAATCTTCTAAACTCCAGCGAGTACAATCCCAAATTGCGCAATCTTTCCTCATAAGTCATTCCTGCCATTCCAGGGATCAGCCTGGTGAATCGCCTTTGCACTCCCTCCATTGCAAGAACATCCTTCTTCAGATAAGGCGACCAAAACTGCAGACAATACTCCAGGTGGGGTCTCACCAAGGCTCTGTGCAGCTGCAGTAAGGTATCCTTATTCCTATACTCAAACCCTCCAGCTAAACATAAACTGAAGCATGGGAAGGCCATAGACAGTGCCCTCCATAATGTTTGGGAAAAAGACACTTTTTCCCTTTATTTGCCCGTGCTCCAGTTTTAAATTTGTAATCAAACAATTCACGTGATTAAAGTGCACGTTCCATTTTTATTCAAGGTTATTTGGATACATTTCAGTTTGACCATATAGAAATTACAGTACTTTTTATACATTGTCCCCTCATTTCAGGGAACAATATTTGGGACATACCAATGTTAGGTACTGTATATTAGACATGTTTATTATTTTGTTTAAAATCTCTTGCTTGCAATGATTGAAGTCTGTGATTCATAGACATCACCAGGGGCTGGGCATCTGCTCTGGTGATGCTCTGCCAAGCCTCGACTGCAGCTAAGTTCAGCTCCTGCTTGTTTCGGGGGCTTGTCCCCTTAAGTTTTCTCTTCAGCATATGGACGGTGTGCTCAATTGGATTTAGATCGAGTGACTGGCTTGTCCATTCGAATATTTTCCAGTTTTCAGCTTGAAAATCTCCATCGTTGCTCTAGCAGTAAGTTTGGGATCATTGTCTTGCTGTAGGACAGGGGTGTCAAACTCAAATTCACGGAGGGCCAAAATCAAAAACTTGGACTAAGTCGAGGGCCGAACTAAATATTTATTGAAAATTTTCAACAACATCTGCATGTTTTCTCTCCTTTCAACATATGTAATGTTAAACTTTTTCTTATTAAAATAAATGTTTAATAATAGTTTTGGATAAACTCATTAACAAATGAGAAATAAAATATTCAATAAATAATATTTCTCTATAGAGGATTTATCAAATGTTGCTAGTGTGCTGTCGAATAGTAAAATCTAAGGGCTATTGAGAATGTGGGAGAATAACATGATTCCTGAAACAATCAAATGGGTGACTGATTGTGGGCATGAACTCTAGCACGGTTATTTGCCATGCCCTTTTTCCATTGGTACAGATATCCTTTGATTTACACACTTTTCAAGTTTTATGCCTAATGAGCTTGTATGAGATCCAGGTGCAGGACCATTTTTAATCAGGAATATATTTATCACTGTGACATGAAACTATTGGAAGATCGTTTTATCCTGAGATTAAAGTTCATAATCCTTACTCAGGCCTGTGTGCGGGAGGGCAGGGTTTGCGGGCGATCAGGTTGGACAACGACAGTGCGGGGGCATCGGCTCTCGCTGCAGGGCGGCATCTCGGCGAATCAGCGGCCCCGTCACCGTGAGTCGCGGGTCGGCCTGCAGCAGGGAGGGGGAGTGGGCAACGGTCCTGGCGAGGTCAGGCCCGATGCCTCCGGTTCCAGGCGCTGGGAAGCGGCCTTGGTTTCCCCGGACACCGGCCAGGCCCCAAAACCAGAGTCCACGGTGAGACCCTGCAACATAAACAGAGGAGGTGGGGACGATTAGCGGGCTGACGCCAATGCATTCTGGGATTTATAGTATTAGCTGTGCATGTGCTATACTGCCGCGGCGGCCAGCGGGCCACCTCTAATACATTTTTGAAATGATCTTGCGGGCCAAATAAAATTATATTGCGGGCCAAATTTGGCCCGCGGGCCAGAGTTTGACATGTGTGCTGTAGGATGAATGAGTTTGCAGGCATTTGCTCAAACTCAGAATTCATTTTGCTACAATTGTCAGCAGTTACATCAGTGAAGATAAATGTGCCAGTACCTGTGGCAGCCATACATGCCCAAGCCACAACACCCCCACCACCTTGTTTCACAAATGAGTGGTACACTTTGGATCTTGAGTAGTTCCTTTACGACTCCACACCTCACTCTGATACAGGTTAATCTGGGTCTCATCTGTCCACAAGACCTTTTTCCAGAATTCTGCAGGCTCTTAAATACTTCTTGGCAAACTAATCTGGCCATCCTTTTTCAGACTAACTATTGTTTTGCATCTTGCAGCGTAAACTCTATTTCTTTTAATGAAACCTTCTGCAGACAGTACCTTCTACACCTGCCTCCTGAAGAGAGTTTGATTTTTCAGACAGGCATTTGGGGATTTTTCTTCTTGATGATAAGAATTCTGTCAACAGCAGTGGGAGTCTTCCATGGCCTACCAGTCCCTTTGTGATTACTGAACTCACCAGTATGCTGTACACAGTTGATTTTGGTAATCCTAAAGTTTGGGTAGTGCTTTATGTTCTAATACTTTCGTCTCAGAAATGAACCGAAGGCAAGTGCAATTTTCCCTTGAACATAGAGTCAAAAATTGTCCCTTCACCCTCAATCATTACTGCTATCTGAAATGCCCATTTACACTAATTCTATTTTCCTGCATTTGCCTTATTTCACTCTCGTCCCTTCCTACCGAGGAACCTGTCCAAATACTTTTTAAATGCTGTGATTTTACATGCTGCTACCAATTTCTCTGGCAGCTTGTTCCACATGCCCGTGTGTGGAAACCAGAACTATTCGCAAAACTCCAGAAGTGGACTCGCCGAAGTCATACGAGCTGTAACCAGACTTTTGCATTCCCTTAACAATGAAAGCCAGTTGTCTCCACATTCTAATCCCATTTCATTATTAACCATAAACATTGAGGCTCATTCCACTTTACAATTACACATTGATGGAACCATAGAGTGCACTTAATTTGAGTTTTGTGTTACCTTTTGGGGTTGAGGTGGCGATAGACTCATTTGTTGTGCTGTAAACTGGAAGAAAGAAGAGAATTTGTATATATTCATAGAAACTCAATGTCATCTTTTCTAACACAAACCAGATCTGTTTCCATCAATATTCCATGCTACAATTTCCTCCCTTGTCTGAATATAATAGCTGAGGTTGGAGTTGTACATAGAAATACTGCTTCTGGACCACAATTGGTGCTCCTGTAATTTTGACCTCCTACGGGTCATCGATTGACTTGTTCACACCACCATCTAGGGCAGTGGTTCTCAATCTTTTTCATTTCATGCCCATACCACCTTAACATCCCTAGTGAACCACAGAGCATCTATGGCATCCTATGATTAATACATACATTTTGTTACATTAAAAATTTCTTTTAATACAAGGTTATTATTATGTCCTCGAATAGGTGTCAAATTTGTAATTCTCTGACCCACAGAGAAAAATGAACCAAAACAATCTTCCTGATACAAAATGCAATCCATTTTCTGATATCCCATCCAAAGTGTAAACTATTAGTCATTGGTAAAACACAGGATTCTGTTGACACCGTGGTTAAGTGATAAAACACAAATGCTGGAGAAACTCAGCAGGTCAAACAATGCCTTTATGTAGCAAAGGTAGGACATCACTCATGTTCCCCCACACCTTGAAGGAATCAAGCCCAAAATGTTGGTGATGTATCTTTATCTTTGCTACATAAAGGCACTTTTTGATCAACTATTAGTCATTGATGTGCAGGGTATTTAATAATAATGATGGTTTCACCTGAGCCTTTTAAGTAGAGAATGAAATTAATAATGAAGAAGCATTGTTGAGATTAATAGAGCAGTCAGTTTTCTTTCATGAAATCTTCAAATACTTTCCAACAGATTTTCACATTGTGGCTTCGAGTGGCAGCACTTCCTATGTACATTTTCATATTTCCTCACAGAAGGAGTCAATCTACATAGCTCACAAAACAAACTGATTTCCTGATTTTACTTGCAATGTATTCTTACATTTCCATCAATTCCCCAGTTTCTATCACTTACTTATACACTAGATCAGCCATTCTCAATCTTTTTTTTTTGGCTATGGCTCCCTTAGGACTCTGATCAAAGTTTATGGGCTCCCTTCCCTGTGAAACATTCAGGTTTAGTTGGTTTCTTCTGTACTCTCCTACTGACTATACAAAAAGCAAAAAAAATATTTTATGATTTCAGTCCGTGGGTCCCCATAAATATGCTGTGGCCTCCACGGTACAAAATGCTCTCACAGATTCAGTAATACAACATAGAAACAGGTCTTTTGGCTCATCATGGCCATGCTGGTCAGTGGCTACATATTAATTGTAATCCTTCAGCATTTGGCTCATAACCTCTAAGACTGGTCATTACAAGGGCTTGATGAGAGGTTTCTTAAATTTGCATTCCCTGATACTGATTTGTTCAATTCTGATTTTACCTTCTGGCTTGATATCATCTACAGCTTCTGAAGCTTTCCTGGAGAGTTCCTCAAACATGGGTTTCTGCTTGTAGAAGAATGGACGGATGATAGCCGTGTAAGTAGTTTGGGAACCATTCCAGTCAACTGGTGCCATGCACCACAACAGAAAGATGGTCTGCAGAATAAAATAATAAGTCTATTAGGTATGCAGCATGCTCCAGCCTGAGCAATACAATGGGTTGAAAAACAATCTTCTTTGATTTTAGTTCTAGTCTAACTTAGCTCAAGGCAAAGGGAAACCTAAAACCCATGGTATCCAACACTTATGGGGATTGGTAGATGCCAAATAAGTGAATTTTCTGGTTGCTTGAGATGGAGTGTTGCGTGGATTGGCGATCTAAAATGGTGAGACTTGCCAATTTTAAAATTTTCCATATTTTGTACCTATTTATTTTCTGTGATTTGTTTTTGCTGGTTGCTTGAATTCCATATAACAGGGATAATGGTTATGATTGGATAAATTAAAATGGGAATGGTTATCCTCATCTGCATTTTCAAGTATCTTATTACAAGTTCATGCCAACAGGATGGATCTTTCACCACTTCAGTTTCAGACTGAAGTGTCAGGAAGGCACTCAGTTTTGCTGACTTTGATCCAACTTAAAATGGCAAAGGAATAAAAGTCACTTTCATCAGCTGTACTTTCCATCATAAATGTAATATTAAAAAGTTCAACAGTGCACTGTAGCTGTAAGGTAAAACATCATGAGATGGGAATGTGTAAGGAGTTACCCTGTACAGGGCTGTAACAAGATGTGAATGCATCCTTGTACTTACAAGATAAGAGAGACATTGATGGATTGAGAGGCAGGAAGCTAGCAGGGAAAGGATAGCAACAGTTTTAGTCATTGGACAAGTAATGATATGATGATGTTCTAAGCACGTATCCAAGGGTATAAAAAATCACCATTTTGCTGATAACAGCAGAATGCATTCTCCGACTAACATGGTTAGTTGCAAGTGTTACAATCCGGTAGTAAAGAACAAAGAACCCTGACTTCGACTCAGTCTGGTGTTTGTCTCACTCATTCATGAACAAAGCAGACCTAACATAGCTGAGACTTCATGGAAGAAATGATCCTGCAAACAATGGATTTCAACCTGGTTCTTTTGGAAACTGATGGCAACTGGGATGTCTACATATCTCTAGTTCAATGTCAACGAATGAATCAATCAATTCTCTCACAGGCTTCATTATTTAGAGCCTTCTCCAGCTCTATCAAGTGAAATTATTGCATTAATATGATTCAATCAATTAAACATTATGCCTTATGGTCCTTGAACCTGCTCCACCAGTCAAAGGGATTAGCCGCAACACCTTTCACCCTGGACTTCATTACCTTTCACTCACTATAGTCCAAACTTTTGTCTCAGTTTTGAGCATGCGTCAATATGGATTGCAAGTAGCAAAGGCTGAAGCACTGATCCTTGAGCCTCCCCTACTTACAATGGCCTCATCTTATAATAACCCAGCAGAAATTAGTTAATTCACTATCTTTGTATGTACATCCATGAGCTCTTAACTCTCAAAATAGCCTTTACAAGCCTCCATATCTAATGCTTTTTGGAAATCCAAATGGATTACATCTACTGCCTCCCTTCCATCCTCACAGAACCCTAATAAAGTGAACAAACTTTTTTTTTGTATTGAATCCTGTCGACTTTAATTAGTTATATTCTGATATTCTAAATCTTGCTGAAAATATCCTTAAAAGATTATACTTTGATAAGGATGACTTTTTAAAATGATACACCAAACTAATCTCTTAGCAATCTATCTGGCTGTTAAATAAAATTAATTCTCTTAAACAAGTATTGAAATAATATGTTGAGACAAACTTTTGTATCATAATGCTCTAATCTTCATTTACATTGAGTAATTTCATGAAAACTAAAAATTGCACACCCAGAAGCAAAAATTGAAATCTGTGAGAATTCATCAATACAATTGTCTGCTCAGCCAGCTCACTGAACACCTGGGACTCCTTTAACTAATCTCTGGCAATATCAGGCACCAACGAGGGAAAACCTTGCCTCAGAGATCACTAGATTGTCACAGGGAAATTACTGGGTTCAATGATGAGATGTGAGGCATCACAGCAGTCTACAATTTCCAAGCTTTTGTGTGTGGTTTTATATACAATGTTGGCTGAAAATATGAGGGTAATGATGCCGAGATAAAACTGTTACCTACCTTCAATTTACGAATGGCTGGAAATGCACGGAGGAAGATACCTGCCACACATTCAGTAATAGCAATGGTGCCATAGATAACCCAATACATAAGCCACTTCATTTTCTCCTTTTTATTGGCATTTTCTATAGCTAGAACTCTTGAGAAAACCAAAATTTAAGGCAGACACATCATTTTTATTGGATTGCAATAGATTACTCTTGTGAATTTAAATCTGTTCACTATTTAACAAATCTTGTAATTTCCATAATTCCTAGGTTTTCACCTGAGAGTGCTAACTTAGAAACATACAAAAGAGCTTGTATTCAATAATATCAGGAATTATGCTAACTCCATGGGCACACATTTTTTTTTCCATAATATTTTAAATCTATAGGTAGCAAAATTATAATATTAAACTAAATGATTATGGGATCAGGAATAATGTCAGCATTATTCAGTCCTATTTACACTCGAGATGGAGGCAATGATCCGCCATCTTGAATCCCTGAACTTGCCTTGTGCAAATAGTCATTGGGCAAAAGATCTAGAATTCATGGTAATTAGGAATGGTCGAGATCAGATTTAATGTTAACTGTTCAAAGTATCCATTGTTGATTGTGTAAAATGTTCATCACCTGCAAACCATCAGTTCTATTCCTCATGTGCTTGATGAACATTAGCAGATATTTGTACAAGGGAGAATGCAGGCAAATTGGATTTCTCTCATGCGACACATTTATTCATATTAATGTAAGATTCAGTGTTGAATTTGCATGCACAGAACAAATATCTAATATGGACTTCAATTTTAGGAAAGGAAACTTTATTGGGTTTAAACCAAGAAATCTTTGGACCTAAAGCAGAATATTATTGCATACTTTGAAACCCCAGTAATTGTTTTAGCATTTTGTCATTTGGACTATACTTAAAATATAAGCAAATGTTAATCAACTTCAAATTGTATTTGGAAATTAACACCAAATTCTATCAAGCCCAATTTTATTTCAAAAATGTACAAGAAGTACTGATTAGCATTTTTTGATCATTCAGATCTGTGATGAGGTTATAAATGAAGCATCGACTCTGCACCAGCTAGAAATTAGAAGTGAAGCTAATAGGTCGCCTCACAATAGGTGATTCACATTAAAGTTAATTTCGAGGCCTTCAATAGCAAAACATTATAGGATTAAAACACGGGAACTATTTAAAACTTTGCGCTCTGTTTGTTTAGTGCTCAGATTTATTCCCAGGAATGAATGAATGTGTTAGTGGAATTGATTTTTAAAGAAGTCATGATAAATGTGCAACACATTTTAACAATTGTGCTGTCCTCTGCTTCTGCTCTCACAATGAATTGCTTGCCAGGGTTCATGTAAAGTGGATATTGTGGCCATGAAGGGATGTATAACCATGGCTGGGGATTGACAGGACCTACCCTTCTGTAGGTGACAGACCTTTTGTGACAGTTTCTCTCATCACCTATGGAAACAGCAGTCTGTTTTGTTTGGATGCACAGGTCTTCTCAGCTTGGTAATTTTGTATTGGTATCAGTTGATTATCATTCAGCTCATTATCACGGAGAAAGCCATAGGCTGAGAAAGATTTCTTGGTTTAAACCCAATAAAGTTTCCTTTCCTAAAATTGAATTAGATATTTGTTCTGTGCATGCAAATTCAACACTGAATCTTACATTAATATGAATAAATGTGTCGCATGAGAGAAATCCAATTTGCCTGCGCTCTCCCTTGTACAAATATCTGCTAATGATCATCAAGCACATGAGGAATAGAACTGATGGTTTGCAGGTGATGAACATTTTACACAATCAAATGCACCTTGCATTTCATCCAAGGGGAGATGATGAATACGATCCAGGTGATCTATCTACTTAGAGCGGCCACTGTCCATCTGCAGCAAAGGTTGGTCAAGTAGCTGCCCCAAACCATTAGCCTATACTTGCCCCAGCCTACCAATCACAGGCCACATTGACAGGTTCTCAACATGGAACCATGAGAAGATCCATCTCAGCAGAGGGCAACAAGTGACATTGGGATCCTAGCACAGATGTCTTATAAATTAGAGAGTTAGGAACATAGGTATACTCAGACCAGAGGAACAAGAGTGCAATAATGAATGAACACACTGCTGTATAGCACCAAATGAGGTATTGATTCACTTGCAAAGCTTCAGAAAATTCTTGGTGCAATCTGAAATGGCAGTGCAGACATAGGAAGCAGAATCACTCATTTAGGATTGAGATAAAGAACCTCTTCTCAGATTCGAGGACCTTTTGAATTCTGTTAGGGCTTTGGTTATTAAATTAACTTAGAAATTAGAACCCCAAGTTTCAACAGCGGCAAGGAATTCTGCTTTAAGTATGTTTCATGGCTATGTATAAAGGCTCCCATGACCACTGATTGGTATCCTTTGTGTAAAATATAACCATATACAGCAGAAACAGGCCAATTCAGCCCTTCTAGTCCATGCTGAACAATTTCTCCCACCTAGTCCCACTGGCCCTCAATCAGCCCATAACCCTCCAAACCTCTCCCGTCCATATACCTATCAAGCTTTTCCTTAAATATTAATATCAATCTCACTTCTACCACCTCTACCGGAAGTTCATTCCACACCCCACCACCCTCTGTGTGAAGAAATTTCCCCCTAAATTTTTTCCCCTTTTACTCTCAATCCATTTCCTCTTGTTTGAATCTCCCCCTCTCTCAATGGAAAAAACCTGTCCTCATTGACTATTGGTCCCCCTTATAATTTTGAACACCTCCATCAAATCATCCCTCAATTGTCTACGCTCCAGGGAATAAAGTCGCAGCCTGCTCGACCTCTCCCTACAGCTCAAAACCTGAAACCCCAGCAAAATTCTTGTAAATTTCCTCTGCACTCTCTCTGTTCTATTATATCCTTCCTGTAATTCGGCAACCAAAACTGCACAGTATTCCAAATTTGCCCTCACCAATGCCTATACTTCCATCTTTCTCACAATGGCCTGCTTCAGATTGCCATACATATACAAGAGTGGTTGGGTTTGGGGGGGGGGGGGTGAAGAAAATTAGATATCCATTGTCCCAGTTCCTTTCACAATCTTAAAAACCATAGTTAACCAAGTCTTGTGCATGCCAGAAAATGCAATCGGTTCACAAAACACTACAAATCTAACCTGCTATTGAATCCTCATTCCATCCAAGACCAAAATGGACTGGCCAGAACTGTTTATTGTATCCACAAGTTACAATTACAGCATTAGGTAACTGCAACATAAACGCAACTATATTTCTACCTTCTAGTTATGAAAAAAACATTTTATTAGAGACCAATTTTTATACCTATTACACTTCACTGATTCACAGACATGGACCTGAATTTTTGTGAATCAGCACTGGCCTTTGCTTTTCACCATCATTCAGGATTATCCTTCAGGAGTCAAAAAATCATATCTTCCCTACATCACATTCTTAATAATAACATTATTTCACATATACTACACCTGGAGGATTCTTTGGGCACTGACAGGAAAGGCACATGTACTGGAAGTCCGGGCAAATGGGACAAGGGCACATATTAGTAAATTTCACACATCATCTCTTAAAATAATTTCACTTTCTTAAAATGTCAACATTGGCAATTTCTGTAGTGGCATATCCCTCATTTGAACATAAGAAACTCTTCTGGAAATTTACCCTTGAAGATTAGTTTATTGCCAGCTTTAAAAGAAATCTCCAAATCTATAGAACAATAGATTACAGCACAGAAAACAATCTGTGCTGAACTCCTACTGACCTGCACCCAGTCCATATCCCTCCCATCCATGTATCCTCCATTTTTTTCTTAAAATGTTCAAATTTGCCACTTCAGCTTGATCCATACTCCCATCACTTCCCGTGTGAAGAAATTTTGACTAATGTTCCCCCTAAATTCTCCCCTTTCACCTTTAACCCATGGCCTCTGATTTGTATCCATACCCTCATTCTGCAGCCTCTATATTTCAAGTCCTATTCCAATTTATTTTCACTATTGCTTCATGTACAAGGTCTTTTAGAAGCAGAATGCAAGCAGAGAGTTGCATTGTGTTGAAGCTGCAGTTCAGCAAAGAATGCACATTTTACAGTATCCAACAATAGATTCCAGGAAGTGAAATTAAACCATTCAAATTGTAAGCAAGATAGTTTCAATTAATCTTTCTACCCAACTTGGAACACAGCACTATTTATTACATCAACCATTTAGTCATATCAAGGCTGAACCAATCTTTGCCTTAATTTAATTTTGCTCTGATCCTCAAATTTGCAAAGCTGTGAAGAAATCTTCCATATCAATATGTTAAGGCATGGAAGTTACAAATTGCTGCAGCAGACACAATGAGCAAATGGTTGTTTTATGATCCTGTGAACTGGTTTCCTAGTTTTTAAATGTACTCAAAAGACGGCCTTTGAAGATCCTGTGATGGAGATTTTCTGTAGATTCAAAATTAAATCTAATCTGGTTCTTAAATGGTCAACTGAATATCCTTTCATTCCAGAGCCAATTAGAGGAAATGTCTTGTCAGCATCTACTACTGTATATTAATGTTTCAATATCACTTATTCTTCCAAACTTCAATAGAAGTTTTATTCATCCTAGGAATCAATTGAGTGAACCATCATGCTCTACCAAATTAAATCGGGACCAAAATAGTTTAGCTCCAGTCCATTCAATATTGGAGAAAAAAAACTTCTCTAATTTTGTGCTTTATTCCCTTTGCAAAGGGCAGCATTCCATTTGCTTCCAAATTATTTTCCCTACTTGCATGCTACAAAGACAGTTCTTCAAGCACCAGTCTGATAATCTCACTGCATTTAAATGATATTCTTAGTCTATTCTTCCTATCACCATTATACATTCTATTACAAATGACAAAGCAGCTCTATTTCCTTCAGAAATTGAGCAAGGTTTTTTAATTTTGATACATGTAGTTTCCAGGGGTGCAGTTGTAATTAAAAAAAAAAGGTACCAGATCTGCTCAGAGGTGCCAGAGCAGTGTTCTAGTGAGCTCCAGCAGTACTACGCCCCTGTTAGTGTCCTTCTTTCCTCATCTAACCCAATAACTTACAAGCACAAGCTTAGATCTCATTTCATTCACTCAAGAGGGCAAGGAAAACAACAAAGTCTTGCTCTTGTAATGTTTCCCTTAAAGCTTCAGATTTGCTATTAATATGGACTATGTAACACTAAATGTAAATGCATTATCAAGTTAAACAATGCAATTGTAAATCAGCTTAATCAGTAAACTTTGGGTAATACTTGCAAATAACCAAATTCAAACAGTGCAGAGGTTTCCAATATATTCAGTAATTATCAGTAGGATTTCACAGGATTGAAACTTTAATCAAATTAACCTTTGGATGTTTTTAATACACAATTCATCCACTGTGGTTTAGTGTGGAAGGAGGGAAAAATTGATCTGAATAAGGCAACAATTTCAAGTTGGTGTCTTCAGCTGATGGAAAAAAAAACACATCCCTGATTCCAGAAAGCTGAAGGTCTGTGCCTCTGGTGTCGTCTTTCTTCTCAAAAACTAAGAAATCAAGTACTGTACTTACGAAAAATAGGCTGGATAGAGGAAAGCAAAGACATTCAACAAAGGGAACAAGGAAACTCCATATCGAAGTAGTGTACACAAGGTGGTCAAAGCAATCAAACCGTGGACAAATCTGGACGCGCGCACGGACATAGTTTTCCCTTTCAGAATCCTGTTCAGCTTTGACAGTTACACCATGATTGGTGGCCAAGAATGTGTTACTAGGCTGCAATATAAATTAAATGACATCACAGAAGAATTTGTGAAGTCAGAAGCACAAGGGTAGGATGTGCAAGCACATTATGTGCACATTACTTTAAAACCTTTTTTAAAAAAGGTTAGATCTATGAATTATGATTTCAGCTATACAAATTAGCATTAGTGTTTGCACAGAAATAGTACAATAGCTTTACTTCTTCACAATGACTACAGGTATCATCAACATTTCCATTTAAATTAAAAATATCTCCACCAGTCAGTGATTAGTGGATTGCTGCAGATCTTTTCTGGAACCACCCCCCACTATGATTTTTAGAAATGACCTGGAGATGAAGTAGAGGGGGATGGTCAATAAGTTTTCAGATGATAATGGAAGTTGGAGCTGTTGTGGATAGCGATCTGCCCACATTTAATCTTCCTGCTTGTTTTGGACAGACTGTCAGAGGCCCAGCCTTGATGCAAAATAAATTATTGTATTCAAAGTGATAAGCTGAAAATGACATTCAATAGAAGCCTAAGCATGCTACCTTGCTCGCTTATCTTTCTTACTGTGTTGGGAATAGGTGCTTAGGTAAGCAGTTTTTGGGTAATATAAGCCAAGATCCCGCTGCTGAAGTTTGAGACTCTCCGAGAGGTGGCAACATCTCTCAGCAAGAAGAACAACTTCTAGAGTCCAGCCAACATCCCAGTTGGGGGGAGGTGGAGAAGCATCGCGACAAGTGTGCGCTTCGGCAGATGGGACCAGTCCAGGCATTGATAAGTATAATTGGGAAGGGCTTGCATATTGTAGTTTGAAATCAGCTTTTGAATTTGTAATAATCATTTGTATAAACTGAACTGCTCTTGGTGTGGGTGTCTATTTTCTTTCGGTAGCTCAAACACTGTGACCAATCTAAAACGAACAAAGTGAGAGGTACAAGTTTACCCAGGACACAAGGATTTGAGTTTATTGCTAGGTACAGTTTTATGTGGGTCAGTACAACACTGTGGGCCAAGGGCCTGTACTACGCTGAAGTGTTCCATGTTATATTCTAGGATACACATCAAAACATAAGTGCAAGACTGAGTTTAATACTTTTTTTTTAAATTACTTTGACAAATAGTGCATTTAACAAAGTTATTGTTCCAACCCTTTTTAAAATCAATAAGCAGGTGTTCATCATAGCAAAGTAGCACCTCAAGCACCATCATCCACATATTTATTTCTCTATAGTTCACAGCAGATAGAAAACATGTATATTGCATTTTTAATATTTTTACATTTTACAACTCAAAGCACATTTTAAAAATATCAATATTTGCATCTTAGGTTTATTTTCAAAGAATAAAAAATTTGTTAACCACCTCCCCTCACACACTTGATGTTTATCAAGAAATCCTTCATTTCTTCCAAATATATCCATGCCCTTGACAAGATAAATTGCTGACCCAAATCCCTTTTAAACAAGTTTCTGGAATGCTATAGCACTTTACAGTAAATCTTGTGTGCAATGTAATATTTTTCCTTGCACACAATCCTTTGCATTAATTTCTCATCCAGATGGAATACTAACTGGTGAAAACAATGCATCAAATTTACATTTTCCAAAGGTTTAAAAGTTTTTTAAAAATTAAATCAATTACCTGCAAGTTTCCTTCTTACAGCGAAAACATCTGATACTGTTGGGTCCCATTTATTTAACTTTTGGGGCGTGATATATAGCCTGTGTAACCAATTATATTGTATCATGCATAACCTCGTGTTATAGTTCCAGAGCATAGCTTTTCCCATGTTTCATTCTTTATGTTTAGATCTTGTTCCCATTTTTGTTTGGGTTTACAGCTTGTTTCCTTGTTCTCTTTCTCTTGCAATTTGATGAACAACAGTACATGCAATTTGGGCATGTGAGAAAGTGGAAAAGTTTTGGGAAGATCTAAACCAGGTATTTAAAAAAAAAAATCACAAAAAGCAACATACCAAAAAATCCAGAGATCTTTCTTCTAAGTAATATAAGTAAAGAACTTGGACTCGATTTGGATGGAGCACAAAAAAAGATTGATTTTGATAGCCTTAGCTGTAGCAAAAAAATGTATTATGTCAACCTGGAAATCAGAAGATAGCCTGAGAATACAGCAATAGTACATAGAAATGAATAAATGTATTCCATTGGAAAAAAGTAACAATTTAAGAAATAACACCACAGTATTTGAACAAATTTGGGAACCGTACATGGAACACAACAGAGAAGTCCTACTGCGGACCTCCACCAACTAAAATGACAGAACGAAAAGACAACAAAATGAACTGACCCAGTATGTAAAAGTGGATGACACAAATTTCTTGTTTATTTTCATTGTGTGATGACACTGTTTAATGTATCATATATGCTGAATGTTGAGTGGGTGGGGGGGGGGGTGAAGGAGGGAGGGGAGAAAATGACACTGTGCATATTCAAGGGGGAAATGTTTGTGTGTCAGTATGGCTTATAATGTGTCAAATAAAAAAAATTACCTGCAAGTTAAGGAAATGTCTTGAGACATCCATTGAATTTTTTCAATATAGTTCAGTCTACATCTTTCCTGGTTCAAATGACCTGCTTTATTTTATGTTACAGCTAAATCAGAAGTATTTAATTATCCGTTAAGAAGCTGAAGGAATTGTTATTCAGATGCTAACATATGCCTCAATCATTTTATTGTACAGTCAAAGGACATTTTAGGTCATTAAACTTAGAGCTGGTCCTAAAAGATGACAGTCACCAACCCCACTCATCCTTGCATTAGTACAGTACCAACATTTCCCCTTGTAAAAGGGAGCCATCCAGTTTAATACCATTAACTTGGGTACAATAGGGAAAAGCTGGGTCAATGCAATTTCAGAGATCTGCATGGAGTGAAATGTGTTCATCAGCCTCTCACAGTGGGCTTGAGATTTTTGTGCAAGACCAATTGCCAAGATCGTAACTATCCAGCATAAAAAATCTAGCAACAGATTTTCCCTGTAAAATAACATTTTTTGATCCATTGGCAAATTTTAAAATGAAGAATTATTGAATTGAGTTAGTACTGTTAATTTATCAATGTGAAAAATGTGATTACATGTTTAGATTTGTTCGACATTGTTGGATGACTTGGCACGTGCAGAGAATCAAATGTAATTTTGCATATTCTGATCTAACATATGATGGGACAACAGAAAGATTAAATTATTTCAAATAAATTTATTCACAAAGAAAATTAGTCACATTGGCATCAAAACATTTTTATTCTTTACCACAATTCCTTCCATTTAGAAAATATTCATTATCAACAGTCAATAAAATAGCATGTTATTCCAAAAAAAATACAACTCTACATTTGTCAGATACCATGTGAAATGGAGATAGAATAAAACCAATAATCAGAAAGTTCTTTCTAATTATTGGTGCTGAGATTGATCTTGTGTTACATTAACATTGGAAACAAATTTACTCCATGTTGGGGGTTAAAATTAGTCTTTGATCCCATTGACTGTACTTTATGAAGACATGATAATGCAATCTACACATCCAGTTCAGATTCCATGCAAAGTAAGGGGAGAAAAAGGAATATTCTGCTCTCAGATTCTTCCAAAATATACATTTTTTTCCCCCCAGAATAACATTTTGCTGCAAGCCAACTCTAAAAATGGAGCAGAAGGGACATGAACAAAAATGGTCAAAAGCAAGAGGGTCAGCTTGTGAAAGAAAAGCAGGTCATTTTACATTCTGATGAAAATAAAAATCACACCTAGTGTGATCTTTCTCTTTCAGATATTCTTACTCTCTTGCTCTTTCCAAACCAGAATTGTAGCATTTCTGCTCGTAAAAATAGCTTCATCTCAGAGGTAGTCTTCAATTGTCCTTTCCTTTTTCCAAATTTAGCTTTACTGCTAAAATACAAAAAATATATTGTTATGTAGAATGGCCACTGTATTTGATGGGAGAAAGAGGGAAGTAGCGACACAAAATAGCTAGTGTATTTAAAAAAACAACGCAGGCACATATCCAATTATGTGATTTCGACCTCATGGTTAACTTGGTCCAGTTTGAACAGATCAAAGTTTGTGTCACACTTTAATTATTCCAACTGAAGGCTTTGAAACAGTGATATAGCTAGTTTTTCCCCTGACCACATTCTTCTATGGAAATAAAAGGAGTTAATCACCGCCCATTAGTTCACATGCTCTATATGGAATGAATTCTGCAAGGGTAAGCTCGATTTCCATACCTTGTACCAAGAGAAATACCATGTGCGCCAATTTATTGGACATCCCCCATCACCCCACAACAAATTGGTGCATCTTTATTGTGTTCCAAAAGGCAATTAGATTGTTGGATGAGATAGTTGAACGGTTTCTGCAAAACCCAATACTCCACAGCATAAATCTCATTTTGTACACTGGCTTATTAACAAAGAATTTTCTTCACTTTTCCAGACAAATACTTGTATTCTGTTTGAGTCTAAAGATTGGACAGACTAAGCTTACAAGAGGGGACTGGACTAAAATACAAAACCCTGGAGGATCTTGACAGGGAAGATATGGAGAGGATACCTTTTGAGAGAATCTATCACTGTTCAAAAGGTCAAAAACTGCTTTTTAAACTGGAGGATTGCAAGTCTTTGCTACCTCTTTAAAGGCCAGTTTGAATGTGTTTTTTTTTTAAAAAGCAGAGTTATGTAGCTTTATGGGTGCAATGTTACTCTGGGGAAAGGGAAAAAGAGTTGGGATAACATTCATGATGACAAAATTAACACGAGATGATGTTTTGAAATTAAACGGAAGAGTCCATTAAATTTACTGAAAAAAAAAAGACAGCATTTGTGCAGGATACGCATCTAACTGAAGTGGAACATAATAAATTAAAGAGAGACTGGGTAGGGCACGTAGCGGCAACATCATAATTCAAAAGCTCGAAGTGTAGCTATATTAATTAATAAAAATGTACCAATCAAAATAGAGGAGGAAATAATAGATCCAGCAGGGAAGTATGTAATGATAAAGTGTCAGATATATTCAGAATTTTGAAATTTGCTCAATATATATGCACCTAATGAAGAGGATCAAAAGTTTATGCAATACATTTTTTTGAAAATTGTAGATATGCAAGGGAATATATTGATAGGAGGGGATTTTAACCTTAATTTGGATCTAATGTTGGATAAAACTGGACAAAAGACTAGCAAAAAGAATAAAGTGGCCAAATTTATGGTTAAATCAATGCAGGAAATGAAACTTATGGATATATGGAGGAGGCAGCACCCAAGGGAGAAGGAATACTCATATTATTCGAGTAGCATAAAACATACTCAAGGATTTTTTGGTTTTTTTTTCTCACATATATTATTAACTTTATTAATTCTTCACTCTTTATTTTGGGGGGGAAAAGGGGGGTTGGACTAATTTGAGTCGGGTTATTAATGTGTAATAATTATTGGGGAGGGTATAGTTTATTTAGATTACTGATATTGTATTGTAATTTTATTATTTTATTCTTAATTTTTTTTTAATGTAATCCTATATGTTATTCATGTTATAAAATCTTAAATAAAGTTTAAAAAAAACATACTCAAGGATTGATATGTTTTTGTTGTTGGCCCATAGTCAAGGGAGAGTTAGGAAAACTGAATATAAAGCTAGATTGCTATCTGATCATTCACCCCTGTTATTAGCAATAGAACTGGAGGACATCCCATCAAGAACATATAGATGGAGGTTAAACTCCATGCTACTTAAAAGGCAAGAATTTAGAGAGTTTATTGAATGCCAAATTAAAATGTACTTTGAAATAAATACGGAATCAGTGAAAGACAAAATTATATTATGGGATGCAATGAAAGCCTTCATCAGAGGGCAGATAATAAGTTATGTAACTAAGATGAAGAAGGTCTACATTCGGGAAATAGAACAGTTGAAAAGGGAGATAGTAAGTACAGAAAAGGAACTAGCAACAAGGGACGATATAACAAAAAAAATTTGGTGAACAAATAAATAAAATACAAAACATTACTAACGTA
The DNA here is from genome assembly GCF_036971445.1 of Narcine bancroftii. Lineage (NCBI taxonomy): Eukaryota > Metazoa > Chordata > Chondrichthyes > Torpediniformes > Narcinidae > Narcine > Narcine bancroftii. The sequence goes on from NC_091471.1 coordinate 270,043,104, forward strand.
CAAGGTGGAGAACAACAATGAAAATAAAGCAAAATTATTATGAACTAGGAGAAAAAAAAAATTAAAACAGAACAAGCTAAAAGAACTGTATTGGCATCAAGGAAAAAGGACAAACAAATTAATATAATCCAATGGAGATTAATGAGAACGTGAAGGAATTTTATGAACAATTATACCAAACTGAGAACGAGGGGAAATATGATAAAATAGAAGAGTTTTTAGCTAAAATTGAACTGCCAAAATTGCAAGAGGAACAAAACATACTGATAAAACCATTTGAAATACAGGATATATTAAAAAAGCTGCCGAACAATAAAACGCCTGGAGAAGATGGATTCCCAATAGAATTCTATAAAACATTTAAAGAGTTATTAATTCCTCCTCTCCTGGAAGTAATGAACCAGATAGAAGAAACACAAAACTTGCCAGATTCATGCAAGACAGCAATAATTACAGTAATAACAAAGACAGGGAAGGATCCACTAACACCAGCATCATATAGACCACGCATGTCAAACTCTGGCCCGCGATATAATTATATTTGGCCCGCAAGATCATATTAAATATATCTTAGAGTTGGCCTGCTGGCCGCCGCGCCAGTATAGCACATGCACAGCAGCAAGCACCACCATAGAGGCCCGCCGCCTCGCTACAACGGGCCCGCCCGCCGCCTCGCTACAACGGGCCCGCCCGCCGCCTCGCTACAACGGGCCCGCCCGCCGCCTCGCTACAACGGGCCCGCCCGCCGCCTCGCTACAACGGGCCCGCCCGCCGCCTCGCTACAACGGGCCCGCCCGCCGCCTCGCTACAACGGGCCCGCCCGCCGCCTCGCTACAACGGGCCCGCCCGCCGCCTCGCTACAACGGGCCCGCCCGCCGCCTCGCTACAACGGGCCCGCCCGCCGCCTCGCTACAACGGGCCCGCCCGCCGCCTCGCTACAACGGGCCCGCCCGCCGCCTCGCTACAACGGGCCCGCCCGCCGCCTCGCTACAACGGGCCCGCCCGCCGCCTCGCTACAACGGGCCCGCCCGCCGCCTCGCTACAACGGGCCCGCCCGCCGCCTCGCTACAACGGGCCCGCCCGCCGCCTCGCTACAACGGGCCCGCCCGCCGCCTCGCTACAACGGGCCCGCCCGCCGCCTCGCTACAACGGGCCCGCCCGCCGCCTCGCTACAACGGGCCCGCCCGCCGCCTCGCTACAACGGGCCCGCCCGCCGCCTCGCTACAACGGGCCCGCCCGCCGCCTCGCTACAACGGGCCCGCCCGCCGCCTCGCTACAACGGGCCCGCCCGCCGCCTCGCTACAACGGGCCCGCCCGCCGCCTCGCTACAACGGGCTGGACGAGGTGGGTCACCTCCGCGTCTCCTTGAGCTTCATCTGTGGGCGGGTGCTGCTGGGCATCGGACTTTCCGCTGGGGTGGAGGTTGCGGACGAGTTCCACCGCTCTCACGATACTCCCGGTGAGATGGCGAGACCAGCGGGGACTCCTTGGGTTGTTGGCGGCGGTTGCGGCAGGTGGAGGCGGGGGCGGAGGAGGGAGAGGGGGCGGGGGCGGAGGAGGGAGAGGGGGCGGGGGCGGAGGAGGGAGAGGGGGCGGGGGCGGAGGAGGGAGAGGGGGCGGGGGCGGAGGAGGGAGAGGGGGCGGGGGGGGATGCCGCTCAGGTTTGCTGGCTGGGCTGGGGAGGGCTCCCTGCAGACCTCCGCTCCCTGGCACGCTTCTCGGCAACGTGCGATCCTTGGCTTAAAGGCTAGAGAGAAATATTATTTATTGAATATTTTATTTCTTATTTGTTAATGCTTCTTCTGGAAAGAGTTGAACCAAAACTATTATTAAACATTTATTTTAATAAGAAAAAGTTTAAGATTACATATGTTGAAAGAAGAGAAAACATGCAGATGTTGTTGAAAATTTTCAATAAATATTTAGTTTGGCCCTCGACTTAGACCAAGTTTTTAATTTTGGCCCTCGGTGAATTTGAGTTGGACAACCCTGATATAGACCAATGTCTCCACTTAATTCAGATTATAAGATAATAGCAAAATCATTAGCAAACAGATTGTCCGATTGTGTATCTGAAATAGTAAAACCAGATCAAACTGGATTTAAGACGAACAGCAGATAATCTCTTTAAATTTATTAATTTAATTCATGCAGTTCACGGAAATAAGATGCCAACAGTGGCTGTTGCTTTAGATGCAGAAAAAGCCTGACAGGGTAGAATGGAAATATTTATTCAAAGTATTTCAGAGGTTCAATCTACCAGAAAATATATTAATTGGATTAAAGCATTATATAATGGACCATTGGCGAAGGTAATAGTAAATGGTTATGTAGCGAATCAATTTAAATTAAGTAGGTCAACTCGGCAGGGATGTCCATTATCTCCCTCATTGTTCGCTTTAGCAATAGAACCATTGGCAGAACTGATAAGAACAGAAAATAAAAGGGATAAAAGGAGGAGTATAAATTCAGTTTATTTGCAGATGACATCATAGTATACTTAACAGAACCAGAAACATCAAATAAAAGAACTATATAAGAAATTGAAAGAATATGGAGAAATATCGGGGCACAAGATCAATGCAAATAAAAGTGAAGTGATGCCAATGAGTAATGCGGATTATACAGAATTTAAAAAAGAATAATTATTTAAATGGCAAACACAAGCAATCCGATACCTAGGTATTAGGTTAAATAATAATTTAAGCCACTTGTACAAATTAAATTATTATCAGCCACTAATAAAGAAATTGCAGGAAGACTTAGAACATTGGAAAGAATTACCACTAACATTGATAGGGAGGGTAAATTGCATTAAAATGAATGTCTTCCCAAGGATACAATACTTATTTCAGTCATTACCAATTCCCTCAACAGAAAAATTCTTTAATGAACTGAAGAGAATAATCAGGAAATTTTTATGGAAAGGGGGCGAAACTGAGGATAGCATTAGATAAATTAACAGAGGTACAACCAAAGTGGTTTGCAGTTACCAAACTTTAAAAATTAGAGTGTAATGGAGGATTTAGACCAGTTTATGCAAGAAGGGATGCAGTTGCATCAGACGACAATCTAAATTCCACTATTGGGCCCAGGGATGCATATGAATCAGTAGACATTATCCAACTTTCACCATGAGGCCCAGAGATGCAGTTGTCTTTTGTTGGTCGCAGATTATCAGGAGACCTTGAAGATAATTAAATCATTTGTTCAAAGAGATAAGATCTGAAGTAAACAACTTTTGGGTAATATAAGCCATGGTCCCACTGCTGAAGTTTGAGACTCTCCAAGAGGTGGCAACATCTCTCAGCAAGAAGAACTTCAAGATACCAAACCAACGTCCCGGTCTGGGAAGGTGGAGAAGCTGCTACTGGCCCCCAGACAACCTACTACAAGTGTGCAGTCGTCACCTCGCTTTGGCAGTTGGGACCAGTTCAGGCATTGATAAGTATAATTGGGAAGAACTTGCATATTGTAGTGTGAATTCAGCTTTAGATTTAGTAATAAAGACTTGTATAAACTGAACTGCTCTCGGTGTGTGTGTGTCTATTTTCTTTTGTAAGAACACAATGTGTTCTGATCTAACAAAGGTAGGTCTGTTTAGTTACATACAGATGCATCAGCTCAAACACTGTGACCAATCTAAAACGAACAAAATGAGAGGTATAAGTTTACCCAAGACATAGAGCAGCACAATTAAGGTATTTATCAGATTTTTAAAATCAGACAAGGGAAAAACCAGATTGGACTAAGATAGAGCTAGATAAAATAGGGGAGAAGGTACTTTATAAGTGGGATGAAAAGTTGGTATGATATAAAAGGTCACCAGTATTGCATCATTTACTCAATATATGGAAGAAGATTCACTTAGAAAGGAAATAAATAATTATTGACACAAAATCAGCTAATCCCTTTTACAATAGATAATCTTTTCTTTAGAGAATGGAAGAAAAAAGGAATTAAAAGAATAGAAAATTGTTTTTTGGGAAATAATTTATTAACATTTGAATAAATGAAGTACAAATATGGAATAACTCATGGTACAATGTTTGCATACCATCAACTGAAAGCCTACTTAAAGGATAAATTGGGAAACAGATTGCGATTACCAGAAGGAAGCAGCTTTGAATATGTGATTACAGACACAATGACAATTAGAAGATTTATAACGAACATGTACATCAAACTGCAAGAGAAGGAAAATGATGAAGGTATAAACCCATACAAAAGTGGGAAAAGGATTTAAACATAAAGATTAAACAAATGAAACATGGGAAAAGTTGTTCTGGAACTATGAAGAATATAATAAACACAAGGTACATATGATACAGTATAATTGGTTACACAGGTTATATATCATGCCCCAAAAGTTAAATAAATGGGACCCAACAGTATCAGATAGACGTTTTCGCTGTAAGAAGGAAACTGGAACAACAGGACATGCAATTTGGGCATGTGAGAAAGTGAAAAAGTTTTGGGAAGATTTAAGTCAGATATTAAAAAAAAATCACAAAAAGCAACATACCAAAAAATCCAGAGATCTTTCTTCTAAGTAATACAAGAAGTAAAGAATTGGGCCTCAAACTGGATGAAGCGCAAAAAAGATTGATTATGATAGCCTTAGCTGTAGCAAAAAAATGTATAATATCAACTTGGAAATCAGAAGAGAACCTGCAATGGTACATAGAAATGAATAAATGTATTCCATGGAAAAAATAACAATTTAAAAAATAAAGTCACATTATTTGAACAAATTTGGGATCCTTACATGGAACACAACAGGTCTTGCCTCGGACCTCCACCCCCTAAAATGATAAGACAAAATGATTTGATCCAGTGTGTAAAAGTAGATGACACATTTTTCTTGTTTATTTTTCAATGTGTGATGACATTGTTTAATGGTTTCATTGTATTGTACATGTTGAATGTTTATTGGTTTTGGAGGGGGGTGGGAAGGGGAGAAAATGCCACTGTGTATATTTAAGAGGGAAATGTTTGTACGTATTTTGGTTGATATGGTTCACAGTATGAAATAAAAAATAAGAGATGTTTTGAAAAGCCCAAGTCAAAACTGCAAATTAATGTTCAAAGTGAAATGTTGATTCATTATTTTTACTTTGTAGAATTAGGTAACCAAGTAACATTGTAATTTTGCTGACATTAACTCAAATCACTGGAAAATTTGACATCTTTAAAACTGCCTTTCAATTATGATCCAAATTCCTTTCCTTCCTCTCCCTTCACCAAGTGGATACCAGAGATTAAAAAAGGGACATGTCTAACATAACCAACATCATCTCCAAGCAAAACTTGGAGGACATTTAAAGGGAACAGGTGTTCTTTCAACAGGTAATTGCTACTGGCCTACATACACCAAAAATTTATGGAAAGCTACAAGGTTCTGTTCCCACTTCATATGCAAGATCCAATTTTGTGGCATTCAATTGCTCAACATGTTGACAAGAAATCAGGGCAAGGTTTTAAAATTGCACAAAAGCCTTGAAACACATTTCTTACCAACCCAAGGTGAAGACAAAACTAGGAAATGCATTACATAAAAAGCTTTCGAGCTATGGCATAGAGCACTGGATGGATTAGCATACTTAGGAAATCAGTTTACATGCAATTACAGCAAAAGCATGTAAACTACTAAAACTGCTATTGGAACACGATTTTAGCTAGTGGGACAAATTGGTTTATCATGATGTTGTTTATTAGTGGAAGAACAATTATAGCCACTTTACTGTATTACAATACAGTGGGATCTGTTTCCCCATTTTATTAAATAATGTCATATCAATTTGTTTACATCACCTGGATATATACATTTGTTTAAAAACACTTTGAAACAAGGAAGCAAAAATCTTTGCTTTCTCACTATAGGAGTTTATGGAATATTAATTGTTAGCGCAGGTCCGAAAAACTTAAAATATGATGTATGGGAAAGGAATTTAAAAACATTTATACGTCAATACTTATCACAAATTGAAAGAGTTCAAATTCCAATTAATAATGCATTACCTCCCTTTAAAAAACAGTTCACGATAAACCACAATGTGTTCTGATCTAACAAAGGCAGGTCTGTTTAGTTACATACAGATGCATCAGCTAACTGTTTAGGTCTTGCATCTGTCCTTACGAGGCTCTTGCTGTTACACAATGTCTGCAAAACTAAAGCAGGAAAACAAAATGATAGAAACATTAATGTAAATTAGAGACTAGTCAAGTCCATCTTCAATTGTTCATCCTGCAGAGATTTTCAGATCACCACAGCCCATGTAGCAAATATATCCTTAAAGACAAGTTAGTCAGTCCACATAATAGGATAAACTTTCATTTTATATCTCGGTAATTTTGATTTTTTTTGCCCAAATCAGATTTGAATCATTGAAACATGTTCATTGTGGTTTAATAATTGTAGCCAACAAGGGCATTCTTTACCCAAAATATAGTAAAGGCCATAGATTCAAGGAAAGGGGAAAGATTTAAAAAGTAATCAAGCACACCTTCTTCCCAGGGGATGGAGAACAAACTGCCAGATGATGGGGCAGTAGGGACATATTTAGACAGATTCATGGATAGGAAAGGTTTAGTGGGATGTCAGCTGAACTCAGTCAAATGAGACTTAGTCAGCATGGTCAAATTGAGGTGATGGACAAGTTTTCTCCATGAATTTTGACTAAAACTGCTGATTACCAACAGTTTAGATGTAATGCCCATCTATTTGGGGATCAGCCCATCTCTGTACAAGGCAACATATGGTGCTAACTAGCATTCTCATTTAACATGCAACAGCCCTCTTAAATTGCCAAATCGCTGTATTCCACCAAATACCAGTGGTACACATTGACCACATCCTTCTACATTAAGCACCTCACAACTTTTGAAAAGTAGCAGAGTTAAACAACTCCTGGAAGTGCAAAAGGGCTGTTTTTCGTCTGTTACATTTGCAAAGTCCCATTCGACAGTCTCCCTCCAGTTCAAAGGGCAAAAATGCACAGATGGTTTTAGGCTCAGGCCCAGAGGGTTCCCATTACATTTTGAAAAATTTAAATTTCAGCTCAATGCAAATATACATTTTAAATGAGATAGACAAGACTCAATCCATCCAATCTCGCATTCTGGAATTGGCATCGGCCTCTTCTCTGCAAGACCTCCTCTTTGACAAAGCCTTACTTTGAATTGTTGTCAATTTTTGACTTCATAACTTCAGCACTTTGAATAAAAATGCACGACATGATAAAATGAAAATGACTCAGTACCTTAATATATACTCAGAACAAGTTGTGCCATTGTAACTTTAGATGCACATAAAGTAGTATCAAGCCAACAGGAATAATTTTAAGACATGGTCTACTTCAAAACAACCCTAATGTGAATTTGGAAAACAAACCATTTACCTTCTTATTTAGGCATATTATTTAATAAATAATTGAGGACTTCTTTCTAATTTAGAACCTTGTAGCACAATATTTTTTCTACTTTGACCTGAAAATCCTTATTTGCTTTTCTTCATCTATTTTGTCCCATTGGGCATTTATTTCAGTCAGCAGCAGGATTATAATGCAGTATAACGGAATAGAGAAATAATTTGCAATCTAAGTACATAGGGAACAAGTGAAAATGGATGTGCCAGTTCTGTTTTGAAGCATTCCAACCAGGCGATTTCATTGTCAAAAATAGACTGACAATAGTTTTTTTTTGGGGGAGGAACATGCAATCTTTCAGTTATGTTGCAAGTACTCCTTCCATTTTTGGAAAACTCAATTTTGAACATATACCATTTCCTAAAGGATGCAGTTTTAGCACAAACACATTTTAATGCAAGAGCACATCGATTCTTTTCTACAAATATAGCCAAGTCATACACATGAATATGCAGAAAGTAGAGATGTACACCAATGTGCACAGTTTGTTTAATTTCGATATATTTCACTGAAATGCCTGTTCTTGTGCTTCGCTAACATGTTCCATAAATTCCATCAGAATGAACAAATAGGTTTTTCTTTAATATCAGTAGAGAAACGAATTGAACAACTTTTTTTAGTGCCTTCTATGCTAAACACCATAATTTTGATTGATTTTCAGAAATCACCAATAAGACGAGCCGCAAACTGCAACTGTATACTTGCCGTAATCATTTAAAAATAGATTTTGTAATAGCAGCAAGGCAGGTGGGATAAAGACAAGTCTTCTACTTCATCCTAAAAGTAAGTCATCTTAATGCACAACTGCCCCGGAGTAGCCAATTATATAATATTTTACTGACCTTCCCTGGTCATGCATTCTGCTGCATCCAGAGCCTTGCTACTGAGGTCATTAACAACACTATCCACTCTGGCATGATGCTTGAGGAACAGTGGGCGGACAATTCGATTGTAGATGACCTGAGAACCATTCCACGCGACCGGTGCCATGCACCATAGCAGGAAAAGACACTGCAGGCAAAAAACTCCAACATTAGCAACTAAATCCAAACAATAAAGCCCAGCAATCCATTAAATTAGAGGATGCTTTATCATGAAAATACAACAAATCTCACATCCTGAAAATTTGAGCACACAAACAAGAATTCAATTGAACTGAGAACAGTTCTCACTTCATCTATTTCTAGTGCTCCAGAGCTTCGGTTATCAGTAAAGAATGCATTAGATTTGGCAATATTGTGAACATTAAAAATTCCAGAGATCAATTTATTCATTTAAAAGGTGTACAGACCTTGCCCACATAATAAAAGGGAAACCAATAGAGGAAAATATCCGAGAAGAATTCAGCAACACTGAATATTCCATATACCACCCAATACGTCAGCCATTTTGTGTCATCATCTTTATTTGTGCTTTCAATAGCTTTGATTCTGAAAAAGGAACATTAACATTCATCATAATTATGCTGCAAAAACATGCCAACATTAATTTAAAAATGGAGGAACACTTTGCTTTTCAAAACAGTTATCAAAATACGAATTGCAAATGTCATTCTTTTTCGGAAAATGGATGCTTTGCTTCATTTTAATGCACAGAGGAACAGTTACTTACAAAAACAAAATTGAAATAGGATTCTTTTTTTAAATATACAAAGTGTTGGAAAAATTCAGCAGGCCAGCAGCATTTCAATATCACAATTTATTATTCCAACTGGATACGCTCTTTGCTGCAAAGTTGTGATTACAATTGAGAAAAAAAGATTGTGATCCTAGGAGTCGAGTTTCCCCTTTCATTTATCTTTTCTATTAGCAAAAGCTCATGCAAGTTTATTGGACCAGATGATTAAACTTGTGTGGTCTAAACCACTTCCATCACCAAGCTGGTAGTAATGATCATCAAGTAAAAATTCTACACCCAAAGTGATTACATATCAAATTACACATTTTCTCATGTTTTCTTGGTCCAAGGAAACAGCCATTCAATTGAATTTATTTACTGGAAAAAAATGGGACTGACAAGTTGATCAAGATAGCCAGAACTGATTTAATGAACCAAATGGTTGCCCCCAGGGTTGTAATGACAATTTATGTGGCCTCCACCCACTAAAACCATGGAACAGGCATCAGTAATGAGACCACTTAACACTTAATGATTGAAAAGTACAGAATACAAGCAGAAATTAGATACTGCTTCAAGGAACTGAAACAGAACTTGGGGTGGCTGAAAACTGCATGTATACTAAATTAAAAGCAGGCAAAAGTTACAGGGGTTCTAACTCGGTTGGATGCAGCACTGACATGCTTATTGATACCAAGGTGGTCAAACTAATGCCGACACATTCAGTCCTTCAAGATACTGCAAGGGCTGTGTGGCATTTGCAGCTTCTAATCTACATTGTTATCGCATGTGCAAATAAGTAAAATGGGATAGAACTTAAAGCCAGATATCCTTTTCTGAAGACAATCAATACCTAAAGCAGTGGTTCTCAACCTCCCCTCCCCCTCACATGCCACCTTAAGTAATCCCAACTAACACCATGTGGATTATTTAAAGTGGTATGTGAGTGGAAAAGATTGAGAACTACTGATAAAGTAATTGCAAAGGCTGACATAACACATCCAAAGGCATTCTACATAGTGTTCATTATTCTTTCAAAACATGTTTTGGGTGAATTAATATCACAAGCAAAAAGTTGCAGAATATAGTTTCCAGCTCATCCAACTCAAATTTTGTGACAGGATCCTATTTTTCACTGTTCATCTTATCATGCAACATACAGCAGTCACATTAGGATTTGAACTGCTAAAGGAAGCAGTAACATTGAATTTTTCTACTGAACAGAATAATAAAGGCCGAGTTAACCAAAAAAACTGACAATTTATACAAAGTCAAAACATGCACTATGTTATACAAAGTGTATTGAGTAATTTCCCCCAAAATATTCATACTTACGAAAAATAAGCTGGATACACAAACCCAATCAAATTGCACAATAAAGATGCTCCATATCCAAACACAAGATATACACCAAGGAAGGTCATTGAACCTGCAAAAAGGCATACAAAAAGATCAATGAGATCACTGTCAAACAGCTTTTAAGAGAAACCCATTTAGAGGGCACCACAAGATTATAGTGTTGCCCAACTGCAAAAAATAGGAAGAGAGCATTTTGACTTGGGATCAACAAACCTCAACTTTGGTGATACAGTTAAAATTTCTCATGAATCAGCAGTCTTAAATAAAAACAGGGGAATGAGATATACCCTCAATCCGGTGACTCCAGAGAAAGTAAGGAGATTCAGCACCTCAAGTCTGCACACACTTTTTACATTTAGTCCACAGAAGAACCCATTTAAAATTTTTCTCCATGTGCTCTTTAACTTTTTGCCTAGTTTTACCATACAGCGATCCAAAGTGCTGTTGTAATACTACGCCTTTTATTTCAAAAGTGGCTTTGATATTTGAATTTTTGACCACTTTAGAAAAGAGACTGGGGGACAAATGGGTTGGTACATATACAAAGACCATTTCAAGATCCCATTCCACTTGATATTTTGATCATCTACTTCAAGGTAACAACAGTAATGCAGTTCCAAAGTCTGATTAGTTTATCCATATTCAAATCACACTCAAATTAATTAACATTTATGAAAATGGATATTAGAATTGATTTAACTTTATTTAGTATTTTTTCAATAAAAATAAACAGACTTTTACAGAATAAGTAGTCTAATAATAAAAAAACAGTAAAATAAACCCATCCCCTTCCCCCTCCCACAACAGATTCCTAAAGGGAAGCATTAAAAATACACAAAAACATTCAGTAACTTACAATATTACTAAATTCATATTCTTCACATATGGTGTCCACATATTAACAAAAAAATCAATTATTATGTAAATTATGTTTTTTTTTCCTCCATATAGATACACGACTTCAACTCATTATGCCATTGAACTACATTTAACTCCGCTGCATCTTTCCAAGACATAGCAATACATTACGAGCAACTGTCAATGTTAGACGAATAAATGCTGTCTGAAACTTGCCCAACCCCAAGTCCCCGCACGGAGCAAGATGGCCCAACCCCAAGTCCCCGCACGGAGCAAGATGGCCCAACCCCAAGTCCCCGCACGGAGCAAGATGGCCCAACCCCAAGTCCCCGCACGGAGCAAGATGGCCCAACCCCAAGTCCCCGCACGGAGCAAGATGGCCCAACCCCAAGTCCCCGCACGGAGCAAGATGGCCCAACCCCAAGTCCCCGCACGGAGCAAGATGGCCCAACCCCAAGTCCCCGCACGGAGCAAGATGGCCCAACCCCAAGTCCCCGCACGGAGCAAGATGGCCCAACCCCAAGTCCCCGCACGGAGCAAGATGGCCCAACCCCAAGTCCCCGCACGGAGCAAGATGGCCCAACCCCAAGTCCCCGCACGGAGCAAGATGGCCCAACCCCAAGTCCCCGCACGGAGCAAGATGGCCCAACCCCAAGTCCCCGCACGGAGCAAGATGGCCCAACCCCAAGTCCCCGCACGGAGCAAGATGGCCCAACCCCAAGTCCCCGCACGGAGCAAGATGGCCCAACCCCAAGTCCCCGCACGGAGCAAGATGGCCCAACCCCAAGTCCCCGCACGGAGCAAGATGGCCCAACCCCAAGTCCCCGCACGGAGCAAGATGGCCCAACCCCAAGTCCCCGCACGGAGCAAGATGGCCCAACCCCAAGTCCCCGCACGGAGCAAGATGGCCCAACCCCAAGTCCCCGCACGGAGCAAGATGGCCCAACCCCAAGTCCCCGCACGGAGCAAGATGGCCCAACCCCAAGTCCCCGCACGGAGCAAGATGGCCCAACCCCAAGTCCCCGCACGGAGCAAGATGGCCCAACCCCAAGTCCCCGCACGGAGCAAGATGGCCCAACCCCAAGTCCCCGCACGGAGCAAGATGGCCCAACCCCAAGTCCCCGCACGGAGCAAGATGGCCCAACCCCAAGTCCCCGCACGGAGCAAGATGGCCCAACCCCAAGTCCCCGCACGGAGCAAGATGGCCCAACCCCAAGTCCCCGCACGGAGCAAGATGGCCCAACCCCAAGTCCCCGCACGGAGCAAGATGGCCCAACCCCAAGTCCCCGCACGGAGCAAGATGGCCCAACCCCAAGTCCCCGCACGGAGCAAGATGGCCCA